>NW_022987973.1:4759491-4891991 GCF_902827165.1 Trematomus bernacchii
GGCTCCAGATAATTAGAGGATATATTCTGAAAATCAATAGTTAACGTGCTCGCCAGATGCTCAACAATCCTCATGAGGACAATACCCTGCCTCGCAGAAGAACATGTGTTCGTGTGCATATTTGCTGGTGTCTGTATTGTTGTGTATATAATACTTTTACTTGCAGCTTACTTTAAATTTAAAAAGCGTTGTGGGATTCCCTCTTTGTGTGTGTTTGTGTGTTTTAATATGATTTGCTTCCTATGAGAAGCCTGGGAGCACTAACTTTCACCTCTACGTGGGAGAGACAGACTAAAAGGCACATGCACATGCACAGAGACATTTTGTTCAATGTGTTTAGGTGCTTGTATAATCATTGAATCCCCTCAGTCTCACTAAAGTTACAAACTATTCTTTTGAAACAATCTGAGCTTAAAAAAAGATGATGAAACTGTGTGTGTGTGAAAGGCTCGCTCACCTGCAACAGAATGAGCGAGACATCTCATTGAGTACTGATCATGTTCAGGTACTTGAGAGGGTCCTTCTAGTGTTCTCACCGGACCACACACAGACACACACGGCAATAGAGTACACTTAACTACGATATAGTACACAGTTCAATGGAGAGCAAAGAGGTGGTGTGTGAATGTGTGTGTAAGAGAGACACAGTGGAGATACAGAGAGATATCTAATGAATACTAAGAGCAATGAACCATTTGTTTTCCATTCTCACAAGTTCTTCAATTTAAATATATCCAAGAATATATGTGCAGAACTGTGAAGTGAAACCGGGCTTCTGTTAGTGTCACAGAGTAGGATTAACTACCAGAGAACACACAAAGTAGCCTGCATGTTAAGTGTACATGGTTCATTATGCTTGGGAAGAAAAGGTATTCTTTAGCTCTCCACGCTAGAGTTCAAATGAGTGGGTAATCTATCTTTATAGTGTTCAAATGACAGAACTTTCAAAAGAGCCATGGCCTACATGTAGTAGGCTAATGCAGAGGGAAAAGGGGAGAATGTGTGAAGACAGCGAGATAGAGAGAGAGATAGAGGGAGAGAGAGAGAGAGAGGCTGAGATCAGAGCTATGTGGTAAAGAGACATTGGGACGGAGTGGAAGGAAAGACACCGCTATGCTCTGAGAGACAAAGTAAAAGAGAAAATGAAAATGTATTCCCCAGCAGATGCAATTAATCAGGAATGACTTTTCCATCTTGTGCTGCTCTGCTAGTAATGTCTGGCATTAAGTAATGACATCATAACCCTGTCTGCACTGAATTTATACCTCATATGGAGGGAAATCCAGCGGGCTGACCTAAAGGCACGAGCAAACAGGGCTCTAAAATCTGTTGATATTAATGACTGGACTTGAATATTTCATGCTTTGCAGTAAATACTGCATCACACACAACAGCATCTTACATCTATCTGTCATTTCAAATCAGAGAGGACAGCATAAAAAAGGAAATAAAAGAGCATGTGCATATCGTAGGAAATAGCATGACAGAGCTTGAAATTATGATCGTCATAAAAGTGCTGTTGCAAAGCTGGTCCGATTGTGTTTTACAACCCATTAGTAGGCTATTCAAGAGTAAATGCCATGTCCCTTTTATTTGTCAGGCTCTTATTTTGAACCACCATGTTAAAGTTTTATTTTCTAAATCTTTAAATCGAAAAAACAGATTACTAGATTCATCTTTTTAACTTTTAGCGCTGTGTGCATAAATCCTACATATAATAAAGATCTTGAGTAAACTATTAAAACCCGGAATATATGTCTGATATATAAAGAAATGTAATGTATATCACTGGTTATAACTTAGCATTTGGCTGGTATAGAGCTTTTGGAAGCAGCCACTTTGCTCCATGATGTTGTTGCTGTTTTCCTGTACCTTGTGTTGTAGACGCCTCGCTGTTGTTCTGCTGAGGGTTATTTCATAACACAGGATTATTCAGCCAGCGAGCTCTAAAAATAAGCATGAAATGAACCTCTCAACTGGAGCTTGTAATAAAAGATCAGTAGGTGTGGCTACAAGACATCCATGACAACCAATATCCAAAATTAATTTGACAATTTATTCAGAACATCAGCAGCTGTGGATCATCTTTTACCAATTCCAGTGAAGTAATTACCTCCGCAAAGGAGGCAATGTATTTCCCTTGGTTTCTCTGAGGGTTTGTCAGCAGGATTACGGTAAAACTACTCGCCCGATATTTATTAAACTTCATGGGCCAAGCAGGAACCCATTCTTTTTTCAGTGTTGCATTTGTGCTGCATTGCTGAATGTTCTTGACGTTCTAATATGGAAAATGGCACAATCCAAGGAACCTGTGAATAAAACATTGGTTGTAGGGGTTCTCAAAAATTCCAAGTTTTTTGTTGTTAGCAGCAATAGATTGTAATGCTTTCTGGTAGCAGCATGGGTTCATGAAGCACATTAACAGCTTGCATTACATTGAGGTATTGCCTCTTTTATTCAAATTCCAGGTGCAAAATATCCCTGAGCATTCCTATTTTCAGGACAATAAACCTCTGTTACGTCTACGCTCTGAACAAAGAAAAAGTTAGTGTAGCATTCTTCAGCTGCTCCTCGGTTACATTGACTTTTACCATCGTCTACACATTATATACCTCCTTAAATATGCAGTCCATAGTACTTGTAAGGCCTTATAGTGGCTAACAATAACACTGCGTAACTATTTTCCACTTGTGTTTCTACAAAAGAGAAGAATCAATATTAAGTGAAGCTTGTATATTTAACACTTTCAGAAACAGACACTACAATATCAGTTAATCCTTTTGCTGATCTCATTCAGCTAAAAGATATGTATCTGGTTTGTTTAAAAAAAAAAAAAAAAATTCTAAGCATCACATTCAAATGCATATTAGTAGACGTCACCAAGTGAATCATTTGACCCACTCACAGTGTTATAGTTCACACTGATTGTTTTTAATAATTACATTCAGTACGACACATCTAGGCCTATATAAGCACTCCAGCAGCGGGAGTCGTTGGAGCATTTGGTTTTACCGCATCAGCACATTGGTCTCATTGATATGAATGTGGATGCTGCTTTTTTTTTTTAATGTAGTGCCATTGTCGGTGTGAATGTAAAACTGTTCCTAAATGTGGCGTATCCCCGGGCTAGCAACCTTAAATAACTCAGATAAAAGTAATATGGTAATTCCTGAATCCAGGTAGGGAGAAGAACTTTTTGATGAGAGTGCAAGGTCAGCTGGTAGTAGACTCAGTGTTTTGCTCAAAGGCACTTGGGCAACGTGAAGATTTCTTTAGCTTGAATAACTATCCTGTTAGCAGTTGAATGATGGATTCATTGCAGTATAGGGCAAGTGTAGCTTCAAACCTGAATATCTGTTAGTTTTGTGCTACTATAAACGAATACAGAGGCTAATGATTCTGTTAATGTAGCACTTTGCCATTTTATTATTTCTGCTTTGCCTTTCTGTTAGCATGACATTTTCTATATGCTGTGGGCTAATGGCTGGCTAGCGGGCTAACATTAAGCGGACTAATGCGTCTGTTAATGTTACATTAGTGTTATTTCAGTTTTTCTCTCGCTTAGTTCCATGGTTTAAGGGCATGGTGTGTGTCACTGTTACAGCACACCTACGCTCTGTGTGTGTCGGTATGTCGTGTACAGGATGAATGTGTGTGTATGCGCGCTCTACATATGGAGCCAATGAGATACATTTCCATTTCAAAGCGACGAGTCAGCAGCAGCAGAAGCTACTTTCATCCATTAATGTGATTTTAGGGAGAGAGCGAGACAGTGAGACACACACAGAGAAACACATAGAGCCCCAGTAATAATGACTCTCCAGGTTGGCAGAGGGTTCAGATTGTTTATTAGTGTCTCTGTCTCTGGGTTCTTCTCTCACTGACTGGCTTTCCTTGTGTTCTTAGTCAAATGATGTGTACTCCACTTATCTGCTGAGCAGTCCAGTGTTTAATGCAGCTGTCATTCACATTAACAGGTTCACTGCTCTTCAAAGTGTGTGTGTTTTTGTATCGTTGTATGTGTAAAACAGTTGAAAAGTCTGCAGTAGATGAATCACTTCAGAGATAAACAGTCTGCAATTGTTTGTCTTGGCCTTCAAGGGAAAATGCTAAGGGTTAGGGTCAGATCTGTGTGTGTGTGTGTGTGTGTGTGTGTGTGTGTGTGTGTGTGTGTGTGTGTGTCTGTGCAAGGGGGGAGTCGTCAGGGGATTATTTTTGTGCTTGAGTGCCCTTTTGTGTGTAAATGTCCATGTGTAAGCTAAAAGTGCGTATGCCACTATATCTAGACATCATGTGTGTGTACACAGTCTTGCTGAGGGCAACCATGCGAACACTGTACAAGCTGTGTGTCATTTTAATGCAGTGTTGCAACTTGAGAGTGAATTTGTGTAAGTCTTGAAAATGTTGTGTATTAGCGTTTGCCTGTTTACACAAGTTTGCGTGAGTGGGTGTATTTGCTTGTATGAGTGTGTCCATGCGAAGACATTTAAACTGTGTGTTTCAATAGAGTCTGGAAGTCTGTATGTGCAAATGAGCACAGGCATAGCCATGTGTACAAATATAGTGTGTGTGTGTGTGTGTGTGTGTGTGTGTGTGTGTGTGTGTGTGTGTGTGTGTGTGTGTGTGTGTGTGTGTGTGTGTGTGTGTGTGTGTGTGTGTGTGTGTGTGTGTGTGTGTGTGTGTGTGTGTGTGTGTGTGTGTGTGTGTGTGGTGTGTGTGTGTGTGTGTGTGTGTGTGTGTGTGTGTGTGTGTGTGTGTGTGTGTGTGTGTGTGTAGATTTTAATGCATGGTCACATTAACAGCTGGCATACTTGTGTATAAATATATGTTTATGTATTTTTGACTGAGTGTTTGTGTGTGCATAAATGCATTAGCCACGGGCTATCGTTGCTCCAGTAGCATCGTTCTTATTCTATCCATTTTTAATGATTGGTAATGGTCGCTAGCAGTGTTGAACCTACATCGTAAGGACACGGCAAAAAAACGGTCCCGTGGTGGCAGAGAGAAGGAGGCTGAAAGAGAGATATAGCAGATAGGGAGATATACAAACTGGGAGGGTGTTAATAGATGTTAGCTTGTTGGAAACCAACATCTTAGAAGCGCTGCTGAAACATCCCATGGTACTCTGTTCTACTGCAGTACAACCCCACAGGGGAGGCAGTGGGAGAGGGAGGAAGGAGGTGAGAAAACGGCCTGCAGGCCTGACTGACTGACTGTCAGTTTGATTTACAGACTAAATGATGGACTGATTGTTAAGTTGATTGACTGACTTGCAGGCTGATTGGTTGTGTTACAGGCTGGCTACGTGACTGACTAAAGCAATTGCTGATTTGTTGAAGGCTTTTTACAAAGTACCTTTGTGATGGCAGAGGAGGAGAGGGGGGAGAGATGGAGAGATGGAGGGAAGACGAGGATTCTTAAATGTGTTTAAACTCCACAAAAAGGTTTGAATTAGTTTCCAGGGTCCAAAGGCCAAAGGTCAAGCAAACTTACTAAGCACTAGGGCTGTCCCGAATACCATTTTTCGGGTTCAGATATTTGGCATGGCATTAACCAGCAGCGCGGGGGGGTTAGGGTAGTAATCAGCAGCGAAAATTCAGCGCGTGCGGCGATCGCTTCAACACGTGTATTTCGGTTTATTCGCGGCATTCATTTAGTTATTCTACAGTATTATTGTTTTATAGTTATTTGTTAATGTATATAACTCAACTTGTGTTCTTTGAAATTGAATGGGATATTGCATTGTGTTTGTTACTTTCGTTGCAGTTGTATATATGTCTCAAGTGTAATTTGGCTTGGCTTCCTATTTTGTATGGACATGCTTTTATTTTGAAGGAGAGTTAGCGCTGTTGACAGGAAGTTGTTGTTGCCATGGAAACAATGTGACGGAGAAAAGGAGCGGAGATTAACGGAGAAAAGTAATATCTACATATAAAGACGGAGTAAGTCAACGATAAAGTTAATGGTTAAGTGTTAGCACCCCCCGAAGAGGCACAAGCTCTTACGTTGATATTGGAGATTTCAATAAATTCGATTTGGATTTGGATATTCAGGTACAGCCCTACTAAGCACTTAATGGCTGTTAAATGGTTTCTAGAAATTGGCTGTTTGTTTGTTTCCAAGACCACAATACACTTTATTACAAAGTTGTGCAGTTTTAGGAGAAAAAAAACTGCATTGTATCCCGAGAAATCCAGGGGAATCAAATCAAAATAAATCAAATCCAATTGAATTGTATTAAAGTAAATTAAATAACATGGGGCCATGGAAACATTTGGAGCAGTTCAGCAATTCAAGAACAAAAGGAAGACGAGGTAAGCGGTTAAAAACTGAAGCTCTGAGGTTTTTCATACCATGCTGACAACTCAAAGTGTAAACTGAGCAATATCGCCCTGTCATCTGGAGAGGATGGAGAGATGGAGAGAAATGTTGTGGAGTCGGAAAGGAAGAGGGAGTGAGTGAGTGAGTGAGTGAGTGAATGAGGGAGGGAGGGAGGGAGGGAAGAGGGGTTCAGATGGAGGATATGGAAGGAGGAGAGGAAAGAGGGAGGGAAGACCTTAAGCAGTTTGATAAGAAAAATAATAAAGTAAAGGTTTGTAAAAGGCTCCAACACTCCAGCATAGCAATATCAGCTTCACACAATTACACACTTTCTCTCTCAATCTAACACACAGCTGTATGGAAATGGATGTAGCCGTGTCCTTTACAGGTCATTGAATCTGAACAATGACAATCCCTTACATGTGTCTGGCAAATGATGGCTAAATCACACAGCTCTTCTGTCTGCCTGCCTCCCGTCTTAAGTCCTGCTCGGAAATGTAAGCGCGTGTTCATTGGACTATTAACATGCTGCCAATTTCTTTTTGGACAATGTTCTCAAGTCAAATTGTTGTTCCAATTCTTCCTCATTTTGCCACTGAAGACAGTACCAGGGCCTTTCAGCACATCTTCAGCACATTAGACAATAAGCTGCTTCTACGAGGAGTTTCAAGTGCTTCTTGAGTGTCAAAAAGGAAGCGATTCTCTCTCTCACCCCTTCTCTTTCCTTCGCTCTCTACTCTTCCCTTATCTAATTTCTGCTCTTTTCCTCTCGCTTCATGTCTTCTGCCCTCTTTTCATCCATAACTCCTATTCTTATTTCTGCAGTTTGTTTTGTATCATCCCCCCGCAACTTTTTTCCCTTGCCACTAATTGTGTTCAAATGTCTTCCTCTTCTCTTTCCTTTCTCTCTGTTTAATTGCTCTCCTCCTTTTCTGCATATATTCCAATACGCCTGTCCTCCCTTCCTTCATCCTTATCTCTCCATCTTTGTGTCCCTTCCTGTCCTTTCTCTCTCATCAACTTCCTCCACTCCACTCCTTCTCATTCTCCTCCGCCTTCTTCCGGAGTCTCCTTCTCTCTCTCTTGCCCTTTCGAGTCCTTTGATTAGGTTGTTGGCATTTTCATTGAGATGTCTATATGACCATTGAAATAACTCTCCTGTCACAGTCTCATCTGCCCGCTATCTACTCTGTCTCTTCATTTTGCACTTCCACTCCTCAGCATTTCCTCCCCCTACTCTCAACCTTTTATTTTCTTGCTCCATTTGATCCTTTTCCTGTGCTGCTCTCTTGCCTCTCTGCCAATATTCCTTTTCAGATTCTCCTCTCTCTCCTCTCTCAGTATCTCTGTCTTTCTCCTCCTCCATCCCTTTCACAGTTCTGCACCTCAGCTTTGCTATCTTTACCCCTTCTTTTTTGTTTTTGTCTGCCGTTTCGTTCTTTACGCCTTCCTACTCTCATTTTCCCCTCTCTATTTCCACGCCTGCTTCCGAAGATCGTTTGTCTAAATGTCAGATGGCCACATCAGCCACTGTTGCTATTATAAACAGCTTTCTGGACGGCACCACAGAGAGAGAGAGACACAGGGGGCGAGAGCGAGGTAGGGTGAGTGTGTAGTGGGGGGGCCTGTGCTGACGCTGCAGTTTTCTTGTGTTTCTGGCAGTGAAGAGAAAGAAAAGAAGTCTGAAAATAGAGAGAACATGTTTTAAAATGATATGGGGTGTGGGGTGTTATAGAGCGAGTTGGCCTATAGCAAAGCAACATGAGATAAGAGGAGTGGAGGGAGAGGGAGTGAGGCGAGAAGAAAGAAAAGGGAGTAGAAGGAGAGAAATAAAGGGAGAGGGAGAGCCCGCGTGTCGACATGCCTCTAATCTGTTGATGGTTGAGGGGAAGCAGACAATAACCATTATCTCTCTGAGACTTAGCTTTAGCTGCAGCAGTATGGCACTGCAAACTGCTGGAGCCAGAACAGCTTACAGCACAGAAACACTCCCAGGATGCACCGAGACAGACAGGAGCAGGAGGCGCATCAGGACAACGTTTAGAAAAAGGAAGACGATAACATATTAACACGTCATCATAATAACAACATCGAGATCCAATATGAGGATCCATTATGTGCGGTCAAAGCCCAGCTCAAAGTTATCGTCTCTGATGAAGAAGAGACGTTTCTGTTAGAGATGGGCGAGTCCTGATTCATCTGGATCATTAACCCGGATCCTAGAAATGAGCTGGTCGTGACGAGTCTCCCCTCTCCATTAACCCGAGTCCTTGAGTCCCACACTTGGTGTGACGTACAAATTAAAACTATAAATTGCGTCACTCGCTACTCTCTTTATAACATGTAAAATCACATTACAACGTATCCCAGTCCATCTGCCTACCCTTTAGCAAGTATACAGGATAGCTGCCTGCCAGAAGTGATCGTTTGGCTCAGGGGAGGGGACGCGGATCAGTGAAACTTCCTGCAGACTCGTGGGGACTCAGAGGAGCCGACGGCTCCTAACCGTAATAGCATAGCAGATCCAGAGATCCATACTCGTCATGTGCACGAGCATAGCCCCTCCTCCAGCACCCGGCTCCCGCGCTATATTATGCACGAGTCAACAGCAGACTCGCAGATTCGCAGATTCGCAAATCCTGACTCGCTGTGCAAAACACAGCGGATCAGACTCGTGCGGACTCGGAGCCGTAACCATATAGCAGCAGATCCAGAGATCCAGCAGACTCGTCGTCATGCACGAGTCAACAGCAGACTCAGATTCGCAAATCCTGACTCGCTGTGCAACACACAGCAGAGCAGACTCGTGCGGACTCAGAGCCGTATATAGCAGCAGATCCAGAGATCCAGCAGACTCGTGCGGACTCGGAGCCGTAACCATATAGCAGCAGATCCAGAGATCCAGCAGACTCGTCCTCATGCACGAGTCAACAGCAGACTCAGATTTGCCAAATCGCAAAATAACCCTTTTTTTTGTGATCAACATTTTTTATTAAAGCAAAATACACTGTGTAGCGGAGGTTAATATAACGTCAGTTTAATAGATAGATAGATAGATAGTACTTTATTGATCCCAAATTGGGAAATTGTTGTTGTTACAGCAGCATAAAAGGCATTTTACAATAAAACAAAACTACAAAATATACAAGAATAGAAAGTAAAATAAAATAAAATATAAAATATACATGTCGAAATAGAAAATATACATGCAGATATTATATATATATATAAACAAATATATATATTCAAAATATATGGAATAATAATATGCTCATGAAATGCAACAACTTTTCGGTTTCACCGATAGGATTTCTACGGTCTTGGTGATGCTGACTCATATGACTCAAATGACTCGTATGATCCGGATCTCTTCAATGACTGACTCAGAAGACCCTGAGTCCGTAAAAGGATCCGGATTTGCCATCTCTAGTTTCTGTTGCCAATGCCTTTGTCTCTTTTCATTCCTCAGGATCATATTTCCTCTATGGTAGCAACACATGTTACATGAGCTGTCAAACACTGCTATTGTTCAAACTAAAGACTTTTATTGCTGACTTATTCTAAAAAAACGATCCATAAATGGACTTGAAGAAACTTGCTAGCATAGCAACATTAGGGCTAGACCACCTGTAAACAGCCCATAATGCAACAGTCTCAGTAGGACCTGGTGAATACACTAGTTTTCTTTACATTTAAACTTAATTTCCAGAAAATAAATAATGGTGTGTTCAGGGCAAAATTATCGTAACCCTAAATTACTTTTTATCATTAGCATACTAAGGAAATATTCAATACTGTAATATATCCATCTTGAAATGCTCATACAGAATTGACATTTACGATATAGTTCCTTTGTGGCCCCTAAATATCTGCTTCTGTCAACTAGAGCATGATTAACATTTATTGGCTAATTTATGACAATCAAAGCATAGATTAACACCTTGAGCTTTTTTAAAGAACAGGGTCCATGTTGAATGTAAACAAAGTTACATGAAGCATGAGACATGAGTTGTTTGTATGTTTACTTGAACATAAGTGAGTTTGTTGCTTCTACCACATGCAAGAATCAGTGCTTATCCAATGGGACCTCTGGTATCAAGGTCTGGCTCTTTGTTTGGCCTCCACCAACTTCCACCAACTTCCACCAACTTCCAATGACTGCCGCATGAAAATATAGCATTTACTCTTTCATCGTAATGCATTTTGCAAAAACAAATTAGTAAGTGGGATTCCTAAGAGACGATGTTGATCAATTACAATGTGCACATTTACAGAATCGAGGCAGTCAGAAGTGCTGGTACACAAAAAGCGACTGGGCACAAACCCACAAACAGGCGCAGACTGGAAATAGACACACTGTGTAGTTCCTGTGTGCCAGTAAAAAACTAGAGTTAAAAATAGCATCTAGATGGAAAAACTAATACTATTTTTCCGTTGCTCCCGCACATTAGGCTTTTATGTACTTAATGTTGTGCATCAATAGCTGTAGAGCTTACAGTTTCCCCGGTTTCTAATGAATATTTAATTATGAACCCGATGCACCTCCATATGCAGTTAATATTTCAAAGTTAATGTCTTCCAATGATTGTTATGTTCGTGCTGTTTTTCAATAAAGTTATTGAACACAACTGCCTCTTTAGATATCTGTAGAGCCCTTTTAGATTAAAAAAAATCTTTAATACATTTGGCATTAGTTATATCCTTTCATTCATGATATTATATCCAGGTTGATTCAGGTATAGATTCAGGTTTTACATTTCTTCCACAAAGGAGTGAGAAACATTGATAAAGTTCATCTGCAGGCTCTTGGTCAGCTGGTATTAACTACAGTTGCTTTTAAAAGACGCCACCATATCCAGTGTGTTGCTGTGATATGGTCCTTCTGTAAGTGTGACTGCAGGTTGGCTTTAGCATGCACGGCACACTGGACATTTAGAGGATGAATACAACATCCTAAAGAAGGCATTACACTGCACAGGTGTACTTGACATTTTGTCAAGATGCACTTCAGTCTGCCATGAACAAATAGGATGATCAAACATATACAGAATGTACAAATAGGCACGAAAAATCACGTTCTAATCATCTCTTTCAGGCTGTCTTCCTGGCACTAGAAACAGGAGGGAGGCGATCTGACACCAATGCTGTTAAAAAGCTGACGTCACCGCACTGACTAAGACACAGAACAGAGAGAGGTGTCACATAGCAAGCCTGCTCCTCTCCTTCCTCTCATTCCTCTCCTCTCCTCTCCTCTCCTCTCCTCTCCTCTCCTCTCCTCTCCTCTCCTCTCCTCTCCTCCTCTCTTCACTCCCCTATCCTTGCATCTCTCCTCTCCTCCCCATCCTTTCTTCCTATCTTTCCTCTATTTCCTTTCTCCTCAAATGTCCTCTCCTCTCTTCTCCTGTACTACCCCCCCCTTTTTCAACCCTGTCCTCTCCTGTTCCCTTCCCTCCTCTTTTCCTCTCCTCCTCTTGCCTCCGCTTCCTCCCTTCCCTCTCCTCCCCTAGTTTAGATTTGAGCAGGCATTGTGTAGCATCCAGTCGCCTGCTGCTGTGACGCTGTTTCGGGCCATGAAGAGCTTTCTAAATGATGGCTACATTTAACTAAATGACTTCCTCCACTCATATCTGATATAATGCTCTCCCATCTTTCTCTCACTGCCTCATCCTTTTAAGCTGTTGTCCTTTTTCGTCCTCCTTCCTCTCGCTCCCCTCTCTCTCTGTCCTGAAGTCTCCCTCCTTCCTCGCTCACATTCCCATTTACCTTTTTCATCTCATTTTGTCTCCTGTTGCAACCACTCCCTCCCCATCCTCTCGCTTCCTGTCCTCTAATCGTTTTGTTTTGTCTACTTTCTACTTGTGTCAGACTTTTCTCTGTCTGAATCATTTTCCCTTTCTGAAGTCTTTATAACATAGCTCTAGAGAAATGTCCTTTTAACATTAGATAATCAGCTGGCAGTTGTCCGTCTGTTTGATCGATCCACTTCCTTCCTTCCTTCCTTTGACTGGAAGCTGGGACTAATTAGAGGATAGATCTTTACCTGAGAATTAAGGTCAGAAAATTGGAAAAAGGATAATTGCTTGTAGATTAGCATGTCAATGGTGGCTAAGCAAGCCAACCGGCCTCCTTTATGGTACTCTACCCATTCATTCACTACCAACCTCTCTGCAGTACAGCCTAATTACCTCATTTATATGTATAAAGTATATCACTCATTACATTACCATGTATATCATGTTGCCATGCAATTATGACATAATCTAATGTTAAATTGAAGCTGTAATTTACGTTACCTAATCTGCTGTATCCAATTACCATATTTATGAGTTTGTAAATGTATATACTGATTATTTCACAAATGATATATTTAACACCTCACGTTAATATAATGATGGATCAAAACTATAATTGAGTTAAATATATCATTATTTTATGGACCATATGAACCTCAGAAATAAAGTATTCATTCTATTAAAGGTGGGGTAGTTAATTCACTTCAGAAACACTTTTTGTTATATTCCATGGAATGCTCTTAACATCCCGATAGCAATGAATATCTTAAATGCTTTGACAATAAATACATAAAAAAAATTCATCTGTGGAAGCCGTAATACTGTAAAAAGCACGACCAATTATTCGGCCCGGCTAAAATAACTGGATGGCCTACCTGCCTGTCAGCCTTCCATCTGTGCACAAACTTATCTCGTTGGTCATGTGCACGTTCGTGTGTGTTGGAGGAAGGGCTCTGTAAAGAAGGGGCAGATCTTTTTCGCCTGCGTATTTTCAAATTCTAGCGCACTCGAGCTGGTTTCTCCATTCTTACCTACCCCACCTTTAAGCACGTATTCTATATTATAATTGTTTGTAATATGATACAATATACACTTGATATCATGTAATATAAGATGGTGTTACCCATCCTAACCTCAGTGGAAACTGGAAACACATGAAGCTTTTCAAGTGAGAGCCCACCAGGAGCAGCTGGCTAACAACATAACACTGCATCAGCGTCACTTAGCAACTCTCCTTCACCCGTTGTTTCTGAAGCTTATAGCCCGTCATGCTTCCAGTATTTATCAGTCAGTGTTCAGCTTTTGGGTATGCAAGATTATCACATTGTGTTTGTTAATGTTAAAACTCTGAATTAAAGGACAAATAAATCATGTCCAACATTTAATCATTTTAAATATGAGGCGGTTTCACAACTCCTGTCCGTCGTTGGAATGTACTAGGCAAACGAAGATGACTTGTTACCAAAAGTAGATAAGGTAGATTAAGTGTTTTCATGAAGAGAGTATTGATACCACTCTTATACTCATACACTAGATACATAGGAAGCTGAAGACAGGGGATGATTAGCATGTCTTTGCTTCATTTAGCGTAAGGACGGGAAGGACATTAAGGCAGTTAGCCTAGCAAAAATCTGCCTATGATCACCTCTAAATGTCACAATTTAACATGGTGTGGTTTGTTTGTGTCAAGCACACATGTTTTAACTACACATTAGGGTCTTACACAAATACAAAATACATTCAGATTGAATTGCCTCCATTTTTCTGACACCAAGGACATTTCAAGCACATCTTTGTGCCGGTGAAAAAGTGTTTCTGTATCTGACGTTCAAAGCTAACAGATCTCACTGTCAACTCCTGCTATGCTTTCTCATATGTGAAAAAGACGAGTGAAAGTTATAATTCTATTAAATAAATGGAAACCGCAGAGATACTGCATATCTCACTTGTGTACAACACAGGTTGATTTGTGCATCAATTACATACACTAAGCCACGCTGCCTCAAAAGGGAATCAATCTGCAAACTCCGGCTCAGCAGGCTATTTTCTATTTCCACAGTCTGCTCTGTCAACATGACTGATATGTTAATCAGAGTATTATTTACGGTTGAATGTGGAAATCATTGATTAATGCAGCAGCTAGAATGTCACGCAAAAATGTGTCATCTGCAGTCTTGTTTTATGGAAACACTGCATAAAAGTTAGGCTAAGCCATATTTGATAGCATTAGAAATTGCTGTTTGTGATGAGTCATCTTGCTTGCCAATTGAAAATTATACATTTGTAATTTGTTTTTAATTACATGGTACAGTAACATATTGTCTTCATGGTACAACCCTGTAATTTGCTTTAAGAGAAATGTGTCAAATCATTCCTATAATAATTTGCGTTATATATAACATCATAGAGACACCTAAAATGGAATTATTTCTGCAAAGGAAGGACGATTCAAAAGCAGCTTTGACTTATGTGACTTATTTTCCCACATTCAAAACATTGCATTAGCCTGTTTGAGATAATTATAATTGCCATGGGTCTCTCTAGTGGATCCAACAAAAGTCTCTTTACAAGGTCAGCAAAGAGCAGCTTGGTGGCCTGTAACCTGGAGCTATTTCTGATTTCCTCTTAGCCCTAATGACCCTAACCATAAATCACATTAAATGAAAAGAATACACAAAATAAACAGCACCAAAACAACAAAAAAGGTCCAATGACAATATTTCATTAAAACACAATATGGAGAACAAGTGGAAAACTACCCTGGACCCCTAAACCAGTGGAGACAACAAAGACTGTCTCAAACACTCAGTCCACTTTAAGCCTACCCTGACAATATGAAATGATATAAAACAATGTATTGCTATCGGAGCGATGTTATGGCATTGTCCTTACAATTATACCTAATTCACTGTTTACACGCTCTCTTTCTTAAATGTCTCAGGAGACCATCTTATCAAGTTTTTACATCATATTTACATCTTTAGTCTTATACTTAACATGAATAAACTTGAATAAAATGAAATTAAACTAAGCCTGCCTTAAATCTGTTTTTAAAGGTCCCCTATTATACTGGTTTTTATCTATATAGTTATCAGTTGTATACAAAACATGTCTCTGAAGTGGTAGAGGTGGTCTAATGGATAGTGAGGTGAAGGTTGTGAGTTCAAATCCCGTAAGGCACTTAGCCCTCAGTTACTCCAGGGAGAATGTCCCTGTAATTGGTCATTGTAAGTCGCTTTGGATAGAAGCATTAGCTAAATGAAATGTAATGTAATGAAGTGTTTGGCTCCAAATACCAAACAGATCACCCATTGTAGCATCCCATAATCCCCTCTGTTTCAGCCCTGTTTCAAAAGTTCTGATTCTCTGTCTGTTACTTTAGAGTGAACTAAGGAGCCACTCCCCACGCCCCTCTGAGAGATATTTGGTTAAAAAGAACACAATGGTGCTCTAGGAGGAGATTCAGGTGATAAGGTGGGGGGGAAGGGGTTACCTTGGTTGGTTATTGGCTAATGGTTACACAAGCCAGAAAATCGTTATGACATCATAAAGTGGCCAAAATCTGATCAGATCATTTTCAGACAGGTTTTTATATAAATGGATCAGGACAAAAAGTGAGAGAATCTCTTCACACAGAGGAGACACATGTTTATGTATAAAAGACATGAAAAAGTGGATTTTGCACAATAGGTGACCTTTAATGTATTTGTGTTTTCCATTGTAGTTTCTGTTTACATTTGCATATAGGGACCATCCTAATCAAGGTTAATAACAATAGACTATCTTTTTCATTAATGCAACATTGCTGTTTTTGATAAAGAAGATTCCTCACCTTTAGCTTTGCTGTCATTTTTTACATCATTCTTAATTTATGATGCTGTATATCAGAGCAGTTATGTTTTAAATATATCCTGCCTGGTGAGGTCAGAGTTGAGAGCCATCACCAGGAGACATGACAGGTGTGTGTCCATATGGCACATGTGTCTGCAAGTGCCTCACTGTTAATCCTTTATGAGCATACATCAATATGAATATGGTATATGAAAACATACCAGAAGTGACATGAGTCAGATAGTCTGCTTGCTGCAAGGCTGGAAAAAAAAACGTTGACTCTGGTCTTGTCATCCACAGCTTATTTCTTTCTTCCACTCCACCGAGATATTACAACATGACAGGAGTCAAAGACCTCTGGCCGGCTGCACTATTACTCAGAGTGCAACTGTCAATGTTCATATCCAGTATTTTCTCTTCCTCTCATTCCTTTCTCTCTCACCTCATGAGCAGCAATGATCTAATTGAGATTGACCTCTGTTACCACCACCTTCGCATGTTGCTTCTCCATGAAGATTAGTGTGCAGTATATCCAAACACCATTGACATGAGAACACACGCACTGCTAGATATGATATCTCTCGGGGCCTAGCTGTGAGCTGTAAAATCACTGCATCCATATCACCAACGTCATAATCAAGAAATGACCACCAGTGCGTGATTAAAAACAATTACACACCCACTAGGTTTATACAGTGTTTGTACCTAGGCCGACTTTGATCTTGTCTTATCTGCTTAGCATTTTGGGCAGAGAGAGCTGGTGAGTTTTTCAACATATCAATCTCCTTTGTTCATTTTTCTCACTGATGGCAGCAGAGATATTTGGCTTCCTGTTTTGGTTTTGTTGCAGGCTGTAACAATAAGCGTCCTCCTTTGTAATTGATTTGTCTGGGGAGAATAGAAGAATGATTGTGCATGCACAGTCCTTTTTACAAATAAGTGCTAACCAGTCAAATGTATTGTGGCTCACTAAGGTAATGTATTACCTAATTAATGATTTACCTAAACATTTTCCAATGCAGTCTATCTTTGTGCGTACTGGCAGTGTTTTGCTCTAATGACTCACAGCCACTGCAGAGAAATACAGAACAAGAAGGATATAAACAATGTTATACATTTATTTATTTGTCTGTGTGTGATTGACATTCTGCATAACTTACCTCACAGCTGTCAATCCTGGATTTGTTATACCCAGTGAACACCAGCGAATCAGCACTATGGCTGGACCAAAAGGATAGCTTCACCCTTCTACATCCTGGGCCTATTGCTTATCTTTATAATTGCACACGAGACAAACCAGTGATATCTTTCATTTTGATAAACTGAAAGGTTCAGTATGCTTGTATGTATGTTGCACATGATGTCAACCAAACTCTTCTGAATGAAAGTTAAGATAAGATCAGATGTTCTTGGTTTGCCAAGAAGCAGAACAGCAGAGGAGATGTAGCTGGCCGTGGCCCTGTGTGTTCTGTATCGAGGAGCATGTGTATCTCCTGTCAGAGGGCAGGGTCTTAAAGCAGATCCTGAGGTTGTGAGTTAAGTCGAGTTACTTTCTTCCTTCACCATCCTCTGCTCATAGAGCTGCTGGAGGATTGAGCACTTCTCCTCCTTTGGCTTCCAGGGTGATCCCCCTCTACAGTTACTCTCTGAAAAGCTTGCCGTGTAGAACCAGAAAGGAAAAGGTGAGGTATATGGAAGATGTAAAAGTTGCAGAGGATGAAAGGGGCTACATCCAGGAGCCTCAGCCTCTAATGAAGTGCAGTAAGTTCCAATGCCAGCCTCTTTTGTAGATCGTTTTTTATTTTGTTGTTGAAGAAAGATACATAGTGGAAAACACATTTCGCCAGGAGCCTATCCTAAAGTATACTTCTGATAAAGGAAAGGTTGTGACTTCCATCTCAACTCACATTTTCCTCAAAGTTTAAACATGTTCTGTGGTTATATAGCTCCTCCAATGACCTCACTCTTACAGCTACATATTTTCCACCCAGGATGCTATATGTGGCTGTGGTGTGATAGTTATGCTGCTGACATGTTCTGTCATGGTTATCTTGCCAGCCTACATTTCCCGGGGCCCACGCATGACAGCTCCAGTAATGGTTTCACAAATGTACAGCACCATATCTTCAGGATTAAGGGTACATCTCATAGGGTTTGTAATTGATGGCAATATTAAAGAAAAGCAAGATACTTTGGATGTTAAACAGTGGGCATTCAATAGGGAGATACGATCTGTCTTGTGTTGTCCCCAAGTGACAAGGTCATATATTTATTTCTTGTCTTGTTTTCTCTTTTCTTGTCTTGTCTTGTCTTCTCTTCTCTTCTTGTCTCTTCTCTTCTCACAGCCAACATGTCACCCTTTTCAGTGATTTACTGACTCCTCACACATTTGCTCAGTGACATTCATTTTGAAAAGTGACAAGCAACAAATCAAACTTTTTATCTGGGGTATCAAAGAAAATCTCATCGAATGTGTGCAGACTTGATTAATATGTATATTAACATATGATGGCCTCAAAGCATCTCCTTGAAAAACCAAATAGAGCTTTGAATAGTAAAACTTCAACATTGCCTCTCTTCTGTGTTTGTAAATGAAATGTAACTGTGGAAGCACACGGGATGATATTTTAGACTCCTTTGAATGATGATGATATTTCAAATTCAGACTTTTTACTGCTAATAATATGGAATAAGGTGTTTATTATCATTCTAACAACTGCATCATTGTGCTTAATCTGGTGGATGAAGGCACTGATTCCAATTCAAAACAGGAAATTGGATTAAATTCACCCCAGTACCTTTTAAAAAAAAGACGTTATCCCCTCAGGGAAGGTGACTGTGACAGAGGCCAGGCTGTATTTCTGCAATATGGCCACTGCAGCACCATGATAAAAAACTCTCTTAAATGTGAAATGATACTTACACAGTTGGCAAGAGTATCATGTTGCTAGCCTACTTCTAGTGAGTCCTCACATCATAAGATTAGTGATCTGATTTCATGCTTTTCTCCTCTCCTCCACTCATTCTCCTCTCCTTGCTTTCCTTTCCTCCTGCTTTCCTCTATAGCCAGTGCTAACTAATGTACCATCATATAGCTTGTTGAGGCAGAACTTGGGCAGGTGAGAAGACTATCACAGTTATGACTTATATTAACATGCAATGCTCTATAGAATGTGCATTATGTGTTGCCATAATCCCTTAGATGAGGATGCTTCTATGTGCCCTGGGCTCTGACCTGAAAGACTGTAGCATTTGACACGTACAGTATGTGTAGTGTGCCTCATCTCATGACTGTACCAGTGACGGGTGTAACCTCAGTTTTAATGCCATACTCCATAATTCAGCCAGTCATCTAAATTATATACAGATTGTTGAAAGATTTTGACTTCTGCTGAACACTGAAATCCTTTTTGGAGCTGTCATAATGCATCGTTACTCAAAATAGAGATAAGTCACTGTTGGCAAACAATATGATTAAACAAACCTTTTACATCTCCATCTTACATAACCACCGCATCTAGCTGCCATGTTTAGCTTTGTAAAAAGAACTCTGTCAACCATTTTGGGAATGGAAATCTCTGTAATTCGTTAAATCAGTGAATAATACAAGCTGCAGCATTGTAGTGATAACATAATAACACGTTGCTACAGTTCTGTGGGAGTGCTATTCTTCTGGTGAAGCATGGCCTTTGAGCCAGAGACATTTGAGATACATGTTTAAAGACAAACCTAGGTTGAACACACAGTTTAGCAATAGAACCAGACATGCGTGCATTGGTGAGGATTAAACTTCACCCTGAATGACAAAATATCTCAAGAGGGGGTGTTTGCTCCAAGGACGGTGGGTGATCAAAGGCCTTCTTTAGCTGACATCGTCAAACCTCTGACTCACTAAAACAGGTCTGTAATATTTCAGCTCGATGCTGCAGGGACTATGCAGAATGATGTATATTACTGTTCTTTTTTACTGACTGTTTTTAATCACAACGGCAGTGGTAACTTTGAAGACATCTCTCAATCCACAAGAGTGAAAGACAGATTTTTCCCTTTTGTAGTTAACGAAGCTTTCCTCAAGCCTGCTGGTACACACATCCAATATTTGTTATTTATCTGGCGTTAGATTTTCAAACTGGGAAAATGCAAAGCCTTTGTTGACTGTGTCTAGAAAAGAGGAAAACACATTCAGAAATAACTTTTCATTACATGCTTGGTTAGGTTTGCATGAAGAAATACACAGGAGCCATCTGGCATGAAGATCCTGTATGTGTTAAGGCATTGTACTAACGCGGAGCTGGCCCTTTATACATTTGCGACTTCAATCACAAATCATTAGCGCTTTGCCAGCGGCTCAGGGGTGCATGAATGGCAAGTTAAACTAATCCATCCGGGGCTTTTATGAGCAGTACATTAGGCAGGCCAGAGAATATTCTCAGACAACACGCTCCGTCTCCTCTCTGACCACCAGCTCTCTCCCCGTGGTGGAAAGTGAGGGTTCTGAGAGGAGACTGAACAGATATACAAACTAATTTGTTCCTGTGCCCAATGCGATTTGTAATGCCAGGAAGTAATACATGTGGGTACTGACCACTTGCAGTGCGTCGCCTCTGTACTACTTACATGCAAAAGCTTTTAAATATGTACACTAGTATTTGAGAGATGCCCTAAATTAAGCAACTATATGTCATGCTTTATTTGGGGGTTTGGGGGGGGCTTTTTCTCATCATTTTAATTGTAATATTATACAAGTGTTTATTCTTAAAAATCTAAAACTATTTTCACTGTACTGTACTTTGGTTTGTTTGTACCACCACATGATGAGCCTGTAAAAAAAACGTTAACTACTAAACAACAAACATTGAAAGAGCAGGACTCAGTGAGGAGCAACAATACTACAAAATACAATTTCAGAACGTGTGTGTGTGTGTGTGTGTGTGTGTGTGTGTGTGTGTGTGTGTGTGTGTGTGTGTGTGTGTGTGTGTGTGTGGGTGTGTGGGTGTGTGGGTGTGTGGGTGTCTGGTGGGTGTCTGGTGGGTGGTGGCTGGAGAAAGAGAAGGAGAAATAAATCTAGCTGTCTTTCACTGTTGGCTTGGTCAGAATCAAAACAACCTACAAATCAATGACCAAAAAACATACGAGAAATAGAGCAAGACATGAGCAGCCAAGCAGAGGGAGAAAAGAGGGAGCACAAGAGACAGACAGAGAGTTTATTAGTCGCTGTCAAAAATATAACTTACCGCAGGAACTCCTAAGAAACTTGGAGGAATAAAAAATGTAAAAATAGAAAACCCAACCCCGGCTTTCATTCATTGAGGACATTTCCTATTCCAACCCAGCAGTCCATCAGGGAGCATCTGAATAGATATTACTGGAAATATTATACTGACATGAGCGAGTCATTCTTAAACAATTCCATTAACATACGGTATGGGAGGAAATCCTATCATCTCTAGCAGGACCGCTAAATCTGCATGTGCCAAGATAACACCTGAGACCAATCCTTTTTTTTTTTTAACATTGTTCTACTATTATCTTGCTTTGTGTGTCTGCCCTGCATACGTGTGTGTTTGTCCACCTGTGTGACTACATTGTGCAGGGAACTGCTATGTTGCATCTCCAGAATTGCCGTCATTTCCCCTCATGTGTTTTTTCATCATGGGGGGAAATAGTGGGCATTTAACCATCACTTTGCCTGCACTGTGTGTCTCAACCTATTAACTAGCAGCTTAGATATAACACAGCGCACCTCAATTACTAGGTACCACAACCCATTGCCTGACAACATAACATATTAGACAGCTTAGCTCACTTATACGTGTCTGAATGTATTACCAGTCTCTTACGATATAGAGGATCATTTGGTATCTGCTTGGCTTGTTAGGTATTTATTTGCTTCGAGAGGTAGTATTTAGCTAATGAAGAAAGAGAGAGTCGGAACTAGGAGACAAGCAAGGGATTCATTCTGTCTTTATCCAGCTCAGTGTCCTTAAGTTCATTACTGATCGACACACTATAAATAAAAGGGCTAATGATGGGAGGATATCGACACAATCTGTAGGTGTGACTCACTACAAGTGTCACTATTTTACTTTTGTTTATTTGCATTCAGTCAGGTATTATGTTATAAATGATTTGTTCTCAATACTTTCTTAGAAGATACTAAGTTTAACACTATCTAACTTTGATCTGGGATTAGACTCCTTATTTAATTTGAGGTTTGACTAGTGAAGAGTGCTTCAGTTTAACCCTTTTTAGATCATGGGATACTTAGAGCAAAGTATTGTGGTACATTTCCCTCATAAAGATACATTCAGTTCCCAGTATGTTAGGCACACTTAAGATAGCTACAGTAGTGGTGTCAGGATCACGTTTAAAGGGGACCTATCATGCAAAATGCACTTTTGTACGTCTTTTATACATGAATATGTGTCCCCGGTGTTCCAGGGAACTCACCAAGTGTCAGAAAACACAACCCTCTCTCTTTTCCTCCATACCCAAATCTCTAAAAAAGGGGCTGCAACGGATCTGATAAAAACTGATCCAGATTTGAACACTGTCCTGACGTCAGGACAGTGGCGCTACGGCTATTGGGCCAACTCCACCAATCAGGAGGAGACAACCACGGCCATTGCCATTCGAAAGCGCTGGAGACGCTGTAGTACATATGCCAGGCCTGTAGATGGTGCTGTTCTCACTGAATCTGCCCTTGCAAAAACAGGGCTAAAAAAGTGCGAATTGAGCGAAATGAGGCATGGCTAAAATGCATGATCTGTTTGGTATTTTGAAAAAAAAAAAGTATAAATATGCCTTATATAGGTATGGTCCTACACTATATTATTAAAATATAGCATGATAGGTCCACTTTAAAGAGAAAACATGTCACTCTGATGGAATGTTACAACAAAAAATGTACAATTGTACTGTGGTGTTTAAGAGTGGTGGTCATTGCTCAAAAAAGATATTTGGCTGAGTGCATCCACCGGCTGCAGGCAGACACTTTGGCCTGACATCAAGTATACTTATTAAGGTTAATTGGTGACAGCTGGTATGACCTGCCACAGCAACATTTGTCTTCTTAACTGTTCAAAACGCCAGCCAGCACCAGCCATTGGAAGAAAGAGATAGTCTGAGTTTGGTACATTTGCAGATTTTCACATTCACACATTCTAATTGTCACTCCCATATGCAGTGATAATCTGTACTGTCGGCTTAGAGGAGAGCAGAGCTGCAACACTGCTGTGTTTTATCTCGGCCTGAGAGAGTACAGTAGAGAATAACTGATTTGATCACATTTATTTTCTTGAGCAGATTCGGGCATATGAAATAAAGTCTGATCCTTAGGATCGGCTTGAGACTACACCGAGGTAAAACTACAGTCCTGCAATAAATCCTAACTTTATGAAGGTTATAATGTTGAGTTTTCTTGAAACAGTTATAGAGAGGATTTGATTGCACTTTATGGTCATTTAGAGGCACTTCTTCGTAGTGCTGCTATATTGTATCATGACAGCGAGTTTAGATCTTTCAGCGTAATGCAATTCAACTCCACACAGCAACACACGACACAATGAAAGCCAACAAAATGTATAGACAGTAATAATGTTTGATCTTTACAAAACTGAAGCACAAACCTTTATTAAAGTAAATGACTGGTGTTGTATAAGGCTGTATTGAGGTAAACCTAATGACAACAAACTGATTGTATAAAAGAATAATGTATACCGAATTGATACAATAGGCTTGATTAATAAAGACATTACGGCTGCTTTTTATATAATAAATTATATAACAATGACACATATCTTTAATGCAACCACTTATACAACAAGTGTTTCTCTGCAATATTTTGCGCATAAACAGAAACATGATCCAGTAGTCAAACAATGACATTAAAATCAGTGTTTAAAAAGGCAAGATATGCTAAACTCAAAGTCTTACCAATGTAATTAACTAGTGTGATATATCTTAATATTCCAAACTGAACCATAACGTGATATGATTCAACGATAAGTAAGATTACACACACACACACACACACACACACACACACACACACACACACACACACACACCAGGCAGTGGTCCGGTTTAGCTTCAGTGTTGCCTTAAGCAAATGAGAAATAGAGAAAATGAGGTTGGGGGAAGTCAAAGGCAATGACGAGGAGGGTTAGGCAAAGAGAAAAGCTCAGAGGGAGAGATGGAGAGGAAGAGTGAGTGTGAAGAGCAAACGGAGAGGGTTGAATAAAGCTTCCGGGCCCCAGAAGGCCGAGCTCTCAGACATTTTAATCAATAACCGCAGCTCTATCAAAGGACGGCTGATAGGCCAGAGACAGAGGGATTGTTCTGCACTCACTGCCTCACCCCTAAGGAGTGACTCAACACTCTGGGACAGGGTGAGGAGGAATTTGGCGGCAGAGACAGAGACAGATGGATGATGAGAATGACAAGGAATAGGGAAAGGACAGATAGCACGGCAGAGGGAGGCAGAACAGAGCCGACAATAGAGACACAATTATAGAGACACAGGGAGGCAGAAGAGGACGAAATATTTCTGATAGATATTCTGTGTGTGTGTGTGTGTGTGTGTGTGTGTGGGTGTGGGTGTGTGTGGCTGTTATCTGAAAGTGGATCACTGATAAAGAGATGAGGGGGGTGGAGTAAAGTATGTGTTCTTAAGGCCCAGACACACCAAGACCCTTTCTCATTTCACAAATTTCCCCTCCTCGAATCCTCGGTCCTCCGGTAGTGACCCATAAATGGATTTCAGCGCGCCATGTTAAAGCACATCTCATTTCTCTAAATGCACTTCGAGGACCGAGGATCGAGCATCGAGGAGGCTCTCTGGAGGAGCTATAACCGAGGATACACTGATGGGTCCTCCGCGCGAGTCCGCGGATGTATTTCCGGCAACAGAGATGTTTCAAAGAGTCGTGACGCACGGCCGGACTGATCTCAGCCAATGACAGCTCTGCATGCATCCCCTGGATATTATTTTATTAACTGCTTTCATCGCGACGCAATGTTTACAGTGAGAACAGCTGTGAGGTCCGTGCAGAAAGCAGAGCAGTGTGTATAATATATATCACTCAGTATAACAGGCCTACTCTCTTTATTTGCTTTAGTTTAGTAGATATCTACAAACAAAGAGTCGATATTTATCTAAAACCATTTAGTGCTTCACATAATAAAATACAAAACGGCTGTATCCTGATATTATATGCTTTAGGAGCTGTAGGTGCGTGTTGTACAGAAATTGTATATATTTATATAAATATATATATAAATATATGTGTGTGTATATGTCCGCATCTGTAGCCTGTTATAGTCTCATTATACCGCACTGTGAATGAATTAAAAGTAACTATATAAGTCGTCATGAACACATCTGTCCATCAGACAGAGTGCTGCTATGCCTCCTGTCATCATTAATGGACGTCTCTTTAATGGCGCAGTTCCACTGCAGCGCGGAGCTCGCTTTAAGCGTGCCGTGTCGTGCCGTCCCCTTTTTTGGTTGTGCTTCCACTAGGCCAATTACCGGCGCGGCACGGCGCGGGGCCACTTTTTCACCTCTTTTCTGGCCCTAGAAAATTGTGGTTCTATCGGGGCCAACAAACAGGGCTGAGTCGGGCTGAGTATGCTAAACTAGAGAGAGGAGCGCTGGCAAGAGGGCTAGAACTACAACAAGATGGACATATTTGACCGTGATTTAATTGTAATACACGTTTCAAAATGATGCCGAAGTAACAACATACTGATACCGGTTAGTAAAAACCATGAATTAATGCTTTGTCAAGTCTGCAGACAGACGGCAGGCGAAAAACCTTTTAAAATTCGTGTTTTTCTAGATGGAGATTGGCTAAGCTAACGCAGTATATGCCCCGACCGTCCACACTCACAACAACGGCCTATACAGACATAAATAAAGCAGCGACTGTATTCACCATGACACAGGCAGTCTGTGGTGTGTACTTGTTTAACTTTTGTCGAGTTTCTGAACATATATAAGGAGCTGTGAGCTCTGAGTTCTAACAGCTAACGGCTGTGTTGTGTTTCTGGATTTCTCATTGAAGATGACGTCACGGCTCCGCCTACACTGCGTTACTATAGTAATTACCCCAGTTCCTAAACTGTAATGGAAGCGCAGCATGAAGTGAGTCGGCCCTGTTAAGGCCCAACGCGGCCAAGCCGTACCGAGCCGTACCGAGTGTGGCCGAGGCCGACCGTATAGTGGAAATGCGCCATTAATGACCGCTCAGAGGAGAGGATTTCTAATTTCTCTAACCGCCTGCTGCTTCCCCTCCTCTCCCCTCAGTTCCCCTCCTCGACTCCTCCGCTCGCATCTCCTGTGGGCGGGACTAAGACACGAGGATAGGAGTCGAGGAGGGGAATTAGAGAAATTAGAAAGGGCCCAAGCCGATTTCGGCCGTCGATAGATGTCTGGCCGTCGATGAGCGTCCTGTCGCCCTACTCAGTTTGGTGTGTCCCGCACATGGATGTATAATAAGAACTGGATACAGCGTGGGAAGCGGGGCCTCGTTCATTCCTATGAGAGTTGCTCATTGGCGCATGAAGACAAAATGGCCCAACTTTTGAGAGAGCGAAACGTCATGAAAGTATTCATATAATCATATAATCCGTTCTTATTGTGCATCCATGGGTAAAGGTAAAACTCATGTAGTACTGAACACGTCACATGAACGTGCCGGGCGGCGCGGTCCCGTGGGTTAGATGCACGTTCATAATCCCGAGGAAAATAACTCACGCACATTTTACAACTTGAGGACCGAATGTTTTTAATAAGGGCTATACAAATGTTCATACTGGGTAGTTTATTTAGTTTAAAAAAAATTATCCAACGATTTACAGACGTCTCTTTCCCAATGTTAGTCAATGGGAAAAAGTCTTTCCGGGCCCAGCGACTGATACGGAAGTGTAGTATCGCCATTTGGCCACAACGAATATTTTCCTCAGAGTCCGGCGAACTTCCTGGGGGCTTTGTCCCGCACCGTCGTGTCTTTTCGGCCGTGCCGACACCTTCCGCCGCCGATTCGACATGTTGGCCGCGGAGCTTGCGGAGGCTGTCGGCAAAATAAATCACTCTGATTGGCTGTTCAGCTTAGCGAAACACTATTTGCCTGAATCGGAGTGGAGCAGTACAGAACTTAAGTAAATGTACTTTGTTACTGTCCACAATCTGCCTAGAAGTATTTTAATGTTGTAGCTGTTCAAGATGGTCATTTTATTTATTTTTTAAAATATACTGTTATTAGGCTAGTTAAACCAATAATAATGCTACGGCTGCAACTGACAGTTATGTAGGCACATTTTAATTTTTTCTTAACGCTGTGTGATTAAAAGAATAAACACAAATAGCAGGATAGGCACACATATTTGCTATATCTTGCCCCACTGAAAAGGCACTGCACCAATACTGTTAAAATATTGGCATAGTTCGTCCCTGTGCTGCTTGGCTCGAGCTGTAGCATGTAACTATTTGTTGTTTGTATATATCACGCAGTCTGTCTTCTGGTTGCCTCTTTTGAATGACGAATACACACTACCGCCGCCTGCTGGTAAGGAGAGTTATTGCCACTTACGCATGCGTAGTTCGTACGTGCTACTTGGCCGTCGGCTGAAGCAAGCCCCCAGGAAGTGCGCTGAACTCTGAGGAAAATATTCGTTGTGGCCAAACGGCGGTACTACACTTCCGTATCAGTCGCTGGGCCCGGAAATACTTTTTCCCATTGACTAACATTGGGAAAGAGACGTCTGTAAATCGTTGGATAATTTTTTTTAAACTAAATGAACTAACCAGTATGAACACTTGTATAGCCCTTATTAAAAACATTCGGCCCTCAAGTTGTAAAATGTGCTAATAACGTTATTCTGAGAATTATTTTCCTCTGCATTATGAACGCGGATCTAACTAACCCACGGGACCGCGCCGCCCGGCACGTTCATGTGACGTGTTCAGTACTACATGAGTTTTACCTTTACCCATGGATGCACAATAAGAACGGATTATATGATTATATCAGCGACGTGCAGTCAGGGGAGGCAGGGGAGGCAGAGCCTCACCTGTCATACTCCAATGTAACGGAAAAACAACTAAAGAAAAACGAAATAGTAATAATAATAAAATGTCTCCACTGATCTGTGTTGTAAGTGTGATTTATGTATGATCCCAATCGCTTTTTATAGTCAAAATCAGCAAATTTGCCGAGCTCCGCAACAGGAGCGATGAGAAGTGAGGCAGGGATGTGCTCTGCCTCTCGTAAGCCCACAGTAACTTGCTGGAGCACGGGCACTAATTTAGCGCGGGCACTTATTTTGTGAGCGCGCTCAAGCCAGTTACTGTGGGGTAAGGTGAGGCACAGATGAGCTCTGCCTCACCCCACAGAAACTGGCTGGAAAGCGGGCCCTAAGCGCATGCCTGTTACCATCTCACTGTAGGTCACCAATGTAATGTTTGTAGATCCCTTTATTACATTTACCCTCGCCATCCATAGTCTCTAAATAACTTATTTCACGTGTGATATTTAGGCTCGCTGGTCTCAACGGCAATGAAAATGCACCAGGGGAGGCAGCCATAACCTCTGCCGCACTGAAGGGGGCGCACGTGAGCCCACAGGTTCTTGTTGCTACTGTTATTCTACGCAGAGACGGTAGACGCAAACAACAAACTAGACTTTTGAAACTACAGGAAGATAAGGAGGACTTTTACAAAAAAGTAATAGAGATTGTTGTCCAGAAGGATAGCATGGACTTCATCTTCAAGTCAAGGTAAGACCACATTTGTAATGAAAATGGGATCTTACTAAGAAAGAACAATCCAATATTTAGATTGTGGGTATCCTGTTGTTGAACGGTCTGTTTAAAATGAATCGAAGCATCAGACTAAAAAAGCTTTTGAAAATAACCGAACATTTCGATTAAGGTCAAAATATAATATTTGTAAATCTGACTCAATGAGTCAGTGCCTCACCAGCCATGAACCTCACCGCACGTCACTGGATTATATGAATACTTTCGTGACGTTTCGCTCTCTCAAAAGTTGGGCAATTTTGTCTTCATGCGCCAATGAGCAACTCTCATAGGAATGAACGAGGCCCCGCCTCCCACGCTGTATCCAGTTCATACCTCCATGGGCTGAAGTCTTTGCGGTGTGTGGTTCCAGTGCGACTGTTTGGCCAAGACGCAGGAGACGTGAGGCGACACAACAGTCGTGTTCCGTCGGGACGTGTTCTTTGGTATCAATTTGGTGTGTAGGGGCCTTTACATGCACTAATGCTAATAAAACTCAAAATAAATTATTCGTAACATTACATTTAACCAACCTCATTCGATAAGTTGTTCCGGTTATAAAGCTTGTTTTGAAAAATAATGTGGAAATGAGTAGGGGGATAAAAAGGTATGAAGTGTATACCTTAACTTTGGTTTTTATCCATTAATCTAAATATTTGCGCCGTTATTGTTTTCCCCTTAGTGTTGTCCTACATTTCTGCAATGTATATAAAAGAGCTGCCAACACTTATATGTTACCCCTCATTTGTTATATTTAAATATGTGTGACTAACCGTGGGGATGCATATTATATATTTATGTTTGGTTTTAGTGAGCACAGCTAAGTAAATGATGAGGATTCTTTGTTTCAATCCAACATTTGTGGCTGAACCAGGTTCTTAAGCTTCATAAAAATGCATGCACATAAATCAGTACAGCCAATATATTACATATTTGAGCCTGTGTGATTTAGGTTGGGCAATACAGAATAACATAATTGAATATGCTGGATTATATTTTACAGAGCAATATCAGTTTACTGTATATATTTATACAACCACAAAGAAGTCTGTAAGAACAGGAAGGTATAGTTAAAAAAAAATGAACCATACAGTATAACAACATTATCACCTTTTTCTAAAGTCTATTTGAGATGTCCATATATTGTTATGTACAACATTTTCTCGATACATAGTTAGCTGCTTGTTTGCATCCGGAAAAATGTCTATCTGATTAATCGAATAAATGTATACCTTAAAAAAATCTAAGATGTCCCGTAATGCCAACATCTTCCCTCAGAGACATTTCGTAGAGAATGTACTTGAACAGTTATAGCGACTTTTAACCCATTTAATGGAAACATGGACATGTGAATGTTGTTTTAAGTCTCTATCATTTTCAAAATGGCCTGCAATGGTCTAATGCATGAAGAGACACAACTACCTGGTTACATACACATTATAGAAAGATCGTTGACACACTTTCATCTTCTCTTCTCCTTTCATGGTAGCGTTATCTCCTTATCCCCATGTGACTGTTTTTGTTTTGTGAAACTCCCTGATGATGCTAGGAGCTGGAGGCAGACATCCAGCAGGGACAGGACTAACATCATTGATGCTATGAAGAAGTGACTCATGACCTTTACCACCTTACCTCTCCTCCTCCTCCTCCTCCTCCTCTCATGTTTGTTACCCGTCAGTTTGCCAAAATAGTGACTTAACGAGAAATGAAGCAACCCTGAGAGAAAATAATTCAGCTAAAACCGGAGCCACGGTTTGGTTCCTGGAGGGAGACATGCAGCTCTGTAACTCTCCAAGGATTCGGAGTGTGACGTGTTTTCAAGAACCATGTGCTAAGCATTGTAACGCTCCAAGCACTTAAAATGCTTTCTGTTTAAACTCTGCAACCCACTGTGCCTGTTTCTCAGAATCAGTGTGTGTGAGACTGAAACCCCCAGTAGTTAAAATACACACAGCTCATCTGGATATGTGTGTGTACGTTTGAATGAGAAGTGATTAATTACTCAGTTTTGCACCCCACAGTTACAGTGCCAGCGAACACTGCTGTGTGCATGTACACATGATTGTGCATTTACGGTGTCATGTGAGGTGCAGGGGTGGGTACATTTGTGACTTGTCCAAGTTCTTTCATCAATCTACACTGAAAGATCCCAGTTCAACTCACATTACTAATAATGAATGGATAAGAATCTCATTTATCTGCAGTGTCATGTCTTCCTTTTCATTATCAGAGCTGTAATGTACAATTAAAACATATGAAACCCTGCGTGCCAGCCATAAATTCAAAAAGATGCTCTAAAAGGTCTCGGTAAAGTGGCATTTGAATTTGGAATGATTGTGATTGCAATTAAACACTCCTCATTTGAATTGTGTAACCCTTTTCACATGAACCCAATCAGGCAGTAATTGTAAATGCTAAACCTGAAGTTTCACACTTTGTTAGAATAAAAAATAACTCTTCTTGACAAATATTTGACCAAAAATTCTTTTTTAGTTATATTTTTGACATGATAGATTTCCTAATAAAAAATCTGACTCGAAAAAACCGGTCTGCCTCCTTCCTGTCGTCTCCTATCAGAGATACATGCCTCTCAGCAGAGTGCATCCCTTTACTACAGCATGCAATTGTGAAGGTGTTTGTTCCACATGTCAGAATCTCACTAAAAGCTAATTATTTCCTCCATGCTCCATTACCAGCAGGTTTCACATCAAGAGTTGCACACATTCATCAGTGTGTCTACATCGAAGCCTCTTCCTAAGACTGTTCTGCAAGAGACTTTTGAATTGAAGGTCTGTGGATTATTCAGAGTAACCAGGACACTGTTGAGTTTATCGTTTTTTCATAATTTTCAGCACAGCAAATTAAATTCCATTCACGTTTCTAGTATTGTAGTCAAAGCAATATAACTATTTCCGTGGCTAGATATCACACAGTGAGACATGAGAAATATGTATTTTTCTATAATATTGGCTGAACTTAACCTTTCACTTCTGGCTTTTCCTTTATCAAAGCAAATGTGTCTTCTTTACATTTTTCAAATAGCAGTACATCTATTCACTTGTTAATGCTATCCACATTAATATGTTTAAAACGGTATAATGTCCCTGTTTCGCTGGATCCCTGGTTGTTATCCATTCTGATGACAGCAAAATCATGATACAAATTGAAGAGAGAATAGTGTAATACATTATAAAGAATATCCTTCATCACAGATAATATTGCTTATGGGTACTGGGAGACCATTTTATGTTTGGCTTGCTCTTTTAAAACCTGCAATTCGTTATCCCCACATATGGGTTTTCACCTTTTGAAATGGCTTCTATAGTAGAGCTGGGCAATGTGGTGGGAGTTGATAGATAGAGAGAGGGAAAACACACTAGTGGCAGAGGAGAGAGGGAGAGGGGAAAAAGAGGGTCAAAAAACAGAAAGGCGGTGGAAAGTAGAAATGTATAAAAGAGAACCACAGAAAGAGAGGGGGAATGGGGAAGATAAGGCAGATAAAAACAGAGACTTATAGATGCACAATCTGACAGCCTCTTGACATGAAAGGAGAGGAGAGAATAAAAGGGAATATTAAAAGAACTGTAAGCGTGCACTTATATCTACACACACACACACACACACACACACACACACACACACACACACACACACACACACACACACACACACACACACACACACACACACACACACTGTGAGACTGTGTGCTTGTGCTTATTAGATGTGATTCTCAAGCTGGAATAAAAAGGGTAAAGCGTGAGAAAAATGTGCAAGAGCCTCCAAGATCAAGGGGTAAAATCTGGCACAGTGTCATGTGTGTTTTAAGACAGCGATAGAGAAAGAGAGGGGGGGGGGGAGACACAGAGGAAAGAAGAGATAAACGATGGACAGACTGCAGGATAGAGTGAGACAGGGGGGGGGGACAATTATAGGGAAAAGCAGAAAATTGGAGAGGGGATAAGGTAAGGTGAAGAGAGACTTTTCTTGTTGTTCTCTTGTTTTTTTCCAACACTCATTTAGCGTGAAGCCTTGATAACATCTACTGAGGCACACACTCAACACACACTGCAGAGTAGCTGCATGTATTAGAAGAGAGCATGTATTGCTGTAATGTGTCACAGCAGGCTCAGCTTTACCGCTCACTAACAAATAGCCCACGGCAAAACACACAAGGTTTCAATTCACATACATATGAATGCATATCTATTCCCGAGGAGAGATGGACAGTTTGAAGGCCATTACATGTACCGTATCGCATGGATGCTGCTTTTCACAGGAATACTTTGACTTGCTCACTGATAGGGAGAGATGAGCAGACAAGTGGAAACTATTCTTAGCCTGCTGCTGTTTACTGTCTTGGCATCATCAGACGCAGACACAGGAAAATGAAGATCCACTGAAGGAGGAACATGCATCCGTCATCTATAGACCCACAAAATAAAGTGAGGTATATGAGATGGGGTGGCTACTTAAGTGCACGACTAGAGAAAAGAATGGAAATAAAAGAATCGACACAAGAATAGAGGAAAGGATAGAGGACAAGAGGAGAGATAACCAATGTTCTTGTCCTTGTATTAGCTCTAATTCCCCCGAATGTACCTGGTATTAAAGGGTGAGTTCACCCATTTTCTCTGACCTTGTCTATAGCACTTTGTGAAGCTATAGAGATACAGAGCGGGCAGGGATTGTCTGGCTCTGTGCCAGCAGTTCATCCCCACGTCATTCTTAGAAAAAACAGAAACCATTCTCATTTTATTGCTGCATATTTTACCTTTTCTGCCATCCTTGTGCTCATTCTTCAATGCTCCCTCCCCTCCCCTCCAATGCATACGCACATCATGCTAATGGTGGTGAAAAATAGATGCGCTGCCTTTCAAACTGTGTTCTCCTAGTTGCCACACATAAGGTGACATTTGAATATAGCCTTAGACAAAATTAGTCTGGGTGTTGCAGCAGCAGAAAGAGAATACAGCAAGGAATAACAACAACATGCTAAAAATAATAAAAACCTAACTATAAACATTGTGCAGCTTACAGTTCAGCACATGCCGAGTTGAATCTGTGAATGCACCGACAAGGAAAACCTGTCCTAACAATCAGAGGGTATAGTCAGAATGTACAGTTTTTATTTTTATTATTTATTATTTTGTTCTATTTCTTCCCCTGATTCGCCTAATTTGAATCTGTCTCAGGGGGATTGGCAATTTGTTGTATTTGAACATTTGATTTTGATTTCATAAGATGATCAGTTACCAAGTAACCCAGTTGTACATAGCACTGCTATGGTGAGTAATGATACTCAAGCAGCCAGCTTGTGTTAGGAAAAAGCTGTAGTTAAAGGTATTGTTTAACATTTTCAGAAACACTTTTAGCTTTTCTTGCTGAGAAAAAGCTGAGGGGACTGATACCAGTCTCATGGATATCCATGAAATATTCAGCTACAGCCGGGATTCATTTAGCTTTGCATAAGAACCCAGGGCAGGGGAACACTGGCTCTGTCCTCAGGAAAATAGCTCACCTCACAGCATCTCCAAAGTGCACCAATTAACATGTTATATCATATTTGTGAAATCCTAAGTAAGACATGTGCAAAAATAACAGTATGTGGTGTGATGCTTTTTTTCTTTCTTCGCCATTTCCAGGTACCTTCTGTCTTTATGGTAGGCTATTGAAAAAAAACCCTGGTGAGAATGTGCATCGAGTCTTCTTTAATCCATATTTCCTAATGCTTCAATCAAAGGAGAATACACACACACACACACACACACAGACAGACAACGCACAGACACACACACGCACACGCACACACACACACTTGCTTTTTGACTTTAACAGGTTTAATATAAATGGCGGTGCTTTTTGGCTGCCTATTTCTGCAAACTAACAGTCATTTGAAATATGAATGCAAGTGGAAATGTGAAAGTATAGGCAGTTTAACATGGAAATGTTATTCGTCATTGAACCTGTGTGTGTGTGTGTGTGTCTCTGTGTGTGTGTGTGTCTCTGTGTGTGTGTGTGTGTGTTGGCATATACATGATTAAGCAGGGCTAGAGCAAAAATAATGTGTGTGTGCATCTGTGTGGGGGCGTTTAGTGTGACTAAATCTGAAACAATCTAACAAAATTAAAGCATGAAACTTATTATCAGTGCTTTTGTTTTCGCCAGCTGCAGTTGTCTGAGTCTGACTCATGATACCTCAAAACCTTTTGCGTGTTACCTATACGTTTATCCATGAAAACAAAAGCAAAAGGAAGAAAGGGACTATATGACCATTGCAAGGCAGATAATGACAATGTGAACGTGTGAAGCATTTGGAGTGAGCATTAATAGCTAGATATTTAAAGGTTTTTATTCTTTTGTGGTATAATCACCTCCACCAAGGATGTTATGTTGTTCCCTTGTGACAGGAACTAGTTGTTGGCATTTTTCACAAAACAGTTTGGAGGGGTTTGTGCACAGGTGCGTTATGTGATCTGAGAATCTGTAACTCACAGTAAATTCAACTAGTCCTCATTTCATGGTGAACTTTTCTTAATGGGCTGGCTTGTAGTAGCCTAATTGGTTTCACAGTAACGTTGTAATGGCAGACGTTATTGCCACCTGGATGTTCAGAGGAAACATTTATTGAAGTAGTCGAGCGCTACGTGTATTAATTTTTTGTCTAAAACGTGTTGGAAGTGTATGGGCTGGATTGCAGCCGTACAAAATGCAGTTTTTTGACATCAGCGATAAGGGTTTGAATCCTAAATGGTGTTTTTTTTTTATCATTGAGGGGTTTTTGGGTTAGCATATTGTGTACTAATGGCTTGGCCAACCCATTGGAATATGATAATACTCCTGATAGATCACGGGGCCCTTAAACCATAGCTTCCTGTTGTAATGAAAGTCCAATCTAATATTAATTTTCTTACTGATATTTGTTTGTGTTAACCTCTTGGTAGATAGGAACCAAGAGTCAGTCTAATGTATTCATGTGTATGGGACCAGAGCTATAGAATGGGACACACTTGTACTGTTACTGTCTAAACATAATTGAACATAAATCGTGTTTTTATGTGTATCACAGATGGAGATTCATCATGGACAATGCTAAGGAACAATTCTTACATAGTTATGGCTGATGGCCCATACAGCATCTGTTACTTAAAGCATATTACATCAGCTGCAAATGGATGTGAGCTGTACTAACTCCGTTGTTAAGTGGAATTTGTTGGACCCCCCCCCACCCATGTGTGTGTCTATGTGTGCGTGAGTGTACATCACCGTCAGGCTGCCAGCTGCGATGTGCCATCCTGAATCAGTTCACAATACACAAACCCAATATACACAAGCACACACAGGCGCATGCACATACTAATCACCTAATCGCTCACATCGCATCGTCCAAGTACTTAGTTCTGTCTCAGTGAATAAAAAGCAAAAAAAAACAACCTTAAACTTATTGTTCACTGTATCCTGGATACAGGAGAGGAGGTAGCAGCTATATGCTATCAGATCAGGCAGCAGAGGGACAGTGAAAGGAGAAGATTAAAGTAGGAGGAATTCAAGAAGAGGAGACAAGCTATTTTGCAATATGGTCAGGGCCACTTACATCCAAAACGTAATAAATAAAAATCCTGCGAGCATTCAAATTTCAAGCAAAATGAAATCATAGATCGAGAAGTCTCTCCGGGTCTTGAGGGACACAGCCAGATGCTCATTGTAACCAGAAATATTTCACTATTCCTCCTCTTTCCATTTTACCGCTGTCCACAGTGCAGACATCCATACATCCATCTCCCTCCTATCCCTGCTCTCTGCTGCTCAGGGTCAATATGGGGATACATCATCACATTCACAGGGAGAGTGCTAGGCATAGACAGCCTGAACACTATACTGTAATAGTAAACAACCAAAGTTTGATTTAGATTTACAGATTCAACCTTAGACTTTTATCATTTGGAACAAATAACAAAAAGTGTATTGCATCAAAAAAGCGGTTTTCGGAAGGAAAAAAACGTTTTAAAGCTGGTGAAAAGCACTGAATTGTTTGAACAGATTCAAACAATTTGAATGATTGACTTCCCCTGCATATCCAGAGCACTCCTTTCTAACCTTTCTTTCTCTAAACAAACAAGCAGGATATGTTTAGAGTATGATAAATGTCTGTGCACACAATAAGGCTGACAAATACATAGTAACGCTTCTGCCCAGTATGTGGTCTATTTATTTATAGAGAGCATACTGTAAAAGTTGTGTTTGCTTATGTTAAATCATATGGTAATTCATTATGTTATGGACCACCTAGTGTGTGTGACCAAGCATAACATTATGAGATACAGGTACATTCATAGACTCAAGTGTGTGTCCAATTTAAGACACAGCCGGGTGCATTCAAATATGTTGGCTGTCCAAGCACTCACATGCCGGACATATCCTTTTATTAAATATAGTGTATTATCATCCTGAATCTTAAACATGATAAAATGTTTGAATGAAGTTTGTGAATTACGGCTTTGTCAGTATACAAGAGGCAATGTTTTCTGTTCTCACAGAGGATACAATGATGTGCTCTAAAACTGTCACCTGTAATGAATCTAAGCGCATTGTGATAAATAGCGTCGAGGGCCCGAGAGTAGGGGCTGCTGCATCTATGTAAATCACATCAGAGCAGTCGAATACTAATAGAGAATGTTGTCTGTACAGTCGGCAGCACACTGTTTATTTCTGTTAAAAGTACCCTCATTTAAACCTAAGCTTCCTGCAGATTTCCATTTTCGTTATTTAACAGAATCCAATGTGCGAGTAACATTTTAGCACTGATATTAAAATGTATAAGATGATTTACTTTGGTGTATTTATGGGGAGCATATGGTTAGTTTTCTCTGGATCATGGATGAAAACAAGTGAGAGTAAGTGTGTCTGTATATATGTTTGGTGTGCCTGTATGTATGTTACTGTGTAAACAGTTACATGTAGAGCATGTTTGTGAGTGAGAACACTTTGTGTGTTGCATGAACAACATAATGGGTTGTTTTTTAATAAGCTTTAAAGTTCTTCCTGATGAAGGACCTCTTGTGGTGATGCAGATAATGACGTGTTTCTCTCTCAGAACAAAATATATAACTTATATATACATAATAATCCCCTATTTGGATGAATTTAAACCTCTCACAATATCATATGCGTTTCTATTGTGACCGAGAGGTGCAAAAGCGGCCCACTGCCAAAAACATTTCCATCAGTTTGGCCAACTTTATAATCTCCAAAAGTGCATCACTTTGAAGTGCCCCCTGGTTCCCGTTGTTTGTGCCTCTTGCAGCTTGTTTATGCAGCACGTACGCTGCACGTGTTTCGCCAAGTTAGTGAAGATATTTCTTCATTCGCATGTGATTTGGCACATTTGTGTTTTTATATTTGCATCATTTCTGTAGCTTTTCTCCCAATGGAAATGTTTTGAGCCCATGTAGGCCGTTGGCACCTGTCAGCCACAGTATTACAGGCATACCAAGGAGAAACAAAAAGGAACCCCTGAATTCCTAGACATTCCTAATCAAAGTCTCTTTGTACTCAGGCATGAACATTCATATCTTACATGAGCATGACAGATCAAACTTGTATGGCCAAAATCCTGTTTTTCTCTTCAGCAAAACTGCTAACAGTATCCTGAGGAGGGGATGCAGTGCAAGAATGAAAGCAATAGTTGTGAGGAGAGACGAATTGGTGTTGGAAGAGGGGGAACAAGAGATAAGAAGGAGAGCAGCCGAGCAAGCAGAGAAGTGGCTTGTCAAATCCAGAGGAGACCTGGAGGAGAAAAGGAGAGAGAGAGGGAGAGGAGAAGAGGAGACAATAGAAAGGGAGGAGTGGGAAAACAGGACGAGGGGTATATACTTCACGTTTGAGGGCAGAGTGAAAGCCGGAAGAATGAAGCAGATAAATGTAGGACAGGAGCGAGGAGGATGAAAGGTTTGAGACAAGGAGGAGAGAAGGAAGGCAGGAAAAAAGATTGATGGATGTGCAGAGTGAGAGAATGAGATGGATGCGTACAGCAGGGTCAGAGGAGAGAAGGAAGGAGAGGAGGAGAGAAACAGAAAGGTGAGAGGGCAGAGTCAAGAGGGGGAGGATGGATGGGAGGGCACGGGGGGGGGAGAGTAGAGGAGATGGACGGTAATGAATGGAGGAAATGAAAGAAAGACTAAGCAAGCTGGAGAGCAGGAGAGGAGTGGAAGGAGATATAAACAGCGTCACACTGAAGCGGAAATAAGCAAGACTAAATTCACCCTAATTTAGTGTTTGCATTAAAATGCTTTTCTACCTTTTACTACAACCATATTTACAGATTGAGATTTACCACCCAAAACATTTCTCGCAGCATTCTATTCACTAGACCTTATATATTAATATACTTTTCAGCTCCTTCACTACCAAGTCAGTTTATTTAACTACTGCACTAACATGCCATAAGTTTTCTAATTGATGTTTTTATGCAGCCACAAGATATATCCAAACCCACATACAAATCTTTTTATCTGAGTTTTAAATTAGTGTTGCTTTGGAGGTCTTGGATTGCCCACCTTTTTAAACTGTGCTACATCCTGGTTTCACTGCTGACTGTTAAGATGGTCTGTCCAGATAAAGGACAGGTCGGTGTGTGTGTGTGTGTGTGTGTGTGTGTGAATGTGTGTGTGGTCTTGCCGACTGAGAGTGTGTGCCAGCTGTGCATGTGTGAGAGAAAGGATGGATGGAGGGAGTGGTGCAGATAATAGGTGACTATCTGGAGGTGAGAGACGTAGAGGTGGAGAGGGAAGTGAGAGAGGATAGATGGATGGACTGGAGCAGCGGGATGAGTGTAGATAATGGCTAGACATAATATCTGGCAGAGAGAGAGGGAAGAGGGACAGAGAGGGAAGAAGAGGGGGGAGACAACAGGTAATGTGAGGCAAAGCCAGCATTGAGAGAGGGATGGATGGAAAGGATGGAAGGACATGGGATAAGTGCAGATTATGGGCTCAGATCTCATGTCAGGAGGAGAGGCAGAAAGGGAGGTATAGGGATGGTAATGCATGCAGGAGTGGAGCAATGAGTATAGATAATGGGATCCGTCTAATGTCTGGAGGGAGGAGAGGTTACAGAGATAAGACAGAGGGATAGAGAGATGAATGGACATGAGTAGAGGGACGGCCCTATCTGCATACCTTGCGGCTTGAACACGCCATTAGTGAACGTGTTTGTAGAGCGATATTTGGATAATAGTGTGTCCTTCAGTGACCCATTGGATGTGAATGCCAGTGTAGGCCATGTGACACTGTACTGCGAAGAGCTCTCCATCAGTGTCACAAGGACAGATTCCTGCACATGTCCTGTTCGTGACAAATAAACTGATTCCTGTGAGTGTACTGTATGCACCACAGGTAATGGGCTTGATCTAATGTCTGCAGGAGAGGGGAGAAAAGGAGAGACAGGGAGAGATGGATGTGTTGATAGAGAGGACTGGAGGGATGTTTAAAATATGGTTAGATGTGAAGCCCGGAGACAGAAAAGAGCAGAGAGACAGGAGTGGATACAGGAGTGGAAGAGCTGAGCATAAATGATGAGATGGGTCTAATGTGTGGAGGAGTGGCGAGAGGACACGGGGGAGAAAAAAGGGGGAGAATGGATGGATGGTGGGACAGGGTACAAGGATGAATTTGGTAGCGAGGGGAGAGTGAGAGGGAGAGATGGATAGATGGACAGTGGAGGGATGAGTGCAGATAATGGCTAAACCTAATGTCTGGAAGGCAGACATCCATCTGACTGACCGAATTATAGTACAGCTCACTCTCTACAGACTAATTACTGGAACACAGGATTGTCTCTCTGTCTTTCTCCCTCTGTGGTTTTGTCTTCTTCTCTATTTCAGTACTCCGGGTGATTTTAGGGCTTATGAGAGGGGAGGATGCCCGTGCCAATAGCACACATCCCTGCTCAGCTCGTAGATCAGCTCACCTGCCCTCTTTTCCCTCGCTAAGCACAGATCCTCACAGACTCCACTTCCTCTAACAGATGGCTCTCTAAAGAAAATACTGTTTGTTACCACCGCGCTGATTTGCCTTATTTTTCTCTTCCCTGCTCCCTTGTCTACAATCTGTTCTCAGGCCTAATCTAAAGAGGATAAACACCAATCTACCTGTCGAATACTCTGCTTGTTAGTGGCATTGTGAGCCTGTAAATATCTTGGTTACTGTAGGTATATATTTCAGGGAGTGAAACAACAAGTTAGATGCTCTGTACAATAGTTTCTGTGACCCTGTTGCATGCACTTTAAGTAAACTTTTATCAAATCTGGCAGACTTGGAACAACAACAAGACAATGGAGGTTGTGGGGTACAATGTGGGGAGAAAACAACAAACCCCTTGTGTTTAATATAATAAAGTACTAAAGTAAAGGAAATGTCAGCATAAAGTGGTTTTATAGCACGAGGGGCCACCAGAGCACCTTCACTGAGCCTTGGCATAAATTCTATAAGTGTCTGTATTTTATTGGGAGCCATGGATACAGCACTTTTTTTTAACAAGAAGGTCCATTTTCCGGAGTTTTTTATGATGGAAAGATCCTGTCTTTGGCAGCGATGAATGTCCCTCTGTGTTTAGTCAGATTGAAATGTAGTCTCTGGCGTTGCTACGGCATTCGGTTTACATCGTTTTTAAGGCTTATCCAACCAATTTCCTTTTCCCCCCGTGGCTGCAGCTATTATCTTTCTGGAAAATTGAACATATTCACTCTCTCAGATAACATTTAACGTGCCGTCAAAGGCGCACTGTAGCTCAACCATGCCAGCAAGACGCTTCCCACATGAGAGAGCTGCTGCGGTAAACACCTGTCTTCTTGTTGAGCACCTTGATGACACATCTGACCATATTTATTTTCTTTGCACAGTCAATCACTATAATTCCAGCTTGTTTTGGTACATTTTTGGGCATAATGAGGTTGTTATGTACTCCAACACTGAACATCTCCTTCTGGGAAATGCTTCATGTTTATGCTCTGCATTGTGATGAAACTGAATTGTAATCGTCTACATTTGAATAGTTTGACAAAATAACTCCATTAAAAAAAACTGAATTTCAATTACATCATATAAATTGTATTGTTCAATTTGAATAACTGCATTGAAAAACTGAATCTGAATTGTTTCATTTGAAATGTAATGTACTGTAATATTTTGTAACTGAATTTCAATAAACTTGAAACTGAATGAAATATTATGGAACAAATTCAAAAATTGTATTTGATCCTGAAAATTCGACAATGGATTCCCAAATTCAGTTTTCCTCATTTAATTTCAGATTACTGAGACACACATCCGCTCATTGAGGAAGAGCAATTGGTTGGAGAATTGCAGAGCTCCATGAGAGTATTTTTTAATGGTTTGTTTATTCAAAAGTGGAAGAAACAAGAAAACGTGTATCCTTTTCATTAGTCGAAATTCAATTGCACAACTGGATTTTAATTCACAGAACTAAATGTGGAAGTATGTAGATAGACCAATTTCAATGGGGATTACATTTTTCTGAGCAGCTGCATTTAATTTATGATTTAAAATCAGTTTCTAGTTGCACATATTTTGACCAATACATTTGCATTTCAATTCAAATCTGTGTGACTGTTGAACAGAATGTGTCATACTATGATTAACATAAATTGTGTACCACTTGCCATTATTTCTCTTCAGTTAAACTGTCTCCGTCAGTGACATCCACCCCAGAAGTAAACATCCCTCTTTATTTTATTAGTTTTTTGCAGAATTGTTGTCCTTATTTTCCTCTCCACTGTGTGAACACCACAGCACCTGGTTTTCAGTAATTATACTACTGACAGAATTATAAATGCCGAATGACACCAGGTTTTGAACTTGTTGTCATATCTTTGCTTCAACAAACTTACAATAATCAGTCTTGTTTTTGTTGCCCGACATCAAACTAATTCACATTGGAATTTTTAGAATCAATTCTGCTTTTTCATGTTTTAAGGTCACACTTAAACCTCTATATTAAACTTGAACAAAAGGTCGCAGTCACTAATAATCATCAGAGAATAAACCACTTTATTAACTCACAGATCAATTTCAGCGAATTATTTTACCAATCAATCATGCTCCTCTGGGACTGTCAACCGCCTTTGTATCTGTTTGTTTCCTGCTGGTTTAAAAGTATGCATTGAATAACAATACAAGGGACTTCATTTGAAGGACTCTAGGACACAGTGTGCTACGGTGTGTGTGTGTGTGTGTGTGTGTGTGTGTGTGTGTGTGTGTGTGTGTGTGTGTGTGTGTGTGTGTGGTGTGTGTGTGTGTGTGTGTGTGTGTGTGTGTGTGTGTGTGTGTGTGTGTGTGTGTGTGTGTGTGTGTGTGTGTGTGTGTGTCTGGTGCCTGTGCTGTTTACATGATGAGCTGGTTATGTTATACGGCTGTTATATGTTAAAGGAAAGGGCAAAGAGCAAACGTGTAGGTGTGGATCTGTAGAGTACAGAGAATAACCCTTTTATTACTTGCAACAGACATTAATGCTTTTGTCAGGGATCAATACGTTTCTTGTGTTGTTGTTGGCTGCCATTAGGATTAAGGGTTCAGAAAGCCATTGCCTAATTACAACATCAAATAAAAGCAAACATATTTGTTTGTGAGTGCGTGTGTGTGTGTGTGTGTGTCTCTTTGTGGAAATAGAACAGAGATCTACCTTCAAAGGTTTGGGTCACTTGTTTGTATTCAGTTCAGCATCATGTTGCTACTGTGTGTGTGTGTGTGTGTGTGTGTGTGTGTGTGTGTGTGTGTGTGCGTGCGTGCGTGCGTGCGTGCGTGCGTGCGTGCGTGCGTGCGTGCGTGCGTGCGTGCGTGCGTGCGTGCGTGCGTGCGTGCGTGCGTGCGTGTTAAAAGAGAGTAATAATTAAACCTAGCTCCATGTGTATTTCATTTCATTTCATTTCAAACCTTTATTTATCCAGGTTGTATCCCATTGAGATCATTGATCTCTTTTTCAAGGGAGACCTGCTCAAGTAGGTTCCACATGAAACATTAAAAACATAACAGAGCAACAAAAGGACATCATACAGTAGCATTACAGGGATTACAATTTACATACTATCCACATGCACAGGTACCAACAGCTTCCGATTCAGTAGCATCCAACCGAGCTTTAAAAACATTTAGTGGCACCAGATTGCTCAGTTTCCATTTTAATTGCAGACTATTCCAGGACAGTGGAGCTGCGCATCTAAATGCTGTTTTCCCTAAGACAGTCCTAGCAGTTGGCACATTTAATAAAACCACAGCATGCGATCTCAGGCAGTAGCCACTTACAATTCGCCGTGAGATCAGGGAGCAGATGTAGGAAGGAAGTTTCCCTAACATGGCTTTATATATAAAAATGTACCAGTGACTGAGCCTCCGTACAGTTAGTGAAGGCAAACCAGCCCTTGCATACAGGGTACAGTGATGGGTTAATGCTTTACAGTTTGTCACAAATCTCAGTGCACTGTGATACGCAGCATCTAACTTGACCAGGCAATTGGCAGGTGCATTCATATAAATCAGATCACCATAGTCCAGCACAGGTAAAAAGGTCACAGTGACTAGCCTTTTTCTGGCCTCGAGCGAGAAACAGGACTTGTTCCTGTAGAAGAAACCTAGCCTAACCCTCAGTTTTTTAAGCAGGTTATTGACATGACGTTTAAAAGTGAGACAATCATCAAGCCAGATACCAAGGTATTTGTAACAGGCAACCACTTCAAGTTTTATTCCTTGCGTAGTTAAAATATCTAAAACAGGCTCTGGTGTCTTTTTGGCTTTTGAAAAGAGCATTACCTTGGTTTTATCAACATTTAAAAGAAGCTTTAGTTCAGAGAGCTGAGTCTGAATAATGTTAAAAGCAGCTTGCAATTCAACAACAGCCTCCTTAATGGAGGGACCTGCACAGTACATAACGGTATCGTCCGCATAAAACCGTATACCTGTGGCTGTGTGTATGTGTGTTAATTAAATTATTGTCACTATATCAAAAGACACTGATATATGAGGCTTGGTGACAGAATCATTTACTGTCACATAATGACACAAGTGTGTGTGTGGAGTGGAGTAAAACATACCTCTTTGTGCAATCATTTACATACTTTATTAATTGTTTTATTAATATATTTATTCTGTGTTCTTAATCCTAAAACATATATATATGTTTTATTGAGATACAATTTTGAGCCCCAACAGTCTGCAGTTGTATGATTAATTACTATTGTACTTCAGCAGCAGCTCAGTTCCACTTTCTTTCCATTCTTATTGAAATGTTGTTGCTGTAAGCAGTACTTGAATCTTTCTTTACTCCCTAGTACAGAGTACAGCAGTACATTAAGTATATAAAACTGTGTTTAGATACTTGTATGAACGTTCTTAAAAGCTGCAGTTATTACTCCCTTCGATGCCCACACAATCGAGGCGGAAAAGTGTTGTCTGTTGTGCTTAATAAGAGCACATACCTTTGCCCTCACCTCTCGAGTCTCCTGGCTGTTAACGGTTTGCCCTGATGTGCAGACAGGGGCCATTCAGAGGGGGCTTGGGCCAGTCTACTCACTTTACGGACGCACACATGGACATGGACGTGAGAATGTGGAAAAATAGTTTGGCGCTTTCTCATGAATCTCTGTGAAATAAATTCATGGAAGGTTATGGTTTTGATCACCATTACCTCTTTTGGTTTAGTCTAACTTCTTTGTGTAGTTTAAGAGTTTTCTGAAAATGATCTCCCCTTTGATACTGTAAAAGATGTAAGGAAATAGTTGTGTGTCTTATAAAATCAGACCAACCCAAGCTTCTCTATAAAAGCTGCATCTACATGCTGTGCTGGCTGCTGCTGAGATTTAATTCAAGCATTAACTAGAAGCATATTCTGAGCTGTGCTCACCACACAAAGATGCTGTTTACTGTAACACAGCATAAACACCGTCTTCTTAGAGCAGAGAACACAACAACTTTTGGATAACTATGGATGGGAAATCCAGGAAAATGTTTAAACTGCTCTGCTCTTTTTTTTAAATGCTAAATATCTGTAAAAACTGGAGAAGCCCGAGTCAAACCTTTACCAGCAGATTGTTCACACGGTAACATTGTCCAATACGTTATTTGAAAAAGACAGTGTGTCTTAAGATGTACTTCGCTTTTTTACACAAAGTATTTTATACTGAAGCTTGGATTTGACATCACAGGCAAATAAACGGATTTCTCCTACTTCTTTTCTATTATAACCTACATGTATATGTATGTATACAGTCCTTGTAGTACGTTTAACTATACAAACGTTAATTTACCAACACACAACACATTGCTTAGGCAATAAGGTAGATTCAACCATATAATGCTTTATCTCAATGTGTCGGGTAACACTGGGCAACACATTTGTTCATCCCTTTCTATAAAAGATGCACAGATACACAACACATTCAACTGAAGGTCAAATAGTTTAAAGGAGAGGTGTCATGGCCATTTCCACTGATCATAATTCCATTGTTGAGGTATACTAAAATAGATTTATACTGTGCATTTTTCCAAACTCACATTGGTTTCTCAAACAGCATCTCTGTAAACTACTTGTATTCACTGAATTTCACTATTTGCCTTTAACGGCTCGTTGTAGCTCCAAAAGCTCCAGCCCCCACCCTCCCTGTGAGCACAGTGTGCTCTGATTGGTCGGGACTGTTAGGATGGCGTGGAAGGGTAGGACCCAAATGCAGACTATCAAAAAAGGTAACAGGTCTCGTAACAAAAAGCGAGCTTTATTTTAAAAGCTGATCAAAACAAGGCATGAAACAAATGGGTTGTACAAAAAACTGACCGTGACCAACATGGAGGGAGACAGGAGAGACAACCGTGACTGACATGGAGGAAGACAGGAAAAACCAACAATGAACCGACAGGGGAACACAGGAAGAGACAAGACTAAATACAGGGAGGGGTAATCACAAGACAAGACACAGCTGGGGTAAGAGAGGCAGAAACACAAGGGCAACAGGTGAACACAATCAGACACACCAGGGGAACTAATGACAGGAAGGCAAACACAGGAAGAAGGAACAGAGAAGACACAAGGAGGAAAACATTTCAAAACAAAAGGTGGAAAATGAAAACATAAATACAAAACCGTAACAGAACCCCCCCCTCAAGGGACGGATTCCAGACGTCCCAAGAAAACCCCCAAAAGTCCAAAAAATTCCAGCAGGGTGGGTGGAGGGGGTCTGGAGGACGGGTTTGGGCTGACAGCCCAGGGGCACAGCGGAGGACCCGGAAGGGGTCTCGGGCGGACGGCCCGGGGGTCAAGGCAGAGATCAAGGAGGGGGTCTCGGGCGGACGGCCCGGGGGCAAGGCAGAGTTCAAAAAAGGGCGAAGACCACAGCGGGCGAACTCAGGGGGCCGGGCATGAGAGCAAAGGCAGCGGCTGAAAGCGTCAGGAGGCCGGGCTCGAGGGCGAAGGCCCCGGCACTCAGGGGGCCGGGCTGGAAGGTGCTGACGGGACAACTCCGGAGGACGGGCAGGAAGGCGCTGACGGGACAGCTCCGGAGGCCGGGCAGGACCCGTTGTCGGCCAGACAGGAACCGGAGCCGACGGAACAGGCGTAGACGGGATCCTGGACATGACATGGACTGGTGTCAATGGGACCCCGGATGGAGCAAGGGCTGGTGTCGACTGGACCTCCAACGGAACAGGACACAGAGTTGGCAGGACCCCCGGTGGAACAGGTGTCGGCGGGACCTCCAACAGGACAGGACACAGAGTTGGCAGGACCCCCGGCGGGACAGGTGTCGGCGGGACCCCCAACAGAACAGAACAGAACATGGAGCTGGCAGGACCCCCGGCGGGACAGGTGTCGGCGGGACCCCCAACAGGACAGGACATGGTGTAGGCAGGAAATCTGGTGGAGCAGTAGTCGGCGGGACCCCCAACGGGACAGGACATGGGGTTGGCAGGACCCACAGCTGAACCCCCAACGGCACATGACACAGGGTTGGCAAGACCCCCGGCAGAAGAGTAGTCGGCGGGACCCCCAATGGGACAGGACATGGAGTTGGCAAGACTCCCGGCAGGTGAGTAGTCGGTGGGACCTCCAACAGCACAGGACATAGGGTTGGCAGGACCCCCGGCAGAAGAGTAGTCGGCGGGACCCCCAACGGGACAGGACATAGGATTGGCAAGACCCCCGGCAGAAGAGTAGTCGGCGGGACCTCCAACGGCACAGGACATAGGGTTGGCAGGACCCCCGGCAGAAGAGTAGTCGGCGGGACCTCCAACGGCACAGGACATAGGGTTGGCAAGACCCCCGGCAGAAGAGTAGTCGGCGGGACCTCCAACGGCACAGGACATAGGGTTGGCAGGACCCCCGGCAGAAGAGTAGTCGGTGGGACCTCCAACGGCACAGGACATAGGGTTGGCAGGACCCCCGGCAGAAGAGTAGTCGGCGGGACCCCCAACGGGACAGGACATAGGATTGGCAAGACCCCCGGCAGAAGAGTAGTCGGCGGGACCCCCAATGGGACAGGACATGGAGTTGGCAAGACCCCCGGCAGGAGAGTAGTCGGCGGGACCTCCAACAGCACAGGACATAGGGTTGGCAGGACCCCCGGCAGAAGAGTAGTCGGCGGGACCTCCAACATCACAGGACATGGGGTAGGCGTCGGCCATAGAGCCAACAGGACACGGGGTGCTGGAGTCGGCCGGACCACCGACAGAACACGAGGGGCTGGAGTGGGCCGAACCACTGACAAAACACGGGGGGCCGGAGTCGGCCGGACCACCGACAGGACACGAGGTGCTGGAGTCGGCCGGACCACCGACAGGACACGAGGTGCTGGAGTCGGCCGGACCACCGACAGGACACGAGGTGCTGGAGTCGGCCGGACCACCGACAGGAGACGGGGTGCTGGAGTCGGCCGGACCACCGACAGGACACGAGGTGCTGGAGTCGGCCGGACCACCGACAGGACACGAGGTGCTGGAGTCGGCCGGACCACCGACAGGACACGGGGGGGCTGGCGTCGGCCGGGGAGCCAGTACTGGAGCCGAAACTGAAGTCGGGACCATGGCTGCTGGGACCGGAACAGGGGCCGGAACCATGGCTGCTGGGGCCGGAACCATGGCCGCTGGGGCCAGAACTGGGGCCGGAACCATGGCTGCTGGGGCCAGAACTGGGGCTGGAACCATGGCTGTATGGGCCGGTTCTGGAGCCGGAACCATGGCTGTGTGGGCCGGTACTAGAGCAGGCACCATGGCTGCTGGGCACGGAACAGAAGCCTGGACCCTGGCTGTGTGAGCCAGGTAATGGAGCACGGAAGCATGGCTGTGTGGGCCGGTACTGGTGCACGGATCCATGGCTGTGTGGGCCGGTACTGGACCACGAGCCGGCCTCCCGACCTTGCGTTTCTCCGAGGCCCCCTGGAGGCTCCGTGGACCTCCAAACGCCAGGCGGGATCCCAAAAAAGGGCCAGAGAATGGAGCTGGAACCACTGGAGCACAGGCTGGAATCTTGGTCTTGCGTCTCCTAGAGATTCTTTGGAGGATCTGTGGGCCTCCCCAGGCCTGGTCATACCCCAGGAAAGGGTTAGAGGCTTCGGACAAGTCCTCAGGACTACTTGTGAAAAGTTGTAGCCACTCAGGCAACATGCTCCTAAGCCAGGGCTGGCGAGCAACCTCCTGACGTGCCTCCTTCAACGCAGCCTCTCTACCACGTCTAGAAGAGGCGCCATTCCAGGTATAAAAAATGTACTCCAGAGAGTACCCAAGACATTCTGCCTGTAGAGCAAAACGATCCGAGTCTGCTGAGTCCAAAGCTGGTCGGTTCATTCTGTTAGGATGGCGTGGAAGGGTAGGACCCAAATGCAGACTATCAAAAAGGTAACAGGTCTCGTAACAAAAAGCGAGCTTTATTTTAAAAGCTGATCAAAACAAGGCATGAAACAAATGGGTTGTACAAAAAACTGACCGTGACCCACATGGAGGGAGACAGGAGAGACAACCGTGACTGACATGGAGGAAGACAGGAAAAACCAACAATGAACCGACAGGGGAACACAGGAAGAGACAAGACTAAATACAGGGAGGGGTAATCACAAGACAAGACACAGCTGGGGTAAGAGAGGCAGAAACACAAGGGCAACAGGTGAACACAATCAGACAATCAGACACACCAGGGGAACTAATGACAGGAAGGCAAACACAGGAAGAAGGAACAGAGAAGACACAAGGAGGAAAACATTTCAAAACAAAAGGTGGAAAATGAAAACATAAATACAAAACCGTAACAGGGACGTTGTGAATGTTGCTGAGCTCCGTGGAGGTGTTGTTTCCTTGTTTAGGATACATAGCGAAACACAGCCAAACTCATCCTGAGCACACACAAACTCACATCCGAAGTAAAAACAATAAGTGTGGCTTGATATCGAGTAAGAAAAAGGTTGATAAACGCTGTGAGAATGGGTCTGCAGAGAGAATTTCGCCGCGATCCCAACTGTCTGTTATCAGCCTGCAGCCAGGGAGGAGAAATCAGCTGAGCTGCCTGCTCCCTGCACACAGATGTGTGTGTGAGGAAGTCCGTGGATCGGTCGTAACGGCTCTTCGGGATTGGTCCATTTCGTTCCGGGTACCGCATGACATCAGGCGGTACCCGGAAGAATCAAATGTGCAGTGACGTATCTCCAACGAGGCGTTTTGGGGAGGTATTTTCTGTGTTAGAGTTTTACTCGCTACAGGGTGTACTTTGAGGGTTTGTGACTCTGCACACCGTTTACATGCAGAAAAACCTTCATAACACACAAGGGGACGGGTAATAACCGGAAAAGCATGACATGGGAGCTTTAAGATAAAGATGTATTCTTAGCTGCTTTCTTGTTAGGTTTTGTCTGTTCACGAGTGTATACGTGTGTGTGTGTGTGTGTGTGTGTGTGTGTGTGTGTGTGTGTGTGTGTGTGTGTGTGTGTGTGTGTGTGTGTGTGTGTGTGTGTGTGTGTGTGCGTGTCTGTGAGAGAGACAGAAGACACAAATGTACAGCAAACAGAGAAAGCTTTATCTCTGCACTGTCAGAATGTTGTCTGTATTGGCTATGCTAGCAGAGCTTGGCAGCTCTAACATTGCAGCAAAGGCCAACTCTTTCAGGTTAGCTATCCCTTTCATTATTATAGCCCTGGGCAATGGACAAACACACACACACACACACACACACACACACACACACACACACACACACACACACACACACACACACACACACACAGAACTAAATCCTGCAACCTTGTACCTACCTAACTAAAGGTACTCTCTCATCCGCACACACATACAGGTGAGTTATCATTGCTTTGCCCTCAAGAGCACTATCACTCAAAATGTAATTCAGTCACAACTTGATATACTAGTGTGTGTGTGTGTATACTGTACATATCAGTGTTTGTGTGTGAGTGTGTGTTTGTGTATGTGTGTGTGTGTGTGTGGGTGTGTGATATAATGGCAGGCCAAAGGGGGCAAAGAGAAATAGAGGAAGTCGAAACTCCAAGGTATTCTTTAGCTTTTATTATCACGATATTGCCGAGGGCACAGAGAGAGAGAAGGAGAGGCAAAGATGGATGGAGAGAAGAGAAAGATAACCAGTGAACAACAGAGGAAGAGACGGAGGAGACAGTAATCGCTTTTTTCCTTTGGGTTTGAAAAGTACTGCTCTTGTGGCCATCCCTTTTGTTACATACATCTTATTATACTTGTTTTGGTGTGTTTTGAATTAGCTTCCTCCACTTGACAACACATCTATTATTTCTATTACTTTGAAGTAGCAGTCTAAAAAATAACCTACTAATGCGTTGTGTTGCTTCATGGAAAAATAGGAATATAACTGCTTTACAATAAAAACAGAGAGAGGGCACTATTGTTCCAGCAGATAGGAAACTTGAGATTTTAGCCGTGGCAGATGGTGGAGCAATGGAAACACTGATGGTTCCCGGCACCAAAGCCCTGCTCTGATTCCCAACACAGACTGAGTGATGGAGGACCACAGTCAATATTGCATGCAGCATGATGATGACCATGTCATTCACCAAAATGTCAAAGCCTGCTGCAGATTTTCTGATCCAGAAAGGGTTTGTGGGATTTTTGCCTCTCCATCACTGTCAGTGCATGTTGTTTACCAAATTCTAATAAGCCTGATGGAACTGAAATAAAGCTCTGTCATGGCTAATTTCACCGGGAACTCAGGCTGACTTTTTGGCTAAGTATGCCCAAAATCTCATTCCTTTGCTCAAGGTCATTTTGCAACAGAATATTAAAACGGAAAGACATCTTGTTTACAAGAGTGAGAATGTCTTGTAAAAGAATCAACATAGACTCACCATGCGGGGAATTCGAACAGGCCTTAAAACTACACCATGCAACTGCTCCCTCTGGAGTCATAATGTTCATATAAGCAATACATGTATGGTAAAGATCTAACACAGAAAACAACTCTGTTATATCAATCAATCAATCAATCAATCAATGTTTATTTATATAGTCCAATATCACAAATGTTACATTTGTCTCAGTGGACTTCACAGTTTGTACAGAATATCAGTATGACAATACGACACCCTCTGTCCTTAGACCCTCACATCGTACAAGGAAAAACGTCCAAAAAAGGAAAAACCCTACAGTTTAAAGGGGAAAATGGGAGAAACCCCAGGGAGAGCAACAGAGGAGGGATCCCTCTCCCAGGACGGACAGACGTGCAATAGATGCCGTGTGTAAATCGAAAAGATAATACATTTTGCAGCGTAGGTAGACCAAATGTTTGGCAATGCATGTGTGTATAATAAGAAGATGAATCCACGAGGATGTCAACAATCCTGTGGGAGTCATCAGGGAAGTAGTATGATGTGAGTCAGGCAGGACCGCAGTGACAGGTTCAGCAACGACTCGAAATCCAGGACTCAGATCAGGACTCAGGACTCAGGATCAGCAACGACTCAGGATGCAGGATCCAGGACACATGACTCAGGATCCAGGACACAGGGCCGCAGCAACAGGATCAGCCACGACTCAGGATCCCAGCGTAGATAGACACCAAAAAGAAATTTGGGGGAAGCTGGGTTATTCGGAACATGAGAGTACACAGGTACAGACAGAGAGAAGGAAGAAGTAAGGTGTCCCCCGACAGTCTAAGCCTATAGCAGCAAAACTAGGGGCTGAATCTAATCAGCCCTAACTATAAGCTTTATCAAAAAGGAAGGTCTTAAGCGCACTCTTAAAAACGGATAGGGTGTCTGCCGCCCGAACACAAACTGGAAGCTGATTCCACAAAAGTGGAGCTTGATAAGAAAAGGCTCTGGCTCCCATTGTACTTTTAGAGACTTAACCAACAACCCTGCATTCTTGGAACGCAATGCCCTAGGACAGTAGGGTATAATGAGTTCTTTAAGGTAAGATGGCGCCTGCCCATTAAGGGCTTTGTAGGCGAGAAGAAGAATTTTAAATTCTATCCTGTGTTCTATAGGGAGCCAGTGTAAGGCAGCCAGAACAGGAGTAATGTGGTCCCTTTTCCGAACTCTGGTTAGTACACGTGCTGCAGCATTTTGAATCAGCTGAAGCGACTTAACTGACTTCTTGGTACACCCTGATAATAAAGAGTTACAATAATCCAGCCTTGAAGTAACAAATGCATGGACTAGTTTCTCTGCATCGTTTTGAGGCAAGGTATGCCTGATTTTTGCAATGTTACAGTACGTAGACGAAAAAAGACTTGTGTTGTATGTTGGGGTGAAGGGGCTGAGGCCGTGAGGGTCTAAAGATCTATACTGTGCTTTTAAATTAAGCATATACAGTGAATGAAATACTGAAGATTTGTTTTGTGCTTGACGTTGCAATTGATAAAGTTCATAACAAGTAGCTCCAGATGACTCACTCCCCCTACCCTTTCCATTGCGCTTACTTCAATACACCACGGTGTCAGTGTCGAGCCCTAGTTAGCCAACTAGCAAACCTTAGAAAATCACTTACCGGTCAAGAGAAAACGCTATTAATATAACCTAAATGCTAATTGTTTGTTTTAAGTGCTGACATTTAAATTGTGTATGGCCTGTAATGCCATGTGTTCATCCGGCACTCTAATTATTTCAAAAACGATCAATGCCTGTGTAGGTTAGTATGATTTGTTACTCATAAAGCGGAAAAATTAATCTTTTGAAAAAGCAGTAGTCACTCTGACTCAGAATATCAGCAAGGCATGTGGAACTCCTTGGAGGACACTTAACCTCCAGAAGCTGCAATAAAGGATGCACCAGCAGGACATTTCTCTCCACAACATACCCTCTACCTTTCCTAGCCCCATGTCTTTGTCCTGATTCTCATGGCAGTATTGCCCTAGAAAATTGAGTTAAAAAAAAATGTTGATTAAGAAAGAAATCCTTGGATGTTAGACTTCCTTTTCAAGACTTCTTCTGCCTTCACTTGCACATTTCCTTTCTACATGCTACAGCTCTGATATATTTTGTGTTTGAATTCCTTCTTTTCATCTTGGTCAGGGGTTAATTTAACACAGGTCTTGTACAAACCACAACACTTGTGACAGGTCAGTGCAGTGTGGGGCGTCTGTGGATCTAAAGGTAGGTCACACTGTCTCTGTGACTGCCGCTGCTCTGGACATCTGCTCCATAACAAAGCTAAAGGAGACCATCTGTCTGCAACGGAAAACACAGAATAACGCAAAAGAATCAACGGAGCTTTTAAGATCTCCTTAATATCTCAACATGTCATGCAGAGACCCACAAATAACGCAAAATAATCAACGGAGCTTTTAAGATCTCCTTAATATCTCAACATGTCATGCAGAGACCCACAAAGGAATTTACTGTGTATAATATATATAGTGATACGATAAGATTTGGTCAGTTCTTTTGCATAGTTTTGTAAGAAGCAAATAGGTTTTTGCAGGGTAAACTTAATCTCTGAATAAACATTCACAAACATTGTATTTTAGGCAAATGAAAAACATTACAAATTTGAAATATACTGTAAAGCAACATTTGTGAAGGAGGAGGCAGGAGTGGCAGCAAATGTGAAAAAAATAGTAAAATTGAGAAAAAACGGGATAGATGACTACTCTATTCACCTGCATGATTATGATTGGACGTTATTATTCATCTAGTTCCCACAAAGCTAGTCATGATGAGCCAGTGATTGTGAAGCATGCATGAAGTGGCTAATGTCAATCAGCTAATACCAGAACAAACGCTGGTGTGGGCTCTTGTTGTTGATGTTGGGTTTATGGACTTTACTGTGTAGCCTTTGTTTGTGATTTCAGTTGTTCAACGACCCTTCACAAACAAGGAAAAAACGCATTTGAACCCTGATACCAACATAATAATGAAAATGGGAACATTTAGTAGTTATATATCCTCACTTAGCTTCCCTTGTACAAGAGCACCATGCATGTTGTGCTGTCTGTCTCTTCAGATTTGATCAACACTACTAAAGCTTTGTGATGTGTTTTGTACACATTTGAGTTTCACTTCAAAAAGCATCTGTATCTTAAATCTGCTTTGCAAGTTTTCAACAGACATTTCATTTCCCATTATATTCCTTCGATATAAGATTCAACACACAGTCGCATTGAACGTATTTTAAATGGTGTTCCCGTGCTCTTTTACTGGTGTTATTCCTTATTCTAGAGAATCTAGAGGTGTGAACGAGTGATACAAATGTATGGCAGCCGAACATGTCAGTCACATTATGAATAATATATCATGAGAGCAAGACAAATTAATGTTGGCTTCACAGCCTCTTGACAGACCTGAGAGACAAGACTCTTCAACATACCAACAAACAAACAGGCTAGATCTCATGAGTTCATGGTGTCATGACCCTTGCTCCAAGCCGTGCCCTTAACTTCAGTTTTTCCCCAGATTTAGGAAAATCCTAGACATGATATGCAACTTGACTCCTCAAATATAATAATGCCCAGATGCACAACAGTATAAACCTCAGAGACTCGTATTGCACAAACAACCCAAACTAATGTTCACTAAAACCAAACCCTTAATCTTCCATAAAAAAACTTAAAACAAATGAGACGTCTCTTATTAAAAAGCTCTTTTATGAACATGTTTTCCAATGCAATAAAGTAACACCATTTTGGTCTTTATATCAGAATTTCTAACATCAGAAAACTGGACTCTGGCTAAAGAAACTCTCTCTTCAATGCACACAAAATTAAATTGTGGATTTCATTGTTGGAAGAAGCAGAGTTGAAGGAGAGCAGGTTTGCTTAAATTGATGGATTTGATCAACTTGTCCAATCTGAAGACAGCAATTCCTTCAATCATGGCCCCACCTGTTGCCCACCAACCTGACACACACCTGTCAAATCAAACATCAACACAAATATAAACTATTGTCATAATAGTTGATCTCAGAACATGTGGATGGGAGTAAACGGAAGAGTGTGGGTTCCCTGCTGGTTTGATTTCCCCAATTAGCCTCATCTGTCGTGGTGGATCCGTTATTAATAACTAAGTTATCGACACCGCTCATTAAGACTTCCCGATCATTGTGTGCCATTAACATCAAACAAAGTGTGTCTCACAGCTTTTTCTCCCGCATCTTTTGGATATGAAAGAGGGCGTGTCTCCTGTCTTTGTGTTTAACAGACTAGTAATTAACTAGTGGTCTCTTATCTTTTTGTGTTGACAGAGTTGCCAAGAAAAGCTATGAGTCACAAAGACGGTGAGGGAAATTTAGAAAAAGACGCAGGCGAGTACGGTTACATACAAGGACAGGGGGAGACAACTGTGTGTGTTTTTCATACTTTAAAGGGTGCTCTGTGAGTGTCTTGTCACTTCATGTCGACAGGGATATTAAAATGTGTCTGAATGCATGAGTCATACAGTTAAGTTGTGGTTGAAAATAGAGAAGGGAATTAGTGTTTACTTAGAGATTGCTTTCTAAATATTGTTTAATGTTGTTACATGTACGTGTCATTGTCACATCTTGTCTGGTCTTCTTTAGCACTGCCTTTGCCTTACTATAACTTCAAATAAATTGTCATTCAAATGTTCTTTTTAAGTAATGCAACCTTGATTTTACAAGTGTAAAATCTCACATGAAGAAGAACAAGAGGGAAAAAACAGAGAGAACATGCACTAAAAGACAGGAAAAAGGCAAAGAGTGGACAAGGAGAGACAGAGGGCGGAAATGAGTGACAGCAGGAGGAATGGAAACACAGAGAGATGAGTGGGATTTCAGATGAGAGAGAGAGAGACTGTGAAAAGAAAGAGAGAGAGCGAGAAATGGAATGGGATATCAGATGAGTGGGCCATTAGTCACTGCCTTTTTGCTTCCTGCTGTGACTGTGTTTCCATGGCGATAATTAGCATATCAGACATAAACCCCGCCTCCACAGCCTTCAGTGTCTTGTTAACCAATTAACTTCGGAGGCAGCAAGGACTAAACCAGAGAAAATAACTTGAATATTAAAGTCAATCACCAACGGTAAAAAAAAAAAACGGTAAAACCCCCTGGCTTCGCTTCACTAAAAAGTTAAGCTCCTAAATATAACATTTACTTTGCACGAGATGTGGCGTTGCAAAGAAAACGCTGGCACATTCATCGTGAACCATTAATCAAGTTGTTACTTATCTGATGTAATTACTCTTCTAATTTGGATATGACATTTTTTGCATGGATGATAGATGATCATTGAACATGGATCTGATTAGACGAGTCGCAATGTGGATAAAGTTACATTTCTCACCATCATTTCCATTTAGTTGCTGTTCAGGAGCTTTTGATCGTATCACGTATGATTTTCATGAGCTATTAGATTATGCTCAGGCATCCTAGATTATCACACTTTCACATTTCATTATTTCAATATATTTATGGACAACTTTAAGGACTTCGTGTCAATCTTGGCTTAAATCAGAGGTTATTTTGACCTTGCAAATAGAAGAAACCAAGACGTTTCAGCTTACGGACCATTGAGTATATATTCTGCAGGCTTCACTCATATCATACAATGTCCATAAGCGCATGGAGAGGGTACAGTAAAGTCCTAAAACTAAATAATGTCTGTATACGCATACAAATACATTTAGCAAAATCCAAAACATTCAAAAGACCCAAAACATGTTTGTGCACTTCCTGACTTCAGCTGATTTATTATTCTGCTATGAAATTTGAAAATTATTTCCTGGCCCTTTTATTTAAGCCCTTAATATTTGATCACTATCCCTACTCAGCTTTCTGAAGATATTGGGTGCTCGGTGACCTGAATAACTTTCTTAATGTAACCTTGTGCTTTTAATGCACACACTTGGATACATAGAGTAACACTGGACGTACAGGTTAAGTAAAAACGCTGCTAGTTCAATGACCAGGCTTAACAGGTCTCTGTGTTACAGTATACTGTAGGTTGGTGGCTGGCTGATGCCCTTGAACAAGGCACTGAATCACAAAATAGGAGGTGACAACTAGCCCTGTGCTCTCTCCCTTCTGAAGAAAAGTTGGTGAAAGGACGATTTATTCTGCAATGAAAGGTGTCTGATCACAAAACAATTCTAAAGTGCCCTTGAACAAGGCACTGAATTCCAAATTTCACCAGGGGAGTTGCATCGCTGCCAACCCTGTGCTCTGTGAAGACATGCCTGTGTGCATATATAGGAGGGGTATGCAGAATGAGGCGTTCAAGGGACCTTCCTGTAAAGGTGTGAGCCCTGATTCAGAGGTTCATCTTAAACACTGTAGAAATCAGGTTGTTACTTTGAAACGATTCTTTATAAGATGTCTGGATTCCATAACAGCATTCGTTGCAATTCTGTATTTGTTTGCAATGCAAGTTTCTTTTTATAGCTCCTTTCAACAAGAAAGCAGTTCTCAGCCCTTTGCAGGCATTAAGAAGAGGCATTATGAAAAGGAAACAAGGCAATATAAAAAGGCAAGGAGTAGCCTGAAATAAATCGAAGATAAAAATATGCTAAAATATAATTAAATTGATTAAAGATGAAAATAAGACTTGTAGTGCATTTGTAGTGTAGTGAAATAAATGAATAAATAGTCCCAATTGTATTTCAGTAAAGGGCAGTGGCCAACAGGACTCAGGCTTTACTCAAAATACTTTGGAGGAGTTTTCTTGTGACAAGTTCAAGTCAATCGTTTATTCTTAGGCTTTTCAACATTAGCTTTCCAGAGAGGACAGCTTTTGCTTTGCTTGATAGTCAGGCCTCCAGTTAGTGGTGTTGTTGATGCTAATTAGCTGTGTATGAGCATTCTCTTGTTGTACATTCACCAAAGCTCAGTTCTAGCTAGTGAGTGTTAGGAAGCGCTAGACATTTTTTTTGTGATGATGTGATGCAAGTCATCTACACGTCCAAGCTTCAGCTGAGTCCAAGGTTTACGCTTACTGTGCTCAGGCATTTATATATAAGCATTGGGTAAAATTAGTGTTTGTAATTTGAGAGAGGTTGCTGGGAGTGACCAACACAAAATGATCACACAACTTAGTTCTACAAAGTCTTTCGGTTTTTGGTTTGGGGTTTTCAGCCTGCAACTTTTATTGTTTTGTGTCAGTCCTACTGCTGTCGTCAACCTTGTTTCCCACATTGTTCAGCCCAAAAGACTTCAAAGCCCAACCGTACACTATATGCCCAGAACCAAAGAGCAGACTGACATTAAACCTTGCTGTAATTGTGAATTACATTACTTACTTCTATATAACTTTAGATACTGTGTACAAGTCAAACACACACACACACACACACACACACACACACACACACACACACACACACACACACACACACACACACACACACACACACACACACACACACACTCTAAATTAATAACAGACACATTCTACATTAATGACAGGACACAAAGATCAGAGAGCAGGATTTCAACTGTAGGTCAGTAACCATAGCAACAGAACGGAATGCACCGGAGACCTGTCACCATAGGAACCCACAGCCAGAGAGGAAGAGAGAGACAGAGAGACAGAGGGATAAAAAGAGATGTAAACAGAAGACAGAAACAGAGATACTAGGGAGATAGAAATAGCCAAAAGTGAGAGAGAGATAAAAACGAGACATAATCAGAGTCACGAAGACGGAGGAGGAGGATGAGGAGGAGGAGGAGGAGGAGGAGGAAGAAGATGAGACAGCTAAGAGAGGTATGACTGTATCCACTGTACCCCCTTACAACATGTCCAAAGCAACATGTTGGCAACATATGCCGTGATCACATCAAGTATGTGTAATGTGCAGCTCACACGCCGTCAGCACTATTAGGAATATGCCAGGTTCAAAATGATAAACTTTATTCCTCCCATACAACAACTGCTGTTGTGTCCCCAGCGAGCGTATGCAAAAATATGTTTCTCCCTCTCTCAAGGTCAGCGCAATGGTAGCATTACTCACACACCATTCCTGCTTGGTCAGTGCTTTAAAAGCAGTGACCTTTGAATTACAACATTGAGAGTAGTCACCCGGCTAAAGCTACAGTAAAAAAACCGATGTAGGGACTCAAGCTGCTCCTGTTGGTTTGGCTGCGAGATCAACTCTGAGTTCTGAGTCCAGCGTTAAAAGGAAACGCTGAGGGCGGCATCCCGCTTTCCTTGTCATTCTTATTGTACAATGGCTATCAGTCCATCAGTAAAGTAACCTTTTAAACAGCTTCCTTGCATGAAGGAAACTAACTTTGTAATGGATGGAAGACAGGAAAGAAGCAGTACTTCTATATAGCTTTCAGCATGATGCTTACTGGCAGCTGTTCATAGTCATTTGCAGCCTTTTAAAACATTCATAGTGTGTAGCCAGTTGCTTGATGTTTATACAGTAATGTATGGTTGGATACTTATGCCTACTTAGGATTAAGCTGCCCCAAAATTTCGCCAGCTGTGTCCACTTGTGGGAACAAAATCTTAATTGTTGGTACTTTTATGACTTCTTAACACGTGGCTTGTGTGTTCATTTATCATTGTACGATTCCTATGATGATGTTTTATTGTTTTGCCAAGCACTTTGTGACTTTGTCTGTGAATAGCGCTTTATAAATAAACTTTACTTACTTACTTACTTACTTAATGTGACTTGCATGGTAGTAAGCATCACAGCCTATGATGAATATATGTAATCTATACCTAGTCCTCTACTGCTACTCTGTGGCAATATGGATAAAATAGTGCACCACATGCCATTGTTAATATCTCAATATAGCGTTTTATCCACTTTTATGATCATAATTATGGAGGTTTTATTAGCCGTAATGGTGGTATTTAAAGGGTGGTGTAGTTGTAAATACACAGCAAGGATGTGGTGTGAGACAAAGAGTCAGAGACACAGGAACTGAGAGAGGGAGGAAGATACAGAAGAGTAACAATGAATGGGGAGGAGACAACAAGAGGGAGCAAAAATAGGAATAGGCTGAGAAAGGGCAAGCTTCGACAAAGAAAGACAAAGAAAAGATTGACGTGTGTGAGACACAGTCTAGAGATTTGTGCTAGCTTAGTTCTTATTCCAATCACACACGCCGCCTAATGAGCTAATGGGCCTGACAACCAGACAGACACACACAGAGTGAGGGACAGGGAGAGAGGGGCGGGGGGATGGATGGAAAGTCACTACTCTAGTCAGTCAGTCAGTCAGTAAGCCAGCCATTCATCCATTCAGCCAGCCAACCTATTAGCCCCTCATTCCACAGGGAGGCTCGTGTGACTGCCACAGATAAGACATGCACAATATTCCTTTGGCATTTTGTGAAAATCCTCCTCTTTTCTTCTCTTGACCCTCTCATCTCTTTTTGTCTCTCAGTCCTTCATCTCTCTTCCTTCAAACACACAAGCAGGTGCACACACAAACGTCTCCAGCTAAGTTGTGACTCACAGAGACACAGAAACTCTGATTATGTTCCTTTAAGTATACTGCATGCTGTAGTAGCCCCTGTGGTGTCAAGATCACAATTATGGGGTATTTGATAAGAAGCCATTTTACAGATTTGTCAAATAAATGAGTAGTCGACAGTGTTTCTGTGACTAGCTGAGTAAGACCTATAGCAATCAGCGACAGCTTCGTGATTAGCGCCTCCTGCGGTGCCAAGTGATGGCTCTCCTGGCAATTATCTACAGTATGTGTTACAGATAGCTGAACCACTAAAATAATTATAAATGTTGCTTAAGATAGGAAATATTCAATTGAAAAATGAAAAAATAAGAGCTTTTCTGTTAATGCAAAGGATGTATGATTGCTTTGGCCTCAAACTAAACAGTATCATTATTGTTGTCATTATTCTCTAATTATCCTTCAAATTATAATCAAAGCTTTTCCCACACCGTCCTCTTTTACTTTCCACTCTCACTCTTCTTCCTCTCTGTGTTTCACTCTTTTTGCCGCTCTTGTCTGTTCGTGTTTGGAATTTGCTGTTTTAGATTTCCTCTCTTTGCTTCATTAAATGATTTTAAGGTTTACAACATTTCCAGAGGGCATCATTATTACCACAGCAGGTCAGCAATTGTATTATGCCCGTGCACATTGGTAACGTCAATCACTCCTGGAATTCTAAAGCCATTGCAGTTACTGTTAATCACCATCATCCGCCGTGTGAAAAAAAAAAAATGGTAATATTAATTTAAAGGGCCCCTATGTGTTTGGTAAGCCTCACTCCTGGACAATTGGTTTCCTATAACAGGTGTAATGTTTACAGTTAAATACACACTCAAATCATCCGGTGAAACAAAACAAGTATTCATGGATTTCACTCAGAAAACAGTTGGTGTTTAATTTCATAGCAGGAGCAGCCAGAGAAGATCAGTAATGTCACAGTTAGTCATATCTAATCTCCAGACCTCCCGTGATAATAATGTCTATCACAGACAGCTCAAATATGTATGCATCTATTCAGACGCTGACCATTTATCCTGTTTGAAACGCCCTCATCATATTTTTCAAAGCCTCATGTTGCTTTGAAAAACACGATGATTGTCAGACCTCTTAAAACAAATAAATGCAGCTAAATTAACATTTAGTGCGCTCTGTAGACGCCTTTGTAATTGTGACTTGACAGCTCGACTTATTTTGGTTGCACTTAATTTGTTTTTCAAAAGAATCCACGGAATGTATCTGTGTTCATTTTGATTATGAAAATTAGATTTGAAATGAATTAATAACACAAGAACAAGGACTCAGATTTATAAAAATACCCTTAGAAGACCATAAGAAGTAACTCCTTTCATATTTCTCAGTTTCTTTCTCCTTTATATTCAATAACCACGAGCATCTTCTAAGCTCTAATTGTCATAAAGGAACACTCTACTTACTTTTGCCAAAAACAACAGATTCTTAATCCGTTTCAACAATATCCTGATTAAACTTTATATTGTATATTCCCTAGATTTTTTGTAATCTGCGTGCGACAATAAAACCAAGCCTTATATTCCACTTTCTTGAACATCTGCTTCTTGTCACCGAACAGCTTCACTTACAAATGTGGGTTTGTGGTCTTCCTTGTGATGTTTTGATTATTTCCCATAGTTTTCATTTATACTGCATGTTTGTGTTTTGTTGTGCGTGCATGCGCTCATGGATTGACAGGCCCAACTGTTGTGAAATATCCTGGGCATCTGGACCAGTATTCCTCCTCGCTGATGGTTCTGTTTAAAAGGCTGAGAGGGAGAGAGGGAAAGGGGGAGACAAAGAGAGAGAGAGGGAGAGTCAGAAGATGACAACAGCAGCATCAATCACTTTGTCAATGAGCATCCATCACTAAAGGTTCTGCGGGACAGATGTTTGGCTGAGTGTGTGTGTAGTGATTGTGTGTGTGTGTCTGTGTGCATGGTTGCATTTAGCTGTTAGACATCTGTGGGACAAACTACTACTCTGTCACTCACATGGACTATTTCTCTTTTTTAATTCCTACAAAATAACTTTATGAAGCGCTTGCTGTCTATTAAACGGCAGGCAAAGTCACTGTACTTACTGTAGCAGTGTTGGAGTTTAAACACTGAAACCTGCAGCAGTTCTTTGCACCAACATGCATACAAGAAGCAGCTAGGTGCAGCAGATGATGGACCGTACAGTACGGGGCTCCGTCAGTGGGCCATGTAGTGTTTGTGTTTCATGATGGAGGGCAGCGATAAAAACAGAAGGCTGTTTACTTATTCATTTCTGTGACAAGCATCAGTGTTGGTAGGGGGCCACCACAAATCACTGTCTTTCTGAATTCTCCGACCCCCTGTGGTTCCTCAATATCTGTCCTACAGTTTTTGTTTGTGTTTTTCAAACCCGAGATAGAAGAAACTTATATGCTCACAAAAGAACATCTACAAATACAAATTGTTCTGACTTGTGAAAGAGATAAACAAAGACAGTGGTGCTTTGTTGAATGTTTACTCAGCATTAGACACAGCTGAAACTAAAGACCACCTAAAAGTTCTTCTTCTGCTTGGATTGATTTGATACTTGAGTTTTAGCACGATCTTTTTATAACCACTAATGTTTTCTTAATGCAAGCAGACATATAAGAACTTTTCCCAAATTATAACTATTTTGATCAGACAGTTGGCTACATTTTAGCCAACTGTCTGATCAAAGATTTTCAGGGACGATTATTCATCTTCCCTGATTTGTATTTATCAGGTATGGATAAAACAGTCTGGGCACATTTAGCTCTGAGGTTGTTCAATCCCTTAGATCAGAACACATTTGCAATTTTCAAACACACCTAAAATGCATGCTTAAAGCTCATCTTTTTGTATTTAAATAACAAATGTTTTTCATCTTCAATGCAAAATATAAACAGTCAAAATAGCTGCTGCCTCAACTGTATCTTAAGATTTACAAATAACAACTAAAGAAAATAAAACATTTTCAAATGGATTTGGTTTGTCCTAGTTTGTTCTTATTTGACTTTGTTTCTTAAATCCCACCTAAACTTTAGTGGGTAAAAGCTTTTGAAATATGCTAAACCAACATACTTCCATCCTCCTGATTTCCTTTGTGCCTTTTTCTTAATCCATTTTCTTCCATTTCTCATTTTCACTATCTTACAGTTCATGCTGATTAATTGCAAAATGTTTGGAAAGCAAAGTGCGGATTATATAACATTTCCACATCAATATAAAACATGTTTTTGAAAAGGTAACCATTTAAATGCAAACAACCAAAACACATTTCCGTTGCAAATCCTCCATACACAGTATGTTTTTGCAAACCTTAAGAAAAGCCTCCACGGCTTTTTACACAATTTAAATAGGTATTTACCAGAAAGGAACATGAACACAATTGTTGTAAAAAGCACTTTAAGTAGCGTTTCATTCACTTTTCCTGCGTCTCTCTCCTCCCCCACAATGTATTCATCCTCCTCTGCCTCTCCTTCTCCCTCAACCTTTTTTCCTCTCCTTCTGTAAGTTACACGACAGAAAATAATTCATTCATTTGGAAAGCTTGTATGGTGTTTTACAGTGAATACTGGCTCAGTTATGTAGTGAGTCTGTGCTCCGAGCATATGGAATATTTTGATAAATAACATGCTATTCTCCAACCCCCACCTATGCTCTCTGAAACAATGACTGGAAAGTGAATGTACATGCGCAGACGTACATATACATACACACACACACACTGGCGCTTACACATTGGCACATCAACAGACAATTCTGTATGCCCTTTTGTTTTTTCATGTATGATTTGTGTCTTCAATGGCTGCATGGCATTACACAAATCGAATAAAAGACAGCACACTCTCAGACACTGAAGCTACATTTCTCAGTACCTACAAACTTTCCTCTCATTTATCCTCCCCATCTCTATCTCTCACACACACACACACACACACACACACACACACACACACACACACACACACACACACACACACACACACACACACACACACACTCAGTCTTGCTCTCCCCCTGCTTCTCTACAGTATATTGACAAAGCCCACTAGCTAATCCAGTGTGTGGGGAGTGTTGCTGGAGACAGTATTAGGTGGATAAAACTGGATTGCCCCCCCACGCACTCCACATTGCCTCCACATCTCCCAGCAGCCGGCGTGTCTGTGTTTTTGTGTCCTCCAAGAGTTTCAGGTGTGTGCAAATGTACATATTTGTGTGTGTGTATTCTTGAGAGATGGATCCGATTCCCCACGGTGCGCTGCACTCCTACTGTAGATTAGCTGTTCTTAATGTGACTCCTCACTCCAAAAGTAGAGAACTTGAAAAGTCTCGTTTTGTACAGAAAGCCCCATGAGGCTCCCCTGTGAATCACAACTGTAGACTTATTCAGATTTAGTATTCCTAAAGTCCTTTCTCTCCCTTTTTACAGATTCACTTTGCAGCATCTTTATCTCCACACACCTCTTTCTAACTAAGATAAACACGTAAACACATAAAGTGCTGAGCAAATAAAGTGCCTCTAATTTGTTTTTCTCATGATAAGAGTTCAAGGGCAATCAACATTTAATATCACTGAAGCTGCCCAAGGGATCGACTATCACAACAGCGCTCAATATCAATAATGCAAACTTAAAATAACAACAGAACACAATGATCCCCAGGGTAAGCAGAGCAATATAACTTGGATCAACGTCCGCTTTGTGTCACAGCGTTTTAGGGACAATTATTAAACAACACTTGAAAATTACATTTGAAAGGTTTGACTATATGTCCCCAGAGCAGAGTTTAAAGTTGATGTGCTAAAGAAACTATGTGCACTATATCGCAAATTAAAATGTCCATTCAATCCATCCATCATCTGATGCAGTATAATTAAATCACTGAAACTCACTTTGCTGTGCTTGATAGCACTATCATAGGTAGGCTTTATTGTGAGTGTGAAGTGTAGCGTAAAAGCAAGTAGCTGGCATCAGTGTGTGTTTCTGTTTATTGTCAGGCTATAAATACATTTTATAATTTCTGCAGCCATCACTGCTACAAATATGCGTGTGTTTTAAAGGCTTTCTTATTGCTAGAGGGCAGCTGACATGTTCAGACACATAAGAGCAAAGTAAAACTGAATTCAGTGTTTCAGTAACTACAGTAGAAGGCAAGAGAGAAAAGAGACGGGTTGGGTAACAGAAGGGGTGAGATCGTTTTTTACACAAGACTCAGGTTATTCCATCAGTATTTCATCATCAAATATCATGGGACTTTGTTATTTTCCACGCAAATTTGCACAAACTCTTATTTGAACATGGCTTAGGCATTTCTCAAAGGTATAATGAAAGATAAGAATTAAGGCTGAGCAGTAATTCAATATTTTTAAAGTGAGTTATGTGTGTGTGAATGTGTGCTTTTACAGCATTGCGTGTGTGATTGAGTGCATGTTTTGTAGTTCCGTACAACATCTTCAAAGGCCAGGTTCAGCGAGTTCGATAAAAAGATTCATAATTTTAGGTCACTCGCAGGAGTTATGGTCGTGACGCTCATTACAGAAACATATACAGCCCATAATAAGGGCAGACCATCTGGACAACACAGTATCAGGCTGCTGTACTGAATTGCCCTTTGGACCGGTGCCCTGTTCTCTCTCTCTCTCCTTTGCTTGCTCTCTTCTTCTCATATGTCTTGCCAGGTTTGTTGTCTGAGCATGTTTTGCCCTAAAATCAATCACTTCTGCGCGGAATAGAAAGTTGGAGTGAACTGAATGTATTCAGCTGCTGTTTTACAGTATTCAATGTTTACTTTTATAGCGTTATCCTAAGCAGAAAGGATGTAGACTTTCCTTTGGGTTGGAACTTTTCAGAGAACTATTGGGTGACAGTGATGAAGCAGAGGCTCTGTGATGTGGCTACACACTGCTGATAAACTTCTTCTGTGTCACTTATATTTGTCCCAGAGCAGAGCTTATCATACAGTCGAGTTGCCCAAAATAAACTTAAAGTTGAAGTCCTGGCATCACCTCCAGGCTGCCTTCTGTTCCAGCTTCTCAATACACTGTCACGGAGCTTTTCTTAACAACATGTTATGTGTCCCAGAGAATTGTAGTCCATATGTTGACCTGCATACATCTCTTGCTTTTAGAAATGGAAACCTTTGTGATTTTACATTTCGGTAGATTAAACAGCAATTATTTTGTTGCATTACTTCGTTTGCTACAATTACCATAAAAAGCACTTTTATCATGGTTGAATTTGTCAATATCTTTGATCTACTTCAAAGTCATTTTTCCAACTATTTGGCTTTAAGCTCAAGTAAAGGACATGTGAAGTCCTCTCTGTAAATACATGTTGGAGGACACAGTGGCTCCTCACTTTGCTGATGGGAAAAGATGTCCATTAAAGGCTATTAAAAACAGAAATATAAAATGTTTCCTATTATTATTACTGTTAGATCGGTAATATCATATAAGACTAGATACAGCCTCATATCTCTTAAATCCTCGCATGACGTCTATCGTCTTTTTCTGGTTTCAGGCTGCATTAAAGGAAATTATTTTATTTCACGAACGCTTCTAGCTATTTTTGTATTTCCTTCTAGCTAACTTGGTCATTGTATCCACATTACTGAAGCTCTCTTTAATCAAAAATCTCATTGTGTAAATATTTTGTGAAATCACCAAAAGTCAACCCTACAGTTTCAACGTAATATCAATATATCAATGTTGAAGTATTTGATCCAAAATATTGTGAATTATTCATGCTGGATTTGTTGTTATTTATTTAATTGCAAATGTCAGAAATTCAGAAACAGAAGTTGCAGTTTCTTTTCAGGATACTTAAAAAAGGTCTTAAAATACAATATTTAGCCATAACAGTTGTTGAGGTAATAATTTATTTCAGTGATGCTACAACTATTTTAATTAATTAGTACCTTTATTCACCAGTGTAATGAAAACCATTTCTGTCAGTGTGAGGTAAATCACACAGTGTCTCTGTGAATTCAACACCAGAAACCATTTGTCGGTTCACACTAACAACACAAAACTCACTGGTGAACATGAGATTTTAATGGCTTTTGGGTTTCCTATTTTTTTACTTTTACATGCTGCTTTGGAAAAAGTACAAAAATAATTGAATCGCTTCTGCCTTCATCTTCTCTCTGTCACTTCACACTAGCAACAAAAGTTCCGGGAGTCAATTTAGCTTTTAATGGGCCGTGGTTTTGACAGTCTGCATAGCAAATCTGCTCTTGGAGGCCAGTGAGAACAGTTGAGGCTATCTATGATTTAACTTGTCCTCCGCACCCCCCCACCACAGACAGATGTAGCGCACTCCCTTACACCTCCCATAGCTGTGAGCTTAAACTGAAACAAAGTCCTATCTCACATGCTCATACAGATCCAACAAACTTAGTGCTGCGCGAACAATCCTGTCCAATGTGTATAATTCAAATGGCCTCGTGGTCCAAACTGTATTCAGCTCTAAATGAATAATCGGCAGCATCAAAAACAAGCCAGCGCTGTCCACAAGCTGTCAAACTTAATAAAACAAACTCTGATGTAGACCCTCCTTCTTTCTCTCTCTTGCCTTCATGCTGTTATTGGTAGTGACTCCTGCTCTGCGTTGCACCGTGTTTATGAATCCCTGGAAAACACACAAACACACACAAATGACGACTGATCTAGGCATGTACATTTCAGTTTTCCTTTATGATTCACCACTGAAATAGAAACGAAGCAGGATTGATGTTGGAAGTAAGGCAAACAAACAGGATGGTGGGTGTATGATCTATTTATGATCAGAAATGCATATCAATGTGTGAGTTCAGGATTTACCATAAAACCATCCGCTGTAACCATGAAGCAGATGGATGTTTGACTAATTGGCTGCCCTCCTGTCACACTGACCTCGGGTCGGTTGACTAACTGACCAGATAACTGGCTGACAGACTTAGTGGTGGTTGACTGATTGGCTGGCTGCTTGATGGGAAGGCTTCCTGGATGACTGAGTGTCTGAGTGTCTGAGCGTAATGCAGGCTCACAAGTCGATCCAGAGCGGCAGCAGCCTCCCGGGGTGAGATTATCAATACACACAGATACATGTGTCTTTAAAGCTAGGCTGGAGAGCTATAAGCTTCCTTGAGTTTGGATCTTTTTCAGGAGAGTAAGTTGCCGTTAATTTGAAATTGCACTGACAAATATGTTGACATTTGGCAGCACTGTTTAATGCCCCGCAGTGCACTGGATTAAAAAGGCTGGTATGGCTCCAAAATGTGGGATCAAACTGGATTAACATGTTTGTTACATTTGGGAACTTTTTTATCAAAAGACTTGATAGCAGTATATCTTTCATAAATGAATGATTACTTATAACTATTTCATGTATATTTTGGTCCCTCAGCAGTACAGCAAGGATTTGCTTTGACATGCTGCTATTTGATGATTCATTCATTCCTTGTTGCATCACCAATAACGGATCATGAGTTTTGCTTTGAAGGTCCTTTGTAAAACTTTATTAATTAAAAAAATTGGCTGCAAGGATCTGAAATAAATCTGATGACCAAGTATTACATTTTGTTCAACCATTAATAAAAATGTACGCAGCAAATATAAAGTAGAAGCAGTATCCAAGAGGAAATGTGTAACTGCTTTTTTATACAACGATAAAAAGCAAGTTTGTTCCCCTCCAACAAACTTAAATGCTGTTCTATCTGACCTTTACCTCTCGGGGCTTTTTACTGTTTTCCACTTTGGTATACTAGAATATCAGCAAGCTAAACTAAATACAGCATCCGCACCAGAGAGTGCCCTGCCATAAATCACCTGAGCTGGTAAAACAGTTACATGCTGTTCTGAAATCCGGCTAAGCAAACAAAACAGAGCTTGAGGCTTTACTGAGTTTAGAAAAATGTTTGCTGTAAGACTCTGAATCTGGGTAAAACAACTCACTTTATGCTTTGGAAAGAAACTCTTTGACATATTCCTCTAATATTTTAGTATGACAGAACAAAGTGATGTCTAGATTCTTTATTTAAATACTAATAATGATTCCCTAGTCACGTATTGAAATTGTATTTATTTGGTTTTCAGGAAGACATCATTAGATTGAACTGAAGTCAATTGATTTATTTTAGTCAAACAACAAAGAGAAGCCAGGTTGAAGAGTGGGTGTAGCTCCAGTGAAGATAAACGGTAAACAACAAGGAAACACTTACACTGAGAAAACTCAAATATCTTGTGTTATTCCACAGCAGGAATCACCGAGGACGTCACATGACCCACAGTACAGCAATCTTAAAACGATTACTCCATGCATTTTATAACTTGAGATATGCTCTTTTTAATTTGACCGCTGAAAAAAAACCTCCCTGAGGAAAATTAAATATTTGAATCAATTATACGTAGAAGTTAAATCCTCTGAATGAATAACGAGATAAAATGCAGGGCTTCTAAAACTTTAAAAGGACCACTTTTTCTATTTTGCAGAGAGAATCTTAATGTCAAAATGTCGGATTTAAAATAAGAAAAGTCTTATGCAATGTTATACCTTGAAATTATTTCTGAAATGTTTTAATAAGCAACTGTTAAGGAATAATTTTCTGAAAATGTTTGACCTACTGTTCGACAATATACATTATGTGTTTCTGTCCCCCATTTACATGCATATTTACTACATTTTTCAATTAAGTATTATCAGTAAAACATTGAAAAACAGATGATTGATCTTTGTTCTATTATTTCTTATTATCCCAATAGACTTTAAGAGTCCCATTATCCTTGGAAGTAATATGATGGGAATATTTTGGATGGAGTGGCTCCTTCACTTCTCTGTATTCACTCTTTCTCCCTAAGCATGCATCCCTCCTGGTCATTTCACTCATTAATGAGAATTCAATGAGTTCATTACTCATCTATGATCAGGTTTTTAATTTCTTTAAGTACCAATCTTTCTTCCATGCATCCATTACACCTCTCTCCTTTTTCCCGCCTGCCTCTGCTCATGTTGCTCTCCCTCCCTCTCACTAACAATGAAAAATGCTATGACTTTATATCCCTACGACTGTAATCATTTATATGGATGTCTGGTCAGTTCTCTTCCTGGTGTGCATGCTCTCCCTGGCAGGCACACACGTGTTCATTTCCCTGAACACTTATACACAGCAGTTTGTCTGCAGTAAAGGAAGCTGTGGCCATGCATCATCCCACAACAAGCCAACTAGCATCAACACACATGATCACCAGTCGGATTGACTGAATACCGAGACACTTTGTATTTTTTTCTTATTGATGTAGAATTGCTTGCCGTTTCCAGCAGCTTACAGCAAAGCTAGGCTGAAGACGTCTTAACACTTATCTCTGTACTGGGAGCAAATAGCAGACAAATATGTAAGCTTCCCATTAGACTTTGAAAGACCTCCAAAAAATGTACTTAAAGAATGTGCGTTTAAAGTATGATAAATCACTAGCATACTGCTATGTGAAATATTTTTGCAGAAGTCTGTACATAATGCTCCAGTCAATTACAATCATAATTTAGGTCAACCGTAATGTCTCCCCTTACTGGTTGTTTGTGTTCGTGCTTGCATCCTTAAAAGCACAACATGAAGGTTGTGTTCAACCCTTAACTGTATGGGTGTTTATTCCCACACGCGTGTATATGAAAACATAATTATTTTGACATTGCGACACCAGAATTGTTGAGCAAAGATGTTTTGAGGTGTATAAGTGAGTTGAGTGCTTAATTAACTGATATGAATGAATTGGAACAGGAAGTAACAAAGTCCTTGGTTTCTAAATGTAACGGTTAATTTCACTTGAGTGATCTCTTGGCATAAAGGAGAACAGTCATAAATGTTGTCAATATCTATTGTTATACACAACACTTTGTGTAATGGATTGTATTGTATTCAAGAAACAAAGAAATGCATACTGAAACAAACAAAGCATTTGCAAATAAAATAAGCCACAACTAGTGGCTGCAAAATGTGACGAGAGCTTTTTGTATCTGTACGTTTCCTTCGGTGGGGCTCTACTTTTCCTTTAGCGGTCAGAAAAAGGCTACCCATGCCAGCAGAGAGTAGCTGTGTGTGTGTGTGTGTGTGTGTGTGTGTGTGTGTGTGTGTGTGTGTGTGTGTGTAAATAACTAAAGGAAAAAGAAGGAAGTTCATGCATAATGCCGAGGGTGGCGATGGTGACAGGATGTCAGGCTCCTCAGGAGTGAAACCCCTCTGAGACCAAAGTCACAGGACGTCTGCAGCAGGCTGCCTGGAGTTTACTTAACTTTCGTTTCTGATGTTGTCATCTTTTGAGCCTGCATAGGGCTATTGCAAGTTTACTGACAATTCGGCTTTTCGTGCTTTTTGTTTTTATGGTTATTACAGATTCCCATGTCACATCAGAAAGCGTTACGTGCGTGCCTTTAATCCCTTCAATTTTGTAGCTGCTCTTGAATGTATTTGGTTTGATCTCAATAGGAGGAACCCATTCATGGTAATGTGATTACTGTCCCTTATAATAGGCTAATTACAATAGCTTGTCATGTAGAACGATTAATGCTGAGTAGACGTGATGCATTTGACCTGTGAGTGAGTTTATGTGTGTTCCTCCTCCCTCCCTCCCTCCTCTCATATGTATGTATTTTCTTTCTTTATTTTCCTGTTCTCCCTTCATCACAGCTTCACCCCCTCACTCTCTCTCTGCCTCCCTGGTTGCCTCTTCCTTGTCTTTCTAACAGATTGTTAATCGGTGATTACTGCAGCAACAAAAGGTTAGGTGAAAGTGTTGATGAGATTCTGTTGTCATGGGAAGTGCTTAAGGCAAAAAGCGGCATCCGCTGAGTTTAATGATCCTGCACGCATGTGTGTACGTTTTAAAATCCCTCGCTAAATCATGCATGAATATGACGTAGTGTGTTAAAGAGCTGTGGGCTTTTGAACACACATACACACCCGCACTGTGGAAGATGGATGTTCTAGGCTCTCTGTAATGCCTCTCCGTCTCAATCTGTCTTCCTGAAGATGACAACGTGCCACGGTCACACAGGATATATAGCTACACACACACACACACACACACACACACACACACACACACACACACACACACACACACACACACACACACACACACACACACACACACACACACACACACACACACACACACACACACACACACACACACACACTAAAGGATACACGTGAGGGTACAGATACGGAGACACACAAAGCTAGGGACGGAAAGACTGAGTGACAGAAGAGCACAGGAACAGTGAGCTACACACATCAATATAATCCCACTGCACTTTTTCTACCTGTAAATCCTTCTCCACCCTTCTGCTTTTTTCGAGGAACCCCATGGAACATGTCATGTCAACCTGAACTTGTCCCATGCCCCAGTGTGTGTGTGAGCGTTTCAGGCAGTACTGAATACATGCAGTGTGTAGTGTGATAAACAATAATGCCTGCCTCTGCCTGATTAGTAATAATCATATTGTTTCTGGCATTTGTGTTTTTTTTTGTTCACACGTTGCATAATAATAACTCTGCAGGTTGGTAAAAATGGGCACATAGAAACTGTTGCTATAGAAACACCAGAATAAAAGCACCCTCCCTGGAAACGACACAAGTTTTAATTTCTTCCTGTGAGATAGTAGAGGGGGTTTCACTCTTTGTGTTCTCGCTCTTTCTCTCTTTTCCCCCTGTCCCTTTGAAACGAGAAAACAGTTCTCCCTCTTCTCTCTCCATGTTCCACTTTTATTCCAGTTCTCACTCCCTCTCCTCCCCCTTTCAACCTCCCCTTCCTCCTCCTCAGAGGGCCCTATTTCTGTGAGTCAAATTCATGGCACTAGTGCACTTGGCCTTGACTGACAGAGTTTTGGTAATTTCATGACCAGAGGCTGTAGCGCTCTGGCAGTGCACCTGCATCGTTCATTTAAGAAGAGGCTGGATTAGGAGGAATACATTATCGTTATCAATCATGAACAATCAGATCAGCTTCTCTCATCCCATTTACCAGTTTGCTCTCACCTCACACTGACATTTAGTAATGGAGAAAAGAGCCCACAACTCTCCCATGAGGAAACTGATTTGTTTTATCTGGGATATGCAGAGTATCAAAGTCAGAAATACACAAGTATGCAACAAGTGTGTTGTTTGGGTGCTACTTCAGCATGATTTCTTCAAAAATGAGGAATGTGAGCTGCTTTGAATCATCATTCAAATGATACGCGACTGATGGAGTGCACATTCCTGTGGTGCTGCCTTTAGAAAGCTGCAGAATTTCATCAACTGAAAAGAAAAGCCCCTCATACATAATACACGCAATTGTGGACGACAAATAGTTGTGAGAATCATCCATTCCTCCTTTTGAATTGTTGCAGGGATAACATGTTGATGCGCTTAAAGCCTCTGTATGCTGTTAGAACATTTTCTAATACAAAAAACAATGCGTTTTCTGAAATAAGCTGTGGTCTGTGAAGGCACATTTTAATACCAGACATCACTGACCTATCTAATTTGTGTTGACACGCTCCCTTGGTATGCCCTCTCCCTAATGTAGGTCTGGTAATATCATTGCAAGCTACAACATTATTGAAGTCATGCAGGCAGGAAATTATCCACTTACAGCAAACACATTTGGCACTGCACCAGTTCAACATTGCTGTTCGTGATCTGCTCCGGCATGACATTATGTCTGCAGACATCTTATATGCGACACATTATACATATCACCAATAAACTCACCCAATTTTGAGTAGGATAAGGAGTACACCACGGTTCTGAAACAGAAACTGAACTAGTATATTCATGACTGCAAGCACGTACAGTTCTTCAAGCCTCTGAAAATGTAGTTTCAAACTGAGAGTATTTCCCTACAACGTAAAATATTCATTCCAAATGTGCAACAATGAAAGTTAGCGGACAAAAAATATTATAATATATTAATTATCAAAGGTTGAACAGTCAATAATTCAAGCTTATGGGCTTCATTATAACTGTGTGGGTGTGGATTCACAAGATTTGATTGACAGTTGCTTTGATTCAAATGTTGCTGGTGCACAGAAATGTTCGACATCACTGTTTCCAAACTGAGCTCTGTCCATCTGAAACCTGGGAGAACAGCACAGACAAAGAATAGAAATACACATATATATATACCCTATATACGGTGTATATATCCACCTGGGAATAAAGCGTTGCAATAATGAACCCTCTGCAAGAAGCTGAGGGGAAAAAATACATGTTTTGTAATTTTCTGAAACATTAATGTGTTAAATATCTCGCATTTTAGTTTGACAATTTTGAAATATGTTATCCACTGAAATATTACCTAATTACGCATAGTTCTTTGACTGTTTTTGTTCTTCTTACCTGACTTTATATTCAGCCATAAAAACCTTTATCCTGGTGTTCATGATAATGTAGAGTATGTTTTTTTATCAAAGGATTTTTATATTGGACCAAGCCTTTCTTTCTCTAATGGTTTACAAGCTTCTTCTATTTTCTTTTTTAGGTTTTCTAAAACCTTTTCCTCTTACATGAATAACCAAGACAAATTGGAGTGAAACTCTTGAATGAAGCATACTACTTTATTGAGTCCTTCATTCAGTTTGGAATTTCACAATCTGTAAAGAAAAGGACCCTGACAACTCCCCATAGTTCAATCAGGAGAGACTTCATTTGGTTAAAAGAACATTTATTGACACGTGTCATATGATAAATGTTAAGTCTTTGGCGATTAGACCCCGATCCTGAAATCGTATATCTAAAGGGGGAAATGCAGCCGTGAGCATATAGGGAACCCCCCCGGGGTCTAGACACTGGGGATGATGCTGAAGATCTGGATTTGATGAGGAGATGGGATGAAGAGGAGGTGTGATGAGGTCTTTGGGTTAACTCTCCTGGCACTGGATATGATGAAAGGAGGTGGATGGCGGGCGGCAGCATGAAAACCTGAAATCACAGCTGACTGCAGGAGAGAGGAGAACCATTTTAAAGTTTGGCTGCAGCACGATGATTGGCTGCTGAGATTGAGGTGAATGTAATAGGTTAAAGACAACGCCCGTGATGAGCTGATTATAAGCAGCTGCGGACTGAATGTATACCAGTCTTCCTGAAAGAACTTGCGCTGAGCTTCATATAAACCTTGACATTGTATATCCTACCTCTTTTTTACATCAGATCTTATTGTCATTGTCTTTTATTTTGTCTGTCACTGTAGCTACATATACCATTTTCCTCCTTTTTAACTCCATTTCAACTTATAAACTCTCCGTCTATATTGCCCAGGCCTTACTGTATGTAGCTGTGTGTGTGTCTCATACAGTACACACTCAACCTGCTGGCTCATGTGAAATATCAATGTCCCGACCGATGAATAACAAAGCACACTGCAGCATAAAGAGTATTAGTGCCCCAAGGGCAAATATAGATGCAAAGAGCGTCTTTCTCTCTCCTTACCTTTCGGTTCAATGTGTGCATTCATGTATGCCTCTCTCCTTTATAGCCTTTCTCTTTGTAGCCTTTCTCGTTATAGCCTTTCTCTTTGTTGTGTATCTTTGTGAATGGAAAAGTTCCTGGTAATTTTCTAGAAATCTTTCTTTTGATCTTTTGTCTGTGAGTCAGCCCTACATTATACAGTATTTATATCCACACGTAAAAACTCCAGAGACCAGAGGCTGCATGTCCATTACAGTTTTGGCGATTTGGCCATAATGTACCTTATTGGAATTACAATTATGTGTGTGCTGCATGCGTGCATTTTAACTGTGCACTGACACACGTAGAGTTATCACACTCATCGCCCAGCAGAGTGTCTGTCTTTGCCGCTCACCCTCTGCCTCCCCCTCTCACATAGTCACAGGAGACACAAGATAGACAGCCAGATAAAAACAAGAAGGAGGAACTACAGAGAAGCACTGACAAAGTCAATTTATAAGGATATACTTCCCTCTCTAACTCCTTATTGCCTCTGGTAACAGTCTGTTTAGAACAGTAAAGTACTGAGCTCTTGCAGGTGTAACTAATTAGGTAAATACTAGAATTGACAGAGCCTAATTAGATTCGCCGGAGAAAGGAAGCTGAATTATTTACAACTGAATTATTTCGGCCCGTCACCGGCCATCAGTTAAAGAAACGACTCGCTGTGGTTAGGACGGTAACAGTCAAGGCTTATAGGCATAATTTCTTACAAATGATTTCATTCTTAAAACATCCAGTGTGTAACTCATCAATTTAAAGAAAAATGTTCTGGTCCCGAAGGCTTCCATCAGCAATGACCCAAATGTAATTGTACATGTTTTAAGAACAGCCCATTTTTGCATGAATTATGGAGGTTTTGCCTCTTTAATGTGCTGATGAAAGCCCCACATCACCTGTAATACATTCATAACTCACACTGAACCTTGGATATTCTAAATGAATCTTAATTCAGTGGAATATTGTGTTGCAGTCGGAGCATAATTACAATGTCTTCAGAATACACGATGCAGCGATCTTGATCATGTTTTCAGTAAAATAATGAAAAGCAATTAATCAAACAAGTCTTATGAAACATTGTTCAGGTTTGCACGAACGCAACACACTCCCATCTGTCTGGTAAATAAAGAAATATTCTGAGTGAATTCATATTTTGAGTTTCATTTGCACCACTGTTCTCTCCACAGTAAAGGAGATATTGTGTTTCATATGTCGGGTCCCATGACAGCTGGACCATGACTCAACATGTCATTTCACTCGGACTCTGAATCTGTAACCGCAGACCACCTACATACAATCTATTTTTTGTATCAAAGTTCAAGGGATTTTGAGTCAGCCTTAGATAACTCTTTGATTAAAAAGAACGGTTGAGAAAAATATGAAATTGCAGTGAAAAACATAACTGATTAAATTCACCTTTTCTAAGGCTATGATTATTGTCAATTAAATGTGTGGACATAATTAAATCAAGTTAAGTACCCCATTTAACACAATACATACTCAGTGAAAGAAAGAAAAAGAAACAAGGGTGGACAGAATAACAGAACAATTATAGACTGCTACCAGAACAGAATAAGAACACAAAGAGTCATTTAAAATAATCAATTTTAGAACAAATTTGGTTTGAAAAAAAGAAAGAAACTAAAGAATGTTAACATGCTCAATGTCAAAGGATGTGTTGGAGGTATCTCACCATCAATAATGAGTGTTAAACTCAACATAAAGAAGTGTAGAGCTATCAATGACACATACCTTTATTATTTAAATTCAAAATCACACTGAAAAAAGCAAACTGGTTGTTGCCATGAGAGCAAAAGGGGGACGGGGGGGGGGGATAAGTGAATCATTTTCACAGTAGGGAGGGATTGTAATAGAAATGATCATACAATTATAAGACTACTGAGTGTGTGTCCAAACAGCACACACACCTGCAGATAAATATGCAAGAACACACGCTCGCACAATTAAAACCACATGCAGCATTGCTTTGTGTTTAAAAGAAAACATCTGTGCCATTTGATTTAATCGCCTTTCTACTTGTGTAAATGTATTTTGGTTGTTCTTTTACAGAATTCATATTTTTCAAACATATATGGCTGTTGGACCCAGTTAAAACAATTGCCTGCTCTTTCTGCTACTTTTTGATATACTTATTAAGAAACCAAGGATGTGGCATTGGAGATTGTAATGTGGTATTTAGATGGAGATTATTAGCAACAGTAAGCAAAAACCAACATAAGTTGTCTTAAAACAATAAAACTGTCACTGTAATTTTAGAGCTTCAATACTTATTTGGTGATGTTTTTATTTAGTAAAAAAGCAAAATAGGGTAACCGCTGCTTACTGTCATATAACTTTGGGCTATGGGACCACTTTCATTTGTTTTTCGTTTGCAGTGAAACAGCTTTGTTGTCAGTTGAAACAAGCAATTGATTTCCACTGTCAGGGAGAAATATCTTTATTGAGAAGGGGAGAAAATTATAGAAAGAGAAGGCAACTACTAGAGAAGGCGAGAAATGTGTAAATGGCTGTGAAAAGGACTCAAAGAAAAATGTGACCTACAGGTGCTGAGTCTGCGTTTTTGTGTTCTGTCAGCAATGAAAGAGCGACCCAATCCTGACCGCCAGCTACAGTTTATATTAGAACATCTCAGCATAATAGTGCAGTTTACCACATACACATACACACCCACTACACCCAAGGCCATGCACACAAAAACACACACACACACAGAAACATATTTACAGAGGATTGCTTACCAGAGCTTGCTCTCAGCACCCTTTTTGCTTTGCTGCGCTCTAACACGCGTTCTGCAGATTGCTGAGTTCACAGATTTGATATCCCCACCTAGCATTGACCACAGAAGATTCTAATGTGCGTTTCTGCAAAGTGTGTATTTGTGTATGTGTGAATGTTTTGAATCTATGCTCTCCTTATCACACGAACAGGTGGATTTTCATGAATGCAAAGGAATTCTTAGTATTTTATTGCTTTCTAAGCTTATCCCAAGGGTAGGTGAAATATTGAGCACACTACTTCTTTTTCCAGCATCAGAACTGCAACCAAGTGGGGCATCAGGGATTTTCATTGTCACACCTTTGTAGTTAGATGGCTCTGTGTATATCTGAGTGTTTTCCCTTCATTGACTCAGGAGCACCGCTGCATTGTGTCGAAGAAAACCCAGGCCAGAGATGACAGCTTAAATTGCACTAAACTCAAAAGAGAATCCACAAAACCTCCCTTTCTGAAGTATCATAGCTATGAGAGTTCCTAAGGATAGTTATGTTTGAAACAGTAATCAATAGTTTTAAGATGACAATTGGTTGGATATGTCCCAGTGATGCACAAATGGACAATAACCTGAACCTGAAGTTCCCCTAAATGCTACAAAGTGTTATAGCCTCTTTCAGCTCAGTGCTAGCAACTTTTTCGCCTTGTCTCATTGTCATTGCTTAATCAAGCAGTTTTTAACAACGTTTGACTTCCTGCCCAGCACAAAACAGCAAACAGACAAAGCTGGCAGCTAGCAGATGACCTTAGCGCAGCATTTAGCAGCCAAGAGCCAAATATTTCCCTCCGGACTTGGTAGGGACAACAAATGTGCTTAAATGGAGTAAATAATGGACTTATGTACACACTGTGGACAGAAACACAACTCCAATGAATGATAATGCTGCTATATCATTTCTTGATATCTGAAAACAGTGTGATTTCAAGACTTTATGGAAGCTGCAAAACAGTGCATCTTCAGTGGGGGCCTATACTGTCATAGTTATGATAGATGTTTGATCAATTCATATTTAGGTTAAATACTTAATACACTGCTTCGACACGAAATGGACTCTTGAAACACTCCATATCGTTCATGGATAGACTGCTATTTCCCAGTGGAGAAAAATGTGCAGCACATGTCAAGCTCCACTCCCTGTCTTAGACATGGCAGAAAGTCATGTCAATTTAAACATTTGACCCTAAAACGGCCAATTCCAAAGACCCATACTTGTATTTCTTGACTGGGGCGACACATTTAGTAATGAGCTGTCGTTCCGTTGTGCACTGCGTTTGCCATCACTTCACAAACCTGCCCCCAGTGCTTTGGCTCCACCAGACTGACAGCAGCTCCCAAACCCCCAAACAAACAACAACGGGCTGCTCTACTGACGCCACTGAAGCAAATACAAATAATGGAATGACAGAATTTCCGCCCGGTGCCTGTGAGCAACCACATCTGCAGAGACAGTAATATCTGTACTGAAATATACATCAATCATGATATGTGGAACATTTTGAAATATGTATTATGTTTAGCTGCACAGCCTTTACAGGGAGAAGCAATGCCTGTAGGAGGGCCATGGATATACTCTCAAATTATTATTTCTTCTTAAATTTGTTTAGATTTTGGTGTCAGCGCTGTCGATTTGAATCACCTCAATTCATTCTATTCTCAAAATAAAGCTATTGAGTTGTGGTTTGAAGGATGATTGATTAGACGCAGTGTTGGCTTCCCTCGGAAAGTCAATCCGTTTTTTTTTCAAAGTGAAAATGATGAAAAATGAAGATAATATTTTACGACACACACACACAGATGCACACACCTGCAAATATAAGTATCCATGCAATCACATTCGATTCTCCAGCGTACACCGCTCTCACTTCGTCCTTATTTCGGGCTGATTCTATCTTTGATCTCACTCTTGCTCACTTACACAGACACTATCTCTCTCTCTCTCTCACACACACACACACACACACACACACACACACACACACACACACACACACACACACACACACACACACACACACACACACACACACACACACACACACACACACACACACACAGACACACACACACACACACACACACACACACACACACACACACAAATCATCCATCCTACCTATCGCTGCTATCTTCAAACAGCAACCCCTATCCCTTGCTGACAATGTTTGGGATTTACTCTGGACGTGGCCTTGATTCTCCCCCTGGTGTCTGCGTATTTGTCCATCTGTGTGTGTGTGTGTGTGTGTGAGAGTGTGTGTGTGTGTGTGTGTGTGTGAGAGTGTGTGTGTGTCACATGGGGTATGATACATGTCTCTGCTCCATTCCTTGGTTGTTATGGTGACCGGTGACTGGGCCTGTCCTGTTTAGCTCTTTCCTTTCGGTATGGATTACATTTACAGTTTCTGTTCATTTGAATGCGCAGCTCATTTACATCTGACACGTAAAACAAATAGGCTCTTTGATCAACTTATTGAAGTGTGATGAAAGGCCTGGAAGAATTTTCAACACTGTTTGTTTGGTATTTATTAGTTTGCAAGATTTGTTTGTCAGCACAAACACACTTTGCTCAGTATAATCTCAGTCCCAAAAAGTAAACACAAAGAGATAATAGTTTTGAACATTGAAGGATTTTAGTCGCAAGATGAAATGACAAAAGTGCTATTCCTTCTCATTCATTATCAACTCAGAGTGAAAGTAATGATGGCTGTAAAAAGTCCAAACTGGTGAATACGTGTTTAGAGTAATTGGTCTCACAAGAAAAAAAGGTTTTAGCAGAGATGGACTTTTATGTTATTTTTCAGAAACCTGCTTTTACCTCCACTGAGCACCAGCTAAATATACTAAACGCTTGAATGTAAATGCAGTCCAATTTACTTAAACTGTTTGACAGCGGGTTGACAGAGAGTGCGAGAAATGGCGATAGAGAGAAAGACAGACAGAGAGGTTGTGTATTTGTTCTCCGTGTGATAAATATAGGAGGTGAGTGGGTGGAATAAAAACAACACTGCAGCAGGATAAGAGAGGAAATACAGAGAGATAGATATAATGACACCAGCCGAAAGACAATGTGACATTGTGATAATAATAATAGCGATAAAGTAAGGAAGCGGTGTAATGACACTTAGGGAGAGATGCCATGATACTAATTCAGAGATAATTGTGGCGAAATAGGGAAAGTGAGAGGGATGATGGGATGAGAGAGCAGGACAGAGCGAAGGGAGGTGATGACAGAGAGCTGGGGGAAGAGATAGAGAGAGGAATACAGCTGCAGGGAGGAAGGGATGCAGGGAGAGAGGTACAGAAAGGGTGATAATATCATTTTGTAAAGCATGGTCAGGAGAGGGAAAGATAAGCAGTAGAGGGGGAAGATGGAGAGAATGACGTTTGCAGAGATACAAACATAATGTGGAAGATACACAATGATTGTGACACAGAGATAATGAAAAAGAAGGAGGGGGTGGTAGATGAGAAGAGCTAGGAAAGAAAACAAGGATACCAGAAACATAGACAACAGATTTCTCTCCTCTCTCCATTCCCCTCCTCTCCACTTTTTTATAGCTGGTATTGAATCACTGCAGTCAATAGTTCTACACAGCGTAACTTAGAAAGATGCATTTGATTTGTGGCCCAGCAAGCCGTGGAAAGAGGAGACCAGCATTTGATTTATGAGCCAGGGACCTTGTGGTCAGGTTTTACCAGAGCGCTGCGCCTCTCAACCCTCACATTTAACAATCTCCCTGATTGTTATGTAGATCTGTGCACAGATCCATTCATTAATGAACAAGGCAGACAGGGTTTTTGGTCATTTAGAAATAATTCATTTTATTGCATGCGAAATATCTAGGTGGAAAAGGTGCGTTGGATTTATTTTTAACAACCAGCTCCTTGTTATACTTGTTAAATATGGAACAAATATTCAAGTAGTCGTCTGAATTTTACCTGAACATGTCTCACGACAGTAACTTTGTTCAGCCCTGCATGCACAATTGAAATTAAAGTGAACATTGATAACAAAGGAAAAGCCTGTGGGATATAAATCAAACAACCATACCTGAAGGATTTAAGCATGTGTTTTAATGAACACTGTCAGTGTGTGTGTGTAAGCATTTGCTTCTGCACAGCACTCGATTGCGATTCTGTCTGAAGCAGCTTTTTAAAATACTGTTTTCAACTGTGGCAATTGAATAATAGCCTTTCTTTTAAATATATATATATTCAATTCCTTTTTTCCAGCACTTATGGGTATGCCATTGTAGCATAAGGTGATTGCAGTAGGCTTTGTTAAACCGCTTTTGAAGAGTTTTACCATATTTTGATGATTATCAGGATTATCTTGACATGAAATGCTATTTTCTTCATAATGAAGTTGACATTTCTGGTAGTGAGGCTCATGGATTTCCATCAAATCTGGTATACACGATGACGCCCCCCTCATCTATTGGTTCAATCATTGGGTCACAATTTTTCTCCTCCAGCACTTTGATTAATGATTAAGAACTGTGCCTGTTTGTTAACAGCCCTAAGTTAAGATGATAAACATGGTTATCATCATACCTGTTAGATATAAAAATGTTAGCATTGTCACTGAGTATGTTAGCTGAATGCTGATCATGCATTTAGTTCAAAGCAACACTATGCCAAGGTACAGCCTCACTCTTCTGTCATTTCTTTCAAGGTGTGTTTGGGTGTCTTGCTCACTAGGACAGCTGTTGGAAACACTGACCATATGGTTTCGGTTACTGGTCAGTCTATCAGAAAAGCCTACACTAAACTAGCAAAATCCAAGCACGGAAAACAAGGGTGAGGCTTAAAGCTTAATCATTGAAGAGGCACGTAGAAAAACGTTTTACTGAAATGCCTGGAGAAAGTGCGGTGCTAGAACATGGCATCCGGCCTGATGCAAATATCCGCTGAATTCTACTTATCCCATCTGCTCGAAGGGCGCAGGGGAGGGTCTGGACATAAAGAGAGAGGCAGAATGAGAGACACACACAAAGACGGCTGAGGGGGAGAGGTGAATTGGGTTGGAAAGACGGTGGAGAACAATCTGAAATTAATCTGGACACTCCAGATGGTATGAAGTTTGTGTATGTGTGTGTGAGCACGTGTACATATGCCTGTCTCTGTGCTGCCAGCCTGCCGTTTGAGCCGGTCTATAGGTATTTACGTGTGTTTCTGGGTGTTGTGTTACTTCAGACAAACAAGAACATCTGGTATGTGCACAATGCGGACGTTTTAATCTCATTTAGAGTGGAAAAGACAAAAAACACAGAAAGAGACGAACACCAATTTACTTTGTTAGCATTTGCTTGACTAGATTGTGACCTAGAAGATAGTGTCTCTGTAGTGCACAATGCATTATTTTGTGTGTGCGTGTGTGTGTTCACGGTGATATAAGGTTAATAAATCAATAGCCTTCACTATCTGAGAAACAATTACTGCTGGCTTTCATGCTGGCCACACACATTCTCTCCCTTACACACGCACACACACACACACTTTGCACAACTTGTCCTGTATATTGCAATTGCTTTAGGAGTGCAATGCGTAACATGTTTCTTGAGGAGAGAGAAGCAGAGGATGAAATGTGGAAAAAAAGAAGTGAAGACAGAGTTTGTAAACGAGCAAAGAGAAGTGGATACTCAAAGGAGACATACTGTAAAACAGGGTCCTTAAATACTGACTGTGTTATTTCATAGTATTACTATTTGGCTTGGCGTTTTGCTTTGACATCTGATACTACACTATTTTAACCATAAAATACTTATTTTGTTTAATAGAAGTTACTTTGGGAACCACAACTGTTAATCTGGTTAGTTTTGTTTTCCTTTAGCTAGTGCTTGTCCTCTCTGGATTGTTTTGTTCTGTTTTTGTTTAGTGCAGTCTGTGGTTTGATTTTGTCTGCTGCAGTTACATGTACTGTAAAGATTTCCTCAGATTTGTTACACATTAACATAGCTGTTGGCTGCTTTAAGAGCTGCTTTATTATTTATTTACTGACTTTTTTGTCTCGCTGAACTTCACACTTAAAAGCTGTTTCTTCAAAACCCAGCCAGCTGTATAGAGTCTGTTCTGCTGTCCATGTGTGTGTGCAGCTCTGTCCCCTGTGAAATACGCTCATACATGTATATGCTAGTATAGTCGGCAGCGACTGACACCCAGTGGAACTGTCGAGTGCCTAAAGTACTGCTGAGATAGCACAGATAAATGTAAAGATGGAGGAAGAGAGTCAAATCTCTTGGCCTCTACACCAGATCATATCCCCCCTCATACCAAGGAATATGTTATCAGATGACAATGACGTTTCTCTAACTTTAAAACAAGTTCAAGCAAGTTGTTTTAGATCATTATAATACCATATTTTGGCGGATACATTTATACAGTTGAAGGTCGACATAATGCTAATGTTCTGTGTGATGGACTGCTCTTATAACATATTCTCTGCTTAAACTGGCTTAGCTTGTATGCGTACATGTGCAAATATTATAGTTAATGTAAATGACATACATAAGCTATGTTCAATATTAGGACTGTACAAATTCTAATGCCTGCATATTTTAATGTTAAAGTATTTAATTTCATGGGATTTTTACGAGTGAGCATTGGGATCAAATGGTACATGCTGTTAAAACAACACCATACAGTAATCTGTGCAAGTGTGTAAAGGTGTATGTGTCAAGTTATCTCTGGTTGGAGGTAAGTGGATCACAGCACTAGGATTAAAAGGTTAGCAGCCTTGAATCTAAATATATACTGTATGCACTCATATGCATCACTGTATGAAAGCTTTTCATGGCATATGCTCCGGTGTCATGGGAGGCTGTGAGCCATGTGTTGCATTATGTTGGAGACGCACGCGAGGACAGGGGCTTGTTATCTAGTAACACTTGGCTTGGCACATATCACATATTTTAGCTGTGCTCACTTAGTTTTCCCCAACACTACCAATTACATTTTTTGTAAAGGTCTTGGAGGACATAACATAAACATGTATAATTAACTTTCATCGCAGTGGCATGAATCTAAATTCCCTCTTTTTTTAAACCCTGTAAATACCTGTACACACGTGAAAGATAAAAGGCACAGGATAGAAATGGCTGTTTCTTTAATATCTGAAGTATGCAAGGCAGGAATCAAATGCATGATTTTACGTCTGAATGATATACTTCAATGCAGATTTCAGATCCTCATATTCTAATATGATGATGTCCTTATCTCTCTCTTCCAGCTGAATCTTGTGGTGGTGTCGTCCAGGGACTGAATGGCTCCATAGAGTCGCCGGGTTTCCCCCACGGCTATCCCAACTACGCCAACTGTACATGGCTGATAATAACAGGGGAGAGGAACCGGATCCAGCTCACCTTCGTCACGCTGGCGCTGGAGGAAGACTTTGATATTGTATCAGTTTACGATGGACAACCGTCGCCTGGCAACCTAAAAATGAGGTTAGAAATGATTATTTAATTTACAGTTTGATCTTCAATCTGCTTCTCTATTTCTATCTCTGCCATCTTTCTCTTCAAACCTCCCTGACTCTCAGTTTGAGTGTTGCCCATCCTCTTCTCCATCTATACTCATCAACTTCTTCTGAACAGACACTCAACATTTGGACAACATCATATTTGTCATACTTGTCCCTACCAAGATGTACAATGACACAGTTACTATGAAGTCAAAGAACAGCGTCAGCTTTCATTTGAGGGCATTTTCTTTCATTTTCGCTAAGTAGTTGGACAATATAATTGAAGATCTATCAAAGCAGACACTTTGACATAGTAACGATTTGAAAGGTTACTTCATTGAACTCTAAATATGTCATCAGTAACACAATCCTCTGCATTATAGCATATATGTGCCTGTACATTTGCAAGCACAGTTCAGATGAAAAAAAGGCAGTTTGTTTGTGTATTTTTGGAGAAAACAGTATAGTTTGTGTGTGTTTCATGAGAGGTCCTGTAAGATGAGGAGACACCACTTACACTCCACACACATCACAGCATGTTGTATGATATGGAGTTTTTGAATATATATTTATTCGTTTTTTCATTCTTTGATTCTAGCTATAAAAAGTTCTAACTTGATTCCTCAAATTATGCTGTTAGCGTTTAAATCTTTATGTTCTCCTTTGATCAACACAAATGTGCAGGAAAATATAGTGTCAGTCATTAATGAATTGGTTGCACCAGCATTGCAGAAAGGGCAGATACAGTACAGCACACAGAGCTGGCTCACTGTGGGAAGCTTATTCATAGAGTCGGCAGTGTGTAGGAGGTTGGTGATGCAGTTATGGATAACAGTGGGTTTTTCCTTGAAAACATGATATAGCTCTATTATGTCAATGTTAGAGTTTTTTCACTGGCTGGAGGAGAAGAGTGCAGACTGCAGACTACACTGAGTGGACGGTTTGAGTGGAGGCTCACAGTACAGAACAGCTTTATTTTGAGCAAAATCAGGTCTCTTTCTCTAGTTTATTGCTTTTTGCAAAGCTTAGTCTGCTGTAAACACAGATATTGTCAACATTGTATTTGTGATAAATGAATATAGAGGTTGGAAAGTTCTGTATTTAACATTGAAACACTGTATTGAACTCTATGTCAGAACAGTGACTGAATGTAACTTATTCTAGTTCAGGTCATTCTTTCCGACTGTTAGTTGTGAAGAGTAATGTTTGTTTGCCGCGCGTAGGACTTTTGCCCTTGATGTATCAATCAGGATTGTTTGTTAATTCAAATCCACTCTGCACTACCACCCTCATCTGTTCAGCACGATGCTTCTCGTTTGACAGATTGCTTTTCTTTTAGATCCACAACAAGCCAGTAGGACCAAGAGAGTTTAGTTTGGCCTTATGTTTTGCTTGCCTCAGTGAAACGTGGTGTGATTAGCTCATAAGATCTTACAACATAAGGCCTAAGAGACCACTTGTTGCAGCACTGATTAATAAGAAGCTTCACAGTGTTCACTTTCAAGACATCTTTCGGTAAGTAAAGCTCAAATATATCTGTGAAATGTCTCCTGCGGGGGGGAGAGGGACATCTCCACCTGGACGGACGGTGCTTAGTGTGTCAGCAATCTGCTGCTATGTTTACGAGAGCACAACTTATTCATAGAGCTTACCTCTTATTGTGCAATCAAAGTGCACCAGATTGAAGCATTTAACTTTAAAATATCCTTGACATCTGCAGAAGAAAGCACCAGGCTGCACCTAGGACCCCCCCCCCCCATGGTATCACCAGAGTTTGCCGACTGCAGGACTTATTTGAGTTGGAATGACGCATGCACCAAAAAAGGCCATTGCTCTTTAGAACTAGTGGTGGCATGACAACAGTACCAGTGACTCACCTGTGTCCTGCCCTTTTCTCAGATCACTTGCTGGGTATTGCTCCTTCAACTGTGTAGCAAGACAATAATGTGCTCCTGCGAAATCAGTGCTGTTATGTGACACTTTTTGCGGTTTTACTAACACCTGCAGCATCACCTTATACAGTAGGCAGAACTCTCAAGCGTTAGTAGCAGCTTATTATAGCACGCGGATTACATCATTTGAAAAGGTGGATGTGGAAGCTGTAACCCTTCTCCAGCAGTCAGCCCTGTAACGGGTGTTAAGGTGTTAATTAGCTCTGGGGTTATTTAGCACTCACATTATTGGATACCCAACTAAGTATACCAGCTGTGTTTCTACTGTTCTTCTGCAAACCTTGAAATGTTAAAGATCCATAAAAGAGTAGAGCATTAGTTTCTTCCAGAGCTGCCTTAAGTGCAGTGAGCACTCGCAGTGAACCCATCCCGATGTCATTTAGAGCAAGTGACTAAGCTGGGAGCTGCGGTGCTCATTCTCTCCTCAGCTCAGCTCCTCTGTTGATGTTAGCACTTCTGTGAATGGTGTGGACATGACTGAGGAGAGGCAGCATAGTGCTGGAATGAGACCCCTCGTCGGCCTTCTTTTGTGCCTGCAGGGCCTCCCTGGTGAGTGTCATGGTGGGCAAAGCTTCAGCCCAGCTTATAGGGATTCCAGCTCTAGCTGAGTGTCAGTAGCTTTTAAATCACGACTCAACACCCTCTCTTTGCTTATTAGATTGTAAAATGGGTTTTTTCAATAAATATTAGAGCTTATTCCAACAATCCTGCTGCTGCTTTTTCTCTGTCTAAGCTATATGAGGGGCAGTGGTCAACCGGTTGACATAAAACCCTCCTTCTCCCAGCATTTCGCTGAAATGACTTGCTGATATGAACCCATCAGGCTTCCCACATGGACGGTGGGATGAAGCCAAGAGGAGCTGACTGCCCTCTCTTTGTTCACAAAGAGAAGCACGGAAGAGGCAGGATATATCTTTCTCTCGCAGCCACCCCTCCAACTGCCCTCAGACCCTGTGTGTGGGGAATGCTGATATCTCATATAGAGAGAAGAGCTGACCCTGCATCTGTGGCCTCTTCTCTCCAGCCCCAGCTGTGCGTCAGCAGCGGTAACTCTGCTCCATCCCACTCACTCCGATGAGTGATGTCAACAGTGTGAAAATATTTATTTCTGAAATTGAAAATCTTCCCTCATACAGGAACCACTGCCTGCCATAAAGTGCCATAGGAGAATTTTTTTTAATGCTTTTTTTCATCACTGAACAAGAAAACTAGTCATCACTCGCCCACAGGTTCAGAGGGAGTTATACTCAAAAAATAGACTTGCAATTTAGTATCACTTTATATTTCTATTGTTTGTCACTTTGATAATAGTCATGCCTCAGTGGAAAAGAAAATGAAGTTTATTGCGGAGGAACTGGTGTCTCTGATGTATTCTCTCTTGCCTTTGTTAAGTGCCCTTCTATCAGTATTGCGTAATTTTACTTTGAAACACAATCTTAAGGGTAGAAGATTTGAAGCTTCAGTTTGCCATTTTCCCCGCACTAGGGGATGCCTTTTGTAAATCCTCTACCAGTCAAGACGGCACAGGCATTTGTCAGATCCAGATCCCACTGTGACCTAAGATTTTCATCGTCATAACTACACTGTAGCTATGTTCGTATGACCAATAAAAGCCTTGAAAGGAGTGGCCGATTTAGTGGTGTGGTGGAGTTAAACATTCAAGATTAAGCTGTACAGCCATTCTGCTCACTCACGGTGGTCATTAGTTGGGAATATTAGAAGAAAGTCAAATATGAAATTGATGCTGACATTCACTGACATCATAACATCAGTCTTTAAATCTGGAGAAAGCTGTTTGTCTATATTCGTTTTTAAAGTATTGAACTGTGGGCCTAACCTCGGAAAAAGCCCCTACCCATGGGATCATGATCACATTATTCGATCCCAAAGACACTCAACAACCCAGCCAGATTTAGCTGTTTGCATAACTCCAGACTATATCAAATACATACAAATTGTCTGTCCTAGGTCATTCAATAGTTTATGTCTCTTGGAAAGTCAAACAAAACCTTAAGATTTTCCCTCTGAATCTTTTTTACAAAATCACACACATTTGGGCTTTTCTACTTTGTCTTTTTGAATCACTAATGCGACACTTAAAGTCACTGAGCTTCTCCAGAAACACTTAGACCATGTGTTAATTATTCTAACAGTGACAACGAGTCTTCCCTACACTTAGCAATGTTTTAATTTGAACCCAAACCACAGTGTGTCTCTAACCTTCACATAGTAATTAACCAAACACAAGATCTTTAGCTACCTTTAGCTACATTTTTCAACAATGTTTAGTAACAAAGCTTTTTGGGATATAAGATATTTTCCAGCTGATATGGGCGTCAGATAAGAAAGTACTAGTTCTAGTCATTGTTATACATTTCGTACAATGTCCAAAGACCCACATCATTGTGTTAACTTTTGGTTTCTGACCTACATATGAACCAGTTTTCCTACTAAGATAAAAAATAGATGTTCGGTTTTAAAATGTCGCTGGAATTTACTACTTAGTTTCTCAAAACCAGAAAGAGAGTGATTATGTAGTCAGGTCAGAGGGTAAAGCAGGTCAAACCATTGATATTCCTAACGCCATGTGCCCTGCGGTCCCGTGTCAGCGGCCCACAGAGTCTTCGCTGAACAAGAGACGTTGGCAGAGGTGGTTTGTCAAGCTGCACTTTGACCAAGTTAAGTGATACCTTTTTGATGTCGGGAGATTTTTCAATCTGTATGTGACCCACACTCCAGCAATTTAATGAGTTCCTCAGAAAATCACAAACTTCATGCCATACTATTTATTTAGAACAGGGTGCAAAAATGTCATCCCTCCTCAGGTCTCCTTCAGTTCAAATACTATCCACACTAAAAATCCACTTGTGTTTATCTCATCCTTCCTGACTTAGAGAGCCTTTATTTATTCAGGGAGGAGTTATACTGAGAGCCATGCTGTCTTTTTAAGAAAAACTCTACATACAACCTAAATCTACTCCTGGACTGCTATTATGTCCTAACTGGCTTTATGCACTGGAAAAAAAGCTGCTCCAAAAACAAGTAAGAAAATAAGGAAAACAAGGTGTTCTCGCTTGTAATACATAGAAAAATCTGCCAATTGAACAATTGCTTGGTAAGATTTCTTGAAATAAGACAGGACATTTAGACAAATCAGATCTTGTTATTAGCTGGGAAAACTTATTTTGGACTACCAGGATCAAGAAATGCTCAATAGTTAGTTGGTGATTTTCCAATAACTACGGAGCCCCTAAAGGTTCATGGAGAGAAAAAAAAAGTATCTCGTGCGCACGATATAGTATTTCGTGCGAATGAGAAAGTATTTCGTTAGTTTCTCGTTCGCACGAGAAAGTTACCGGCCAAGTAGGAAGTGGAGCACAGAGGAGACAACCGTTTCATTGCAGACTGTTATGTTTATGTGGAGAAATGGCAGTGCATACATTTCAAACTTGGACTTCATTTAGGGACATCTTTTGCCAGGAGTTTAGAGCTATTTGTTTAAGCACCGGATTCGCAAAACAGAAGAGTCTGTCAACCAGTCTGCTTTGATCTATGAATTCCTGTCCGTGACTCTCACAGTCTCTGCTGCTCACAGCTGTTTTATAGAAGGAAAACCTCCTTCACTTTATGAAATCTCTGCGGCACCAGTGGCCTGTACTGCGAAGCAGGATTTGCTATTTACTATTCATTCATGAAGTATGACGCTACGCTGTCAGCGTGCTTCTCCATGTTTGTGATTGGTCAAATGTTGCTAACCCCGTCCCTTTCACGTGAAGGCGCTCTCAGCCGGACAGAGAACCCCTGGTTGATTTACTGAGTTGATAACCAGCTTCGTAGGACCGCTTAGCGAGATCGCGTTTGTTAGGGTTAGTTAAGCAGGGTAACTCAAACATATCCAGGGTCTGTTGAACTGGCTTTGTCGTACAGGGCACTGGAGGCAGTAACGTGTAACTCAGCAGAATCTGAGAAGAGCAGCACCAGCTGCAAAGAGCTGTGCCTTTTACTGTTTACTTCACTGTGTTTCCCTTCATTAGAACAGCTGAATAGAGATCGAGGGTGCTACGTTTAACCACACACACCTCTACACACATCGAACTACCAGAGTATTCCCCCTATTACTCGTTTTATGAAGGAGATGTCCGGTCACCAGGGCGCATGATGTGTGTGTGTTTGTGCTCAGCTCCGCTCTGTGTGTGTGTGTTCGGTGTGTTTGTGTCCGACACCACCGGCATTTGCTTTCAAGTGACCATGAACAGTAATTTACACAAATCTGGTTCTCCATAGTTATATGTGTATACCCAAGTGAAATAAATTAGTTTAATCTTAATCTCGAACGAACGACACGATCATAAACAAATGCCCACACACACACACACACACACACACACACACACACACACACACACAACACACACACACACACACACACACACACACACATACACACACACACACACACACACACACACACATACATACACACACGCACACACACACACACACACACACACACACACACACACACACGCCCTGGCGACCGGACATATTCTTCATAAAACTAATAATATGGCGTAATAATCGGGCAGTTCGATGTGTTTTACCATAAGAAAGTATCTTGTGCGAACGAGAAAGTATATCGTGCGCACAACTTAATAAAGCGTGGCCTCGTTTTATTTAAATTGAGGCCACGAATTACATCTCGTGCGCACGAATTAATAAAACGTGGCCTTGTTTTATTTATTTTTCTCTCTATGAACCCTCGAGGGCTCCGGAAATAACACTGTATGAGATAAAACTCAAAATAAGGTGTTTTCAAGAGTCTTTGATTAAACAAGATACTTCGGTCTAAAAACAAGACCCTCTCACTGCATCGTTACTTCTTAAAGTGGACCTATCATGCTATATTTTAATAATATAGTGTAGGACCATACCTATATAAGGCATATTTTTTTTTTTTCCAAAATACCAAACAGATCATGCATTTTAGCCATGCCTCATTTTGCTCAATTTGACATTTTTTAGCTCTGTTTTAGCAAGGGCAGATTCAGTGAGAACAGCGCCATCTACTGGCCTGGCATATGTACTACAGCGTCTCCAGCGCTTTCGAACGGCAATGGCCGTGGCTGTCTCCTCCTGATTGGTGGAGTTGGCCCAATAGCCGTAGCGCCACTGTCCTGACGTCAGGACAGTGTTCCAATCTGGATCAGTTTTTATCAGATCCGTTGCAGCCCCTTTTTTAGAGATTTGGGTATGGAGGAAAATAGAGAGGGTTGTGTTTTCTGACACTTGGTGAGTTCCCTGGAACACCGGGGACACATATTCATGTATAAAAGACGTACAAAAGTGCATTTTGCATGATAGGTCCCCTTTAAGTTATTAGCTCTTATATCAAGTGTAAAAACATTCATTATATCAAAGTATTTTTAATTAATACTACTATATCCATGCTGAACTTGTTTTTACCTTTATATATACAGTCTATGGTTTTTACACATACTGTAGGAATTTAAATAAATCTTCACGCTTATTCGAACAGGTCTCGTTTTGGTTGTAATTAAAATTAATTTCGACTATTCATATGAAATATTACTTTGCGATTCTTCTGGCGCCAAGATAAACTAGAAAGGTTCTGATGTTGGTGTTTTGTTCTAATCAGGTGACAGGATCAAGATAGAAACAGGTTTTCAGAATCAGAACCAGAATTCCTTTATCCGTCTCACAAAGCGGAAATTGACATTGTTACAGCAAAGTAAAGATAGAGAAGAAAAAAGAAGAACATTATTATATAAAAGCATGCACATAGTAATTAAAATAGAATATACATTATTACAATATACAGGAGTACACATTTCATGCTCTAATAATTCCTTCTGTTTTAATGATCTGTCAATACAACTGATAGAGGAAATCCTTTCTGTGTAAAACACATTCAAAAGTTTATCCGAAAAAAAAGTTAACATCAGATAATTTGTGCAAATCCAGTGCATATCTAGAAGTGTTTTTTTACTACAACAACAACAACAACAACAACAACAACAACAAGAAAACAATGTCCAATTCAAAGTCTGACATTTGGAATATGCCCACCTAATTGGGGCTGCTGAAGCCTTATGTAAGCTTCAGATACACTTTGGAATACATTTTTGGCTTAAAAAAACTGTTTCAATCTTTATATGTTGATCCAATTATTGAGTATTATTATTGATTCTTTTTTTACTTACACTTTTAAGAAAATCTAAAACTGGAAATCCCTTGAACTACATAATAACAACCAAACATCAAACTGCTGAAATATACAATATCAATACATATGAATTCCTCTGGTAGAATAGTTGGCATACGGAGATAAGACTGCATACTGTATCTAAGGGAATTGAAAGGTTTCCAACATTATGTAGGTCAGCAATCTAACATTAACAAGCACGATGATGATAAAGAACATGCCGACAAAAGAGGAACTCCTTTGCATGTTGCCAGCAGTTAGAGGAAAAATGTGTGGCAAATTAATTATTTCAGCTATTCATGAAATCTTCAAATAAAAAGTAATTGCCTCTTCCACTTGATGGTTTGGATCACAATTGATTTGGCACTTGTTGCAGTGGTCAGAGAAATGTGTTTATTGTGCACAATGCATTATGTATAAAAAGCTGCTGGATAGCCATAGCAATATCTAATAAACTATGTGTGAAAATAAGCATCTCATATACTCTAATTATTTCTGTCCTCATGCTCTGGATACATTAATCAATGTGTCGACTGCGCACAGGCCTGAGTGCGTCAGGTGCATGTCTGGATATGAAGCTGTGTGTTTTCACGCCTATGTATTGGCTCATGCATGTGTGCATGTGTATGAATGTGAGACCATGCACCTGCGTTCTGTGACATTTAATTATGGAGGACATCAATTATGGCCCTTATTATGGCTGTGTTTAATCAAAGCAATTAAGTTAAAGTTACTTACTTTCCATCACATTACATTCATTTAGCTGACACTTTTATCCAAAGAGACTTACAATAGGGCTTTAGCTATAACAACTAACACATGGTGCCACATTTATAGCACACTTTGAAACTGCTCATATCAGCAATTCACACACACACACACACACACACACACACACACACACACACACACACACACACACACACACACACACACACACACACACACACACACACACACACACACACACACACCACACACACACACACACACACACACACACACACACACACACACACACACACACACACACACAGAGATAATACGGCAGCTGATTGTCCTGGGCCTTGGCATTCAAGAGAGACCTTACCTCCGCTCCGCTGCATCTCAGAAAGGCAACATTGTTTGTGGAAACGCAAATAACTATTTAATCATTTTTAGACCCACTTTATTTTACTTTCTTGGACTGCTTATTGCTTAAATAGCACATGTGTTCCTTATTTGACAAACAATTTCAGTAACCGATTCTGCTCTATGTCATTATGGGCATGTGGCTGACAATTCTATCCTTAACCTGATCCTATCCTTTCATACTTCTCTACTTTTGCTCTTTCTCTCTGCCTTTCCTACCTGCATTGAAATGGTACTCAAACATTCTCTTTACTTCGAGCATCTAGCATCACTTTGCCACATTTAAGGCAAACTCTCTGTACAGAATTCACAAATACGATGGGATTATTGGATTATAGGATTTATAGATATAGATAGACCATCTCCACTCTCACTTTAAAGCTAATCTGAATAAGAGCACTCTGTTATCTGTTGTCGGTGTCAAAAGAATTCTTAGCCAATGCATATTATGATTTCTATACTATTCAACAATGATTTGACAATGATGCTATGTGCTGTTGTATTGCTAAGGAAACAACATGCATAGGCATTTTCAGCAACTAAACATAATTTTATGAGAAAATGTGTTTATCATATTTATCATAGTTATAATTAATAATTAAATAAGTGAGTACGTTTTTACATAAACAGTACACGATGGATGAGAGATCCAGACACAGAAAAAGTGTGTGTTTGTGTGTGTAGGATAGAGAAACAAGTCAGCTACCATCTTCGTATTGCACACTTGCACAATGTAACACACACTGAAGTACAGTTAATGCCCACACAAACACACACTATTCGTTTTCAGTAATTTTTGCTTCATTGGTCACCAACTTCCATGGTTTATTGTTGCTCTCAAACCTTTCCTCTCTGCTTCTCTCCTCTCCTCACTCCTCACCTCTCAGTTTCAATCGTTCATGTTTTGTCTTTGTCAAGCTGCAAACCATAAGTATTTATTCATTCACTTGAATAATAATAGCAGTGAGGAAAGACAGAGGGGGTTATAATGTCAACAACATTTCTGAATAACTCAGAAATGTATATTTGATATTTTTGCTGCTGCTTAAATAGAGCCTTATTATTAAAACAATTGCTTTCATAGGCAGCTGGTAGGTAGGCGTAAGAAAGACAAACAAAGGGAAAAACTGTTTATGAACAAATGGCAATAATAGTTTATCCAGTCAAATTTGAATCTTAATTCATCCCATTTAATTCTAAGCTTGATTGTTCTATTTTACAATGTTATTATATAAACTCCCTTTCAGTAATTGTATGATATCTGTAGGTTCCTGGCTTTTGCTACAGCCACTATTTGAGATCTTTATTTCGAACATACAGTAACACAGCCAGAACAGAGCCAAAGGTTAAAATAAAGTATTGTACAACTAACAATGAATCCCAGTAAAGTTTGGATACTGAAAACAATTAAAACCAATCAAGAACATTCACAAAGTAACCTTTTCAACTCAAAAAAACAATTTCACTGCAACATCTTCTAAGCAAAACACAGACACATACACCCATACAAACTTAGGCTACCCCCAGTAACATCGGAGGGAAAAAAATATACTTTTCTGAGAAAAATAGGCCAACACTAGATAACCAGGCAATGGAACTAATCCAAGACTACCGCTAGGGAAGTAAGGAGAGAAGTGAAGAGAGGAAGAATGAGGAGAGGGAAGGTAGGGCTGCTGGGGGAGGAGAGAGGGAGACAAAAGGATACAGAGAAAGAGACATAGAACCAGACCAGAGAAGAACTCACACACACACACACACACACACACACACACACACACACACACACACACACACACACACACACACACACACACACACACACACACACACACACACACACACACACACACACAGGATGCTAAAGCTAGTAGAACTAAGTCCCTGTGCGGTTGGTGGGTATGTCCGTCTGTCTGTGTCTCTTTGTATTCTTGATAATTCTCTAAGCTGCTTCGACTTGTCACCAACACATCAGAAAGTAAGATAAGAGTTCAACGGAGATGAAAACTAAAAAGAATATGCATGATTTCTGAAGAATAAGCATTTAGATTTATTTTTAAATCCTTTTGTTTATACATTTGTTCAACTTTCTGTCCAACTGAGCGCTGCAGCCACACAGTGGCTAACACCAGTTACATCTGGAGTTATATTTGTCCATGTAGGCTTAAAGGAGCACTGCGTTGAAGACTACTTTGACTAGCTTTACAAACACTCCTACAGTGGGCATGAAAGGTAGCTTTTAAAGTCTGTAGCTTCATTCTTTTGAAGGATGGCAGCTGCATCTAGCACCGCAGTTACAGTACATTCCAACCTGTTTTACAGCAGGGAAAGAAACGTCAATATGTGCACAGAGGCTTCCCAACCTGCTCATGTAGCATAATCCACATCTCTGCTGCGTGTCTGAATGCTCATTATGTTCCAGACAATCACTTTTTTTTGCCAACACATGGCTGAATAAGCAGTTTCCATTGCTCCTGGGGTGGTGAGCTGTGTATGTTTAGTGCAAGCCTTGTTTTGTTTTATGGGGCTGCAGTTAACAATTACTGTTATTATCAAAATACCTTAATGGTCAATCAATTAATCATGCAGTCCATAAAAAAGTCAGTAGACAATAGTTAAACATGCAGCTTCACAATGTATCAGGGCCCAAGGTCAGAAGCCAGAATATACATTTACAATGACATAAAGAAATAGATAAAAGCTGCAAAACCTGAATCTGAATGCATTAAATGTGTGTAAAGTTACATTGTTGTTAGTCGCTGATTGACCAAGCGATCACCGTTAGTTAGTAATAAATGGTATGGCATGACGTTTGTGTTATTATTTTAGCCCAACATCTTTATTGAGAATATTTCTATGAAGCTATACTGGTATTTACTTTTGCTATGCATTTTCTCACATGACTATTACTAACATTCCTGTCGATTTACAGACACCATTGGTGTTCGTCATAGGATTCAGAAATACTACTTCATACCCCAGATTCAAAGGTATTTTGTCAGCAGAAAAATTAATGTGTCCTGTTGTCAGGAATGAAAGTGACCGGCAGGAGGTACGGTTGCTGGAGCAGGCTGAGGACTGATGCTGCGTTCAGCTGTTGGGATGGACCGTTGGACTGATGAGAACATTTAGATCCGCAGGCCTCCCGCCTCAGCGAACACCTGTTACTGCTGGGACACAGCGGGGGGGAGGGGATACAGAGGGAAAGGTGAGGCAATAGACATATAAAGTTACAGGTAGAAACAGAGATGGAGCCGTGTGACAGCATATGAAGAAGAGAGAATGAAAAATAAATACATCTGTATGCCAGTGGCTAGACACACTTACTGTACCCAGAGACACACGTACGCAGAGTTCTTGAGGTATGCTGTCTTTAATATAGCTGCCTACCTAAAATCCAGTCCCTTTTATTCAGACATCTGCAGTAAAAGTTGAATTTACCGTGGATCCAGCCATGTCACGGAAGTTTCACCTCAGGTGTTTTTGTTGTCAGACATACAAAAACAAGAAATGTCCTAAACACTATACTGGATTTTTTGCCCCCAGTAAACATAACAAAGCTGAGTTAACAACCTGAACAAACAGCCTCTTTCTGAAGAAGGCTTTTTGTGCAGCTTTGTACGCGGCTTGTGTTTGAATATATGTGTTTTGCATTTGCCAACAGTGCCCGAAACCTTTCTTCCTTTTTAAAAAAGTTTTTCTTCCCCACCTAAAAGCACTTTTCTTACAGTTATCTGAACTTCCTAGCACCCTGGACCTTATCTTTGTTGATCAGAATGAAACTTTAGCTTACACAGTTGTACAACATTGAAGCAAAATGCTAGAAACCGGGTTAAAAAGTGACAACAAGAAGATACCAAAGTAAAGAATAAAAAGAAAACATCTCCACAGGTTACCAAAACTGATCTCATCACAAACAGAAGACACAATGCAGAAGAGGCATCACCAAAAATACATTTGACAATTTGAAACACAGCACTACTGGATAAGCAATCGGCATACTGTAACATAAGCGTACATGAATAGTTCACCATGAGCATCGGCCACCAACAGTGGTGTCATTCACTTTCTTTTAAAACAATACATTGCTGCCATCCATGTGTAGTTCTTTTCTAGCCATATAATATTCTGCTGCTATTTGTAGATACTGGCAGGCAATTATTTCTGCGCACAGGAGGTGACAAACTTCGAGACTAACAAGAATGAACACCAATAACAAAGCATCACCTCCCTGTGCCATTCATATCTACTAAAGTGTTTGTTACAGCTGTGAAGCTGCTTTATTTTTGAGCTATGCCAGTAGATCAGATCCAATCAGTTTAGGTTATACTTGAAAATATGTCTGTTTATTTATATATATATATATATATATTGAGTTATACCGGGTGAAAAATATGTGTTTCACTGCCCTGTCTGTTTTAAAAGTAAGTCTCATGTCAAAACAGACAAAAAAATAATGGTTATGGTAACACCTCACCCAACACTGATGTCATTGTGTACTAACACTTTCTGCAATTTCTGCTGCAGGAAAACACTTACAACAAAGTAAAGATCCTGTAAAATAATGAGTTATTGGTACTGACCGCCCACAGCTACAGTATTTGATGTCAGAGAAAGGAATACATGCATCATAAACAAAACAACTTGTGGAGATACAGTATATTTTGGTCCCGTTGAGTTTCAGACAGTCTCTTTGTGTCTTTTTTAAGTTGTTTGTTTGTTTGTTGCTGCTGTGTTTCAATTCGATGACAGCTATTACAAAAAGAGGCCTTTGATTAAAATAAGGCCTGAGTGTGATTGAGATCAGAGCTGCAGGGAAAATCACATTTTGTGCAATACATGTCTGTTCTGTAATTATTATGTTTGCTTGTTGGTTTTGTTCAAATTCTTTAATTCCCCCCCCCCCCTCATTTTAAAGTGATCCAATATTTATAAGCCATATTTTTTCAATCCTGTCATAAACCTGTCTTTCATAAAGTGAACCTCAATATTAATGGCTCTTAAATGTTTCAATGCTGCTCTTCAGTTTGTTAGATTCCACTTTTTTGACAGTGCTACTTTTAATGGGCTGTTTTCACATTCATTTTAATGTCACAGCTGTTGTCAAAGTTTAAAATGTGAAAAGTGATGCCGTAAAATGCTTGGATTGGAATGTGCAAGACATTGCGAAATGCCAATGGGATATGAAATAATTATCAAAATAGAATCAAAATAAAAGCTAAACTCCAGTAGATAAATAAAAATGGATATTACTGCTGCTAGCACTCACCATCATCTACGTCAACAAAGCCATTATAATATGTATGTGGCCGCTGTTTGTGCATGCTTATTCACCTGCACTGACGTAAACTGAAACCATGACCGTCCTACAGGAATAACTAAATTACTCATCACACATTAGTATTTCCACCAGGAGACAGAGCTAAAGTATCACCTGAGATACATGTACATTGTGACACTCTTGAGTTTACAAGGCAACAGTCAGATCTATAGTAACAGCCATTCCTAATGCTTTCTTATTTAGCTCTATCCCTTAGGCATAGCGCTTGATTTGTATTTTGCATTTCAAAACATCATACATCATAAGATGTTATGTGCACAGGCATTTAGACACAGGCCCCTGGCGCTCCCCTGCACACTGGCTGACTGGCTGACTAACCGGCTGGCTGAATGGCTGCCTGTCATTTGTAGAACATCTGAGCTGGCATTTCTCCAGAAAAATCTACTGTTGTTTCAGCACCCTTTGGGTGTTTGTTGAGTGGTAATATGGAATCTACACTTCCTGAAAATACAGAACAAATTGTTTGTTTCAGACACATCAAGGTAAAGCCTGGCTGATAAAAAGCCAGAGTTTGAAATGCCTCCAAAAAAGTACTTTTTTTTATACAGATACATCAAAGTACCTAGAGGAAAGCTTTGATATCCGAGGCAAAAACCAAATGATGCTCTCCAATTTCTATCTTTCCGTTTTATTCATACATACAGAAATACGAGTTATTTTTCATGCTTCACACTTTAACAACCTTTTTCTAAATGGCCGACCGAAAGTACTACTTCATCATTCATACAGTACTACATACAAAAGAATGACTCTTCAAATCTGAAAATGTAGGCTAAGGGAACTTTGTTTCATCATGGTCATTTTTAAAGTGCTCTTCAGATTCTAGTTTTAGTTCTTAAGATAATAAGTCTTAAGTATTTTACTCATTGAAAACTACAGGTAGGATATTGGTGATTTCCCCCCCCCCCTGTATCTTATTCACAATATGTAAATGCTTTGATTACGTTGCTTCAAAATATCTAGAGACAGAATGTATAGTTATTTGCAGGCAACTTTTGAACATATATATGCACATACACTTATTTAGGATGAAACAGTGTTTGTCCTTGTTTTTTGATACAGTAAATAAACCACTTGTCAATGCTGACCTCAGCTCTTTTTCAATCTATTTGACTTTCATTTGCTCATGTTTTGCTTTCATTCACCAATTTGTACAAAAGTTTAACATCTGAAGATTATGAAGAGTTCAAAGTCCCATGAACTGATAGTAGTAGGTACAATACTGATATTTACCATCTCTATTATGTTATATTGAAAAAGGAAATGCTCTAAAACTAAAAGTAGTAGTTTATATATTTTTTATTCTGAGAAAAAAAGGTACTAAGTGATGTATTCACTCTTTGATACAAAACAAAGTGTCAGAGATTAGCTCTGATTCTCCAACTTTTGGGAGTTCAATTGTCTTGATGCCACGCTGGGATTTGGATGTGAGGATTTGCATTAAGTGGAGAGTCTGGTCGGAGACGTGAGAGCTTGGCACAGAGGCTGCTGGTGGTTTCCCTCTGCCACCCTCTGGGGTGAGAGAGCTGTGGCTTCCCTGGGATTATGGGACTTCTGTGTTTCTTCTTGGAGCCACAGGGGGCCAGCTGCTGCTGGTCATAGAATGGGCACCGTCAAAAGAGTGAGTAAAGGAGAGCAATGGAGCAATGTAAATGTAACGGGCCAATACAAATCTTCAGCCCAAATGACAAACAACACAACAGATTGTATGCAGATTTTAGACACAAAGAGAAGCTGGCTTGTTAACTTAAATTAAATGTTACTGTTGCATTGTTCCACATAATTTTATCTGAATCAACATAATTTTAAAAAAGCCAGCAAATTGATTACTGTTGACTTTTCGGTAAAGTTTGAGAAAGGTGTGACTTTTCACTCCTGACCTTAGGAACAGGCATCAAGTAAACTACTAACAACGGTGAAATAATAGAAGCAGTAATGTTCCTTTATACATTTTGACTTGTCTTACTGTAAGATTAAAACGACTGGGTCTACCAATAAAAGTAACTATGGCTCGTTTTGCTCAAGAGTCTAATAAAGTCATGACGGTGGGCCAACATGCACATCAAATAAATTCAATTCAGCATTCATTTATTATTTACACCTATGCTTTTCTTACCATGTCAAAATAACTCCCATGGGAAAGGCCTATGTGATCTTCTTTGTTGAGTAATATGCATTAATAACCAATTACATTTGTCAAATGATTAGCACAGCATTGGTGAGAGGCGTGTAAGTGTAACATCTCAGGGTCAAATGAGGGTGTAGAGCTGGATGTCACTGAAACACTGTGCAGCGTTGTTCTCTCACTATTACAAAATAGGCTGCTTATCTGATATTGTTTGTTACTGCTACAGACCTTTACTTATAATCAGCTCCGTTGAGGGTTTCAATGAGCCAATTCTCACCCATCTCTGGCATGAGGCTCACAAATGATCTGGCTTTGACCTCCTCAGGGTGTGCAAACAAGCAGAAGTGTTTGTGAACAAACAAAGTTTGAGTCTGTTTTTTGACTTCAAGGTTTAATTCTTAGATATAGACAAATGTTTGGGGACCGTGGAAGACAGTATGGTGGGAGTATTTAAATGTCAGATTTGCTTATGTGGGTTGCTAGCATTGTGGATGATTGGAACATTTGTGAGTGTATGTGTCCACACATGCATTTGTGAGTAGGTGTTGGAGTTGGCGTTTATTTATCTGTCAATTTGTGAGGTTCTCAGTCATTACTATCTGGATTGTGTGTGTGCAAAATACAACCAGTGACATCTACTGTATATAGAGCACTGCCATTTTGTTATATAACAGACAATGATTTGAGAATCAGGTCTGGACATTGTCTGAGGTTTCCCTTTCTCACATGTAGCAAACAACAGGAGATTGTTCGTATCAGAAGTGTTCTCACTTACTGGAAATACTCAAATATTTGGTTTGGCGAGGTTGTGGTTCCTGGGAACAGCGTGAATGAGACAGTACTTACAACACGACCACGTAGTTGGCTCATAACATGGTCCTAAATACCGGTTCTGTGGTCTTGCTCAATCTTTCTGATGATTTTGGTTTCAGCACTTACAGACAGAATGATCTAGTCTTATTGACTCTCTAGTTTGACATCCTTTTAGTCTTCGTGCTATGGCCCTTTTTCTTCAACCTCGGATGTTTTGTTTATTTTCTTGTTTGTGCCAGCCGTGATAAAAATGCCTCTAAGTGTGCATGCGCTCACTGTGAATGTGTGTGCAGCTCTATTGACACATGAGTTTAATCCGACAACACACAAATGTATTACTGGGGATCTGGCAGGTAAAGTCGTTTTAATGTTTAGTCTTAATGCGTTGGACATTTGCATTCCCACATACTCCTTCATAATGTCCATATAAGGTCAATGTCTAAGTGCATGTGTGAAAGAGGCATTATATAACTGCACATTTACATAAATACTGTATCTCTTCCACTGCCTGTGGAAAAAAATAGAAAAACCCGTCAAATATCAATCAACATGGTAGGATTTTGCCTGTATTTGTGTAAAAGCTCAATGCTTAGAAAAGTGTATTTACCTTTTAAGCAGACTTTATCTTGACTCCCATGAATTGAGCTCAGAAATCTCACCCGTGGACATACCTACAAACTGTTCGCAGAGACATGAAAAGGCATCCATAAGTTTGTTTTTCTCTAGGCAAGCAGTACAGTTTCCAAAAACTGAACTAAGTCTCATATCAGCCGTTGAGTCAGCATGCTTTGCATATTTGTAGTCCTGTGGCCAATTGCAGCACATTACCTGGCCTGACTTTGAATTTCTTTTTTTGCTGCAGAGGACCACCAGATTACTTTAGCAACTGACGGTGAGATGGTCGATTGACAGCTGACGGATTAGTGTCTCACAGCGATTAGCAAATCACAGTTTCTTCTTATGCTTCTCATCTTTTTCTAATTCAAAAGATTACAAATAAATTCAGATTTTCTTACGGTCAACTTTCTGCCTTTTTTACTCTCTCTGCACAAAATTCATATCATGAAACTGAGCTTTGAGATGATAGAAAAAGGTGTTTATGTTTGGATTAAAAACTTTTCATTTGAAATGTCAAAGAAATCTGTGAGTCAGATCTGCGATGTGTTAAACACTGAGTAATGCTTAGGGTTCAAAAACATCACGCACACACACACACACACACACACACACACACACACACACACACACACACACACACACACACACACACACACACACACACACACACACACACAATGATGTGACTCAGAAACCTGCTTAGGGGTATGCAGACTTCTACTTAATATAAATATAAAAAAGTTGTTAATATTATAGTTTATACACTCACCTGTTCCTGCCTGACAGTACTGCAAGTGAGTGTGTGTGTGTGTGTGTGTGTGTGTGTGTGTGTGTGTGTGTGTGTGTGTGTGTGTGTGTGTGTGTGTGTGTGGGTGTGTGTGTGGGTGTGTGGTGTGTGTGTGTGTGTGTGTGTGTGTGTGTGGTGTGTGTGTGTGTGTGTGTGTGTGTGTGTGTGTGTGTGTGTGTGTGTGTGTGTGTGTGTGTGTGTGTGTGTGTGTGTGTGTGTGTGTGTGTGTGTGTGTGTGTGTGTGTGTGTGTGTGTGTGGTGTGTGGTGCAGACTAAAAAGGATAAGACAGGGCAGTGTGAAGAGATGGCAATATACAGATGGCTGACGGAAGGCAGATAATGTCAAATATAGTGATGGAAAAAGAATGAGGCCAGACAAAGTGTGAAGAGATAAGGATAAGCTCACTTTTGTGGCAAAAAGATTTTCAGCGCCTTCAAAATAGTTTGGAGTGCATGGTGGGCCACAACAAATTGTTCAGTCATTGTCTCGCTTATAGTCCTTGTCTCCAACTATAATATTGTGACTTCTCGCTGGATTTTGTTAGAATTTGTTTTAAGAAGATGGCGCTCAGAACAGCTGTCATGTCTTAAGCTCGTCCTCAACCCAAGCCCTAAGCATGAAATATTAAAGAGAAAAACTTCACATCGTTGTTGGACAGACTTTTTTTTAAAAACAACAATCAACAAACAAAAGAGAGGCAGGGACACGCTGTTGCCATACCTGTAAACCTGAGAAGAAAAACACAAAGCAAGGTGCTTCTCTAGTGAATACTTGTCTAGCAAATGTCTTGTCACTCAATAATAAGCTAGATAAACTCTGAAGGAGGGTGGCCTTTTTAACTGGACATCAAGAGCTGTTACATTTTGGGTTCTTGACTCGAATCTGTGATAAGAGACTCAGCTTTTGTTCCAGAGGCACCGGATCCATCCTCCACCAGGACCGGACATTTGCAACGCAGAAGTTTACCCCTCCTTTCCAGGAAGATATAAGGCCCTCCCTTCTGCAAATCAGATCATGTATACTTTCTAGCAGGGGTTGGAGTACAAGAGCAGGAAGTGAGAAGTTGTAAGTGTTTGTCTGGTCACATCTGCTGGATACAAACTGCTTAATGCTTAGACACAAGCTATCACTTTACTCCCCTCATTGAACCCAAGAAAAGTGTCTGAATATTCAATTTCCTGTCCCTTAGTCTGGGGCACAGCCAATTATTTGCTCTCTTTCTCTCTCAACTGTATCTCTTTTTGCATCAGAGAGATACAGTTGTGCTCATGTAAACAGTAACAAATGATACAGTCGAATGTCAGAGAAAACTGAGGCGAGATGAAAACGGCAGGGAAGGGTTGATGACAAGAGGACAAGTGGCAAGACAAACTAAGGCGGAACAAGTATTAGGGACGTTGACTGAAGTAGAAGTAAGTTAAGATGCTTTGTGGAGATGTACTGTAAGACATACTGTACAGTGATCAGAGAAAACGGCATGAAATGATTTGATACAATGAATCCCAAAAGCTTTTTTAAATTAAATGAGATCAAATCTGTCTGATATTTTTTGTCTCAAAAAAGTGAAATTACCATGACATCTTATTCTCCCTCCAAGAAAAATCCAGACTCTATGAATATGCAAATGCTGTTCTTTTCAAATGTTAGGCCACTTTACACGAGGTGACTCATACTTCAGTGGAAAGCCCACTGTAAGTAAATATGCACTGGTTTCAATCTTCCATGGCAGACTTCACCTACATCTATACTGTATTGTGATGTGCTCTCTGCATGTCTTAACGTGGTGTCTGGTATCTCTGCACATCACTTTGCACAGTAAAGATCAAACATCCACACGTAGAAATAAGAAAAACTGATTGTTAACCTTAACGTCTGCCACTGCTTGTTCAGACATAAGATGCTTAAGAAAATAAAATAATATACACTATGATTACATTACATTTCATTTAGCTGACGCTTTTATCCAAAGCGACTTACAATGACAGGGACATTGTCACATGAGTCCGGCAGTGGCTCAGTCAGTAGGGGCTTGGACTGGGAGCTGTAGGGTCGCTGGTTCAAGTCCCCGACCAGACCTAAATATGGAGTGTGGACTTCTACTTGGAGAGGTCCCAGTTCACCTCCTGCCCTGCCGTGGTGCCCTTGAGCAAGGCACCGGACACCCCCCTTCCCCCCCACTCCCATTGCTCCCCGGGCGCTGTACAATAGCTGCCCACTGCTCCTAGTACTAGACTCCTTGTACTAGGATGGGTTAAAAGCAGAGGCCAAATTTCACTGTGTGTGCTGTGTGCTCTGCATGTGTGACCATTAAAGAGGGTTTCATCCCTCCCTATTCTATTCTTCTTCTTCTTCATTCTCCCTAGAGTAACTAAGGGCTAAGTGCCTTACTCAAGGGCACAGTAGTGGTGGTGTTCCAGGGGGGATTTGAACTCACAACCTTCCGATCATTAGCCCACCTCACTATCCATTAGACCACCACTATGATAACTTTTTATCCTAAAATTCAAATGATTATAGGACTATAGGAAGAATGTTAAACACCTGCACTTTGAAAGAACATACATAACATTAATCTGTTTGCAACTCACATATATCATACACATCAATATTACAATTACTGTACTGTATTCTATTCTGCACAGTTTCTATCATATTATATTTTATTTTATTTACTTGCACTATTATCTGTTTTATTGTGTTGCACTGTTGGAGGAGCCTGTGACCTAAGATTGCCATTGTCATAACTACACTGTAGCTATGTACACATGACAATACAAGCCTTGAAACTTGAAACTTCAAGTAGTCTCCAGTAGCGTGGGGATTTAAGCCGCAGGCTGAGGAATCTGGTCTGTCCAGCTTCTCTCTTTTTTTTTGGAAAGCCCAGTGACGGATTATGGCTGCGACAGAAGGGTGGCAATCAATCAAAGGAGGATGAGTAAGGGTGGGGAAGGGGGGGAGGGGGGGACTCTGGGATGTCAGTCATATTTTATACACCAGTGAATGAGTTTCAGCAAGAAACTGCAGTTTTTTTATTTCACAGGTAATTTGACTTTTCTTGTTTTATTGCTACTGTCTTTATTTACATTTGCCTTCAAATTCTGATCCGCAGCACAATAAATTGCTAAATGCAACAGAATGAGAGCCGCCTGCTCTTGCAGGAGGATTGCAGAGATGTAAGCCTGTCAATTTAATCAATAATAGTAGCCTGCAGGATTGCATGACAGCAAATTAACTGAGATTTCTTTTGCAATTGCTATAAATGGCTGAATAGATTTCCCCCTCAACAAGGATAAAGGCAACCATTACAAAATGATGTGCACAGCACTCTAATTAGGATTAAGAGCTCTGTTCTGAAAGCTGAGTTGTGATTGGAGCCTTTATGTGGCCATCATCAGTTGTGGTTGTTTTGTTTTTCTTTGTTACTTATTGCTAATTAAATTATTTCAGTTTAATTTACTGAAGCTGTAGAAGAGATAAGGTCAGGGAAGAACGGCATAACGGCGAGGGAAGAAGATGGCCGCTGATTTTAGGGTTATTGTTGTTAGTGTTATTATTATTTTATTAAATTATTACAGGAATAGACAACTGGATTGTTGGCATTATATAAAAATACAGGCCTGTGGTATGAAAACAAAAATACATTAAGTTGCTTACACAATCTGTATTTTAATGTTTCTTTTGAATGAACATTTTAGTTTCTAATAAATTGGGACGACAATATTCTGTATTTTTCTTATTGTAAACAAATACCATAAAAAATTCCACAAAACATATACCCTTTGTCTCTGGTACCCGGCCCCAAGCTCATTTGTTCCCTTCTTTTGATGTGAACACATTTTTTTTTAAATGTACTTTTGCTTAAAGATTAAACATTGGTCAACAATTGTCAGCAAGTATAAAGAGCCACAAAGTCTGCATAGGAAATAACTGGGGTAAAACGGCTCGGTCTAAAGACACCACAGTTTTACCCAGCAGACTGCAGGCTATTTTCCATTTGAAACCAACTATGATTTATTTCTGGGAGGTGCCATTTTTGTAGTTATTTCAACCTAAATGTTGAATATTTTGTCAAGTAACGTTGCCACTTCCAAAGTTATTTAATTATAACCTTGATATTTGCCCTAACTTAACTAAGTAGCGTTGTTGGCTAACCTGACCAAAGTGTTTCCTGTTAAGACTAAAGTTTTTCTTAGAAGACTGTATCCACCGAATAAGAGACAATGACTGGCCATGTACATTATACAGTAGGTGAGTGCACATAAAAAGGGGAATAACTTTTCCTAACATATCATACGAACTGTATGAGTATATCTTGCTTTGGTCCAGACGAAACAGATATATCTTGCCCACATAAATATTTTTGTGGGACCAATTAATTGTGGATTTTGATGGAATTTATTTACATGAGGAAAATAAAGAATATCAGCAGATTTGAGCTTCTATCGTCATGTTCAAGTCTGCTTTAAATGGCCTCATTCCACCTAAATCTGTGTCTACTCTTCTGTGTGAGTTCATCTTTGCAGCTGTGTAACTAGTGAGGGTTTGATTAAATGATGAGCGGCAATAACTACAAATCTTTTGATATGTGTGTGTGTTTGTACGTGCTTTAACGCATGTATGTGTATGTAAAGTGTTACTATATTCATGTGTGCGTCGAGGTGTGTGTGAAGGTGCCCTCCCCTCAGGCCTATGGGTGTGTGTGTCTCTTGAAGCTTTTAATGTTCACACCTTGTCAGAAATCTTTCAGTTACTGCACTCACACACACTCACACACACACAGGCATGTAGAGGACACATGTCATGGGCTCCTAAACTGAACCTGACAGAGAGAGGAGGGGAGGGTGGGGGTGAGGTAGAGAAAAGAGGAAATGGAGGAGGAGGAAAGGGAGGGGGTTCTCCTAATTCTCGCTTCCTCCCTCTAATCCGCTCCTTCTCTCCCTCACTGTCTCTCAGAAGCATAGAGAATCAGTTTTAATGGTTTGTCAAATAATGCTTTTCTCCCCCACAGTGGATTGGTGATGCTGTGTTTGTGTTAGCAGTGTGCACGTCTGTGTGTGTGTGTGTTTTAAAGGGAAGCTTGCCCTACTTTAGCCCAGTGGTTTTCTCTGTTGATATTGCCCATAGCGTCGGATTATACGTTTTTCAACGTGGTCACACACAAACATGCACGACACACACACTCAACGCAAACACACTCAAAACATACACACACTGGGAAGAACAAATAGAACACAGGTAGTGTAGAAGTGCACAGCTTTAGACACAGATCATTTTAATACATGCAGTCACACACATACATATAGCCCACTGTGTGTCCTCACAGTGAGTCATGGTGCACATTACATATATGCTAATGTCTTCTCACTTGTAGCGATCAATTGTAGCCTAGGGACGTGCATGTGTCGAGTCACTGTGTGTGTGTGTGTGTGTGTGTGGTCGAGTCACTGTGTGTGTGTGTGTGTGTGTGTGTGTGTGTGTGTGTGTGTGTGTGTGTGTGTGGTGTGTGTGTGTGTGTGTGTGTTGGTGTGTGTGGGTGTGTTTCCGCTAATGTTACCTGGTTATAAAGCCTTTTACTTACTTGTATTAACTGTATAATACTGTATATGTGTTTATGTGTGTGTATGTGTGTCAGAGGTCATTTTTTAAATGAATACCTGCATTTGTATGCTTGGTTATGTGTGTTGATGTTTTGTGTGTGTGTGCAGTGATAGTTGTTCACCTGTAGGCACTTTGATCGATGATTTCTTGTGGCCTGACTGTGTGACAGAGGTAAAGAGCATGTTGGATGAAGATAAACAAAGAGACACTTCAGAAGGAAAGAGAGGAGACAGACAAAGAGGAGAGAAGAGAAAGAGTTTGTAATAAAAGGTACAGGGTCACTTTGATGAAGCATTTATATAACTGATCTGTACTTTACTAAAATAAACTGCTTTTGGTATTGATAGAATTGGTCAACAGTTCATTTTTATTTTAACACTTATAATCATTAGTTTTTCAATTCTTTGCCGGCCTTTTACTGCTGAAGTATAAAATATAAAGTGGTGATGCACGAGGCAGTTTTTGGCACATTTTCTGTAAATCGCCAGGGGGGATTCATCTTCATAATCCTGATTATTTAATCCAAATTTGTCTATATTTATTAACATTTTGTTTGTAGTTTTTTCTTTTTTTAAATGGACAAGCAGATTTGCCAAGAGCCCGTGTTTCTGGCACACATCCATAACGCACATTCACAACTTTTGGCTTTTTTTGTTTTTGTTCCAAGTGTCCCACATTACTGATGGAAAAGAGCCAAGGTCAGGCTTTGGGCCAGTTTTCATTTTAGTGTTCTACCATTGCCATGTGCACCAGTGATTTGTGTACACTATGTGAGTTTGAGAGAGTCTGAGTTTTTGTTAGAGAGACGAAGATAATTTTGTTTGCTTTTTTTAAAACAATTTCTTTGCCTTTTTTTGATAGCATACAATATTGATCTGACAGAAATTAAGGAGAGTCAGGGAGGACAGGACAAGGACATTGCAATTACCTTGTGGTACAATTGAAATCCCAAGGTCCACAAATAAAATAATCAATGTTTTGAACAAAGATTTGTACTGAAAGGCTTATTTTTTAAACATCTCTGAAAGGAGAACATACCTTCTCGTTTTGCACGGTGGTGTGCTATTATATGGAAACTACACAGTGCTGACTCCCAGATACATGTTATGTAATCTAGTTGTCTATGACACTTCAGAATATAAGGTTCAAGAGGTGGTAAGTGAATAACGTGCATTACGCCTCTATAGACTTGAAAACAAACCGAGGTTGTTTGTGTTAGTGTGTGAGAGACAGAGCGTTCTTTAGTCTGGAGGACCAGAGTCTTGGCTCGCAGCCAGCTGTCTGGATACCCACAAGCCCTTGCTCAGGCTGCTGCTAGGCAGAATGGGCTTTTCTAAAGTGCAGTGAAACCTCTGTTTCCAAATGTACTTTAAGGCCTCAATATAATGATTAGTTGATGATTATTATATTCCACAGTTTTTAAGTGTGAGAAAGTTTACTATGAACGTGAGTATGTAGATGTTGCAGGTACATAACAAAACCAACTTCCAGATAGTATAATGTTTCCTGTTCTGATAAAGCAACACTTTATAGAAGACAATTACTTACTACAAACTTTAGCAGCTGTTTTTGGTCCAATGACTAAATGTACTCCCTTATCCCGCTATCTAGGATCAAATCAGTGCTTTTATCACCTATAGGACCCCATTTCAAGACTGCACTCTTTCAAGCTGAGATCCCCACTCAATAAAACACCATCTTGTGAGGGCCCACTTGAAGCAACCAGTGACCCATGTTAGGGCAGGAATCACAGTGAGAAAAACACTGGTCTACGACCCCGTAAGATGTGGCTCGCTGCCAGCTGCCCACTCACAATATCCTGCCTGCTCCTGTTCCTTACCACAGCTCAGACAAATTGGTCCCTCTGGGGTTTTGTGGAGCTTTTTTGTACCTATTGTGACGTAAAATGATGTTGACTTCTCTCAAAAATTGCAAGGCAATTTACATTTTTAATGCAGGTTTTTTTGCAATATAATTGTAATAATGGGTGCAATTTGCAAGTCATGGGGAAAAATGATATTGAAGCAGCATTTATTTAATTCAACGGGAATGCAACTATCCAAACTGCGACTCTGTGTCCTTAAGAAAGAGACTAACATAATGATTTCCTTTGATAATTAGGCTACTGCAAATCACTGAAAGCTACTGAAAATAATGAAGTTTTCATCTCTTAAACTTTCTGACACGAAAGTTCAAAGCAAAGAAAGTGCTTCTAATCGGCTCCAGTCTTCATAAATATACCTTCAATGCAGTGTCTATAAACACACACCAAACAAAATGCTAGTTTTCAAACCTTCATGATTTTGAAGCAAATAGTTTGATATACTATATCCTCATTTACTTTTGACCTTGATGTTGTGTTCCTCTGAATACCATTGAAGGCTTATGATAAATGGGAATATAATGATGCAGGTTAATTGAAGTGCCCTAATTTTATTATTTGCGCAGACCAAAAACCACATCAAAAAAAAGCTCAATGTCCTCTCAATGATCCTCCATTTTATTTGTTCTTGTTTCAAGCTTCCCTTAGGAATCGTTGTGAAGAAAGTTCTAGAAAACGTGCTTTTGATTATCAATCTATAACTTCTTTAGCTAAATGCGTTTAAAAAGAGTGAAGTTACTCTTTTGATTTTGTGATTTAATGTGAAACAATAGCACACATGTTGCAATGTATGTGTGCACAAATAATGGTTTTAGTTGTGTTCACACCTGTACACACTTGCAAACACACATGCCTGTATAGCCCCTCACGCTCTGATAGACAGACAGCCTGACAGACAGTGAGGGGGCGGGCGAGACTCCTGGGCAAAGTATAAGGGGATTGCACAGCAGGGTGTCTCTGGAGGAGAATCAACAGGGTTCTTACCCTCTTATCGCTCAAATCAAAGGCCATCCACTGCCAAAGTGCCCTTGAGCCAGACACTCAACACCTCACAACAGTGCAGCAGTAGATCTTTGTGATCCCGGGTGTACCTCACTTTCTGTGTTTTAAACCTGTTTATGTGTCTGTGTGTGTGTGTGTGTATGTGTGTTTGAGTTTATGTATCTCAATACGTAGAACATACACTCCCAGAGGCAAATAACTGTTATTCCTCTTCAGAATAAGATATGTCTGTCTCCCTGTGTCTCTACAGGATATTTGCTAAATGTATGAAAATATATCTCCTCTAAAATATCTACTTCAACTTCTTTATTTCTTCCTCTTCTTTTTATTCTTCTCTCGAATAAAATACAACACAATTAAACATCTCAATAATATTTAAAAGCCTTTTAAAGTAGTCTTTACAAAAATGTGCTCAATGCTATAGAAACTAGCCTTGGGTATACTGCCAACTAGTTCCATAGCCCGGGGTCTACAATCAAGCCTGATCATTAAATATCCATGAATGCATCTTAACATCTCTTTTAAGTGTAAGAATAATGAGTGGTTTGAAAACAAGTCATTACCAACATTATTATTTTACATTATTGTTGTTGAAATTAAACCTCATATTTCCAAAACGCTCAACTTACTTGTGTTTAGTTTAGGCCATAAGTATTCAGAAATAAATAATCCAGTGGGGTTTAAAGTTGAATATGCAAGGAATTAAAATGCCTGCACTAGTATTTATTACGTTTAAACACAGACAGAAACTTAAAAGTGAAAAAATGCCCATGTTGCCTCAGGCCATTGCAATTTTTTTCATTTCAGCATCACATAAGGAAAATAAGCTCTGGGTATTTTCTATATTCCTATCTGATTTCACACATTTTCAGAAATATCTATCCCAGATATTTGTTACACCACTGTCTACATATTCGTACCACTATATTCCCCTACATTTCACTTAATGCTGGAATCACTGCCAGCTAAGCCTATAAGTTAAAACACATGTCCTACTTTAGCTTACAACACTTTAAATACTCCAACAAAAATCTGTGTTTTTACCTCTTTACAAAATGTCTTCCATCCTCTAGTCACTGCCTAATCTTTCCCTCTCTCTCAGTGTAGGTCTTCTCCACAACAAGCGCTTCTCTTCTTTCCATTCACGAGCCGTTGTGTCACTTATAGACTAGTGTTCCTCCAGACAGACTGAAAACAAATGGATAACTCTCCCAGAATGACAGGTTGAAACAAATGGTTTCACCAGGGGCATACATCTACTGTACAACTGTGAGGTGTGTTTAGGGTTGGCAAGAAGAAGTAAAATGCTCTGCAAGACGGTAAAGAGTAAGATTTGTTTTATGAGTTTACGTTGGTCTTGTCTCAGGTTTGTTTGTGACAAATTTCTAAACGACAGAGCCAGTAGATGTATGAGGAATCAAAGATATAAACTGCTTCTATCCAACAAAAAACTGGCTGAATGGTCTTTGTATTGGTTTTTATTGCGTCAATGCTCATAGATTTAACCTTGGTCTGTATGTTAGGTTTAAACACAAGTTTGAGCAGTCATAGTAAGGCACATTAATGGAATACCTAGAAAACATTTGTTATTTTGCCATATGTTTGTATAATTTTCCGGGGAAATTGCGAGTTTTTCGGTCAAAGTAAAGTTAGACTGTTCACTCTTTTAGAAAAACAAACAAGAACTATGTGATAAATATCATTTCATATGAGCCCCTTGCCTTAGTTATGGTGAGTCAATTGAAAGTTATACTTACAAAATTGGGTCCGTTCTTTCTCTGATTCATTAAGCCTTCATATTTTACACTTAAGATTTTCCCATCACAGCTGTCTTTTGTTCCAGCTTCACCTGAACAGCTGGAGGTCAATTGTTTGGGTCAAGCACTTAAAAAAGGTAATTGAATAAGTATCTTCTTTACTTCAAAGGTCAGGATTTCCACCAACAACTGCCTGTTCACAGCCTTCCTTTCTACAGTACCTGCAAGGTGTTAAAGTCCCCAGGCTCGTGCATCACTTCTCCTTTCGCCTCGTTAAGGTGTGATTGATACAGGTTGTCACAGCCATCGCTAGCAAACAGTGGATGAGACCTGAGGAAAAAAGTGTTTGAAATATATTCAGTCAGTACCAGTCAATATCAACATAAATCCTTAAAGGTCCCATGTCATGCTTTTCTGGTTATTACCCGTCCCCTTGTGTGTTATGTAGCTTTTTCTGCATGTAAACGGTCTGCAGAGTCACAAACCCTCAAAGTACACCCTGTAGCGAGTAAAACTCTAACACAGAAAAGACCTGTCTATGCTGCCCAGAGCGCCTCGTTGGGGATTTCTCTTTTTCCATTTGTTTACTTCTTGGGTATAGTGACGCATTTCGGGTATAGTGGATTGGATCCGCAGATTGGTCCAAATGGACCAATCCGCGGACTTCCTCACACACACACACACTCGGCGGGACGTTGCGAGGCTCACTGCTGCGAGGAGCGGGACACTGTGAGCTGGCTCACTGGTGTGGGGTCGGCGAGACAGCGAGACACCGCGGAACTCAGCCTGGGCACACACAAACTCCCAGCCAGGCTGCGGGTGTGTGTGTGTTTCGGGCTAGGTTTCGCTGTGTCTCGCTGTCTCGCAGACGGCCACTGGGCTCACAGGGAGGGGTGGGGGGGGGCAGGAGCTCCAACAAGCCGTTAAGGACAGAGAGTGAATACACATACTATACAGAGATGCTGCATGAGAAACCAATGTGAGTTTGGAACATTGCACAATATCAATTTATTTTAGTATACCTCAACAATGGAATTATGATCAGTAGAAATGGCCATGACATGGGACCTTCAAAGAGAAGAAAAGGGGGATCAATAGTTCAATATCTCATTAGTACAGAGATGTGCCATACTTACCATAAACACAACATGCCACCATCATAAACACTCTGCAGGCCTTTCAGTGCTTTTTTCAGGTTTGATTTTTACAATTTGTGCTCAGGTTTTATAAAACATGAGTAAGAGGACTGTTGTTATAGTGTAAAGTAATAATGATCTAATAAATAAAGGTAAGATTTTTTGATTTACTAAATTACACTTGATATATTTGTTCTTAAAGTGGACCTATCATGCTATATTTGAATAATATAGTGTAGGGCCATACCTATATAAGGCATATTTATACTTTTTTTTTTTCAAAATACCAAACAGATCATGCATTTTAGCCATGCCTCATTTCGCTCAATTTGAAAAATGTTAGCTCTGTTTTTGCAAGGGTTGATTCTGTGAGCAACAGCACCATCTAGAGCAGTGGTAACCAACCTTTTCAAGCCCAAGATCACTTTTTATTCCAAAATGTAAACCGAGATCTACCAATCCGATATCTTCCAAAAAACCCACTTAGGAGTAAGACGATTCATCGTCATATTTATTTTTGCAATCAATTTATGTTACAACAGGCTCAATGTACGTGTAAAGATGCACACAAAGAAAGACACAGTTATGCACAGTTATCTGTGCAATGTACAGTATTCATATTTACGGTAGGCATATCTGTTCAATACAAACTATTCATATTTACAGTATCTGTTCAATGCACTATATTTTGTTTCTCAGTTCAATTAGTAATATTCACATGTACAGATATTAGCCTACAGTTCAATGTAATCCATATTAAGTTTCTCTGTTCAATGCACAATATATTTTCAATGCTCAAGTTGCTCTATCAGCCTGCCTTTAATGAGACTGCTGTGACTGCACATTATCCGTAAGCCTTTTGAAATCTGGCTGATAGTTAGTGATAGCCAGCCGGAGACAGTCAGTAAGATGTGCGTCAGTCATACGAGTTCTATACTTGGATTTAATTATTTTCATTTGTGAAAAGGCCGTTTCACATAAGTATGTGGAGCCAAAGTAGGCCTTCAGTTTAAGCGCACATGACACAATCAGTGGATACCTCTCTCTACTCACGAGTGACCAAAAGTCCTGATCTCTTGCTCTGGCCTTCAATTCAATGTCGCTTTGCATTTCAATGATCTCCATGTCAACACCCATAGGTAATGTAAACACCTCCTGCATTTTAGCTGACAGCTGTTCAATGTCAACGCTGAGGAAAGGGTTTGATACAAAACCAACTACTTGCCCCATGTCTTGTAGCTCCACAAATCGAGCACCAAATTCTGATGTCAGTTTGTTCAAATGGGCGCAGAATTGTTCAGGATGGAAAACAGATTTGTCTGTGAAGTTTTGTGACACCTTTTCAAGATTTGGGAAGTGTGTCAGCCTCGCATGTCTTAACTGAGTGGTCCACAAACTGAGCTTCACTTTGAATGCCTCCACTGCGCTAATCATGTGACCAAGCTCTCGGTCTTTCCCTTGCAATTCTCGGTTAAGGTCATTGATTTTTGCAGTCAGATCGGTAAGGAACCCCAAGTCCAATAACCAAGTATCGTCGGACAGCTGCTCATACTCCTCGTTCCTCGACTTCAGAAAACTGATGATCTCTGGCAGCAAATCCAGAAAACGCTGGAGCACCTTGCCCCGACTGAGCCACCTTACATCTGCGTGAAGGATCAAATCTCCATACACAGAGTCGAGCTCGTCCAATAAAGACTTAAATAGCCGGTGCTGGAGTGCTTTTGCGCGAATTGAGTTGACAATCTTAACAACAACATTCATTACATGTGACATGTCAATTGCTTTAGCTGCCAATGCCTGTTGATGTATCACACAGTGATAGTTTACAAATGGTGGAAAGTCTGGGTCTTTTCTGCACAGCGCAACAAATCCTGAACGAACACCGAGCATCGCTGGTGCCCCATCGGTTGTGAAGGACACTATTTTATGAATGGGAATCTTGTACTCACGAACATAGTCCTTGAATGCCTTGTACACATCCTCACCCCTGGTTCGTTCTTTCAATGGGATAAGGGCAAGAAAGGCCTCCTTGACAGTAAAATCCGTGAAAACCATTCGGACAAACACACCTAGCTGGGCTGTGTCTGTGGCATCGGTAGACTCGTCAAATTGAACTGAAAAGTATTCCGAGAGAGACAAGTCTTTTAATACTTGCTGGGATACATCTTCGGACAATGACTCGACTCTTCTGGCTACAGTAGGTGCACCAAGTGGTACACTTTTTATCCTTGCTTTTATGTCCTCTTTGTTTTTGAAATCTGCAAACAAGACGTCAGCTGTGGCGCTCATTGCTTCTTTAATCATCTCACCATCCGTAAATGGTTTTTTGTGCTGAGCCAAAATATGGCTAATCCGGAGGGACGTTTCTGTAGCTGCATTGCTCTTTGCTGTAGGCGCGATGAAAAGCGACTGCTGTGCTTTTAGTCCTCTTTTCAGTTCATCAATTCTTTTGGTTCTTAATGCGCTGTTGAGTGGATATGAGTCTTTGAATTTACCATGGGTGCTCGCATGATGGCGCTCCAGGTTGCCCCGTTTCGCCAAGGCTACCGCCTGTTGGCATATGAGGCATATCGTCTTCTCTTTCGCTGATGTGAAAAGAAATTCATGCTCCCATTCCGGGTGGAAATAATACGTTTTTGATTTCTTTTTCGCCGGACCCTCAGCCATATCGATGTTGGTTAAAGATTAGCAGAACTTGGTACAGTTTAAGTTACTCCTCAAGATGACCGTTAAAATACGATTTGTTTTAACCCCACCCACAATTGCATGCAGCAATTCATAGACTTCAACATATCTAATAACCAATTGCAGTTTGTAAAATGACCTGTGCGTGATTCAAATCAACAAACCAGAGCTAGGTCTAAAAAGTTTGTTTAAACAACCAACCAACCAGAGCATGAACATTTTTTTTTTTTTTTGGAACATTTTTTTTTTTGGAAAATATTTTTATTTTGGAAAATATTATTATTTTTATTTTTAAATGCTAGGGATCGACAGTGAAGGCTTTGAAGATCGACCAGTCGATCGCGATCGACCTGTTGGTTACCCCTGATCTAGAGGCCTGGCATATGTACTACAGCGTCTCCAGCGCTTTCGAACGGCAATGCCGTGGTTGTCTCCTCCTGATTGGTGGAGTTGGCCCAATAGCCGTAGCGCCACCGTCCTGACGTCAGGACAGTGTTCAAATCTGGATCAGTTTTTATCAGATCCGTTGCAGCCCCTTTTTTAGAGATTTGGGTATGGAGGAAAATAGAGAGGGTTGTGTTTTCTGACACTTGGTGAGTTCCCTGGAACACCGGGGACACATATTCATGTATAAAAGACGTACAAAAGTGCATTTTGCATGATAGGTCCCCTTTAAATAATTTATCAGATTGTTTCATGGTCTACAGTATGTTCACCTGAAAATAAACGTAGCCTGAGTAACTTCTGAAAGCTAAATCGAATCTGCCTCTACACTCATGGCATACTTAGTTCACTAAAAAATCTATCCTTCGTGCCCTTTTAATCATGGTGTGAACTTAAGCGTCAGTTCTCTCACACTCTTTCTTCACGCCTGCTGCCACGTCACTCACCTGAAAGCTGCTGTATGCTGTCACCTGCCGATACTGTTGACTTCCACAATACTGATGCAAACCAGAGAATAAGCTAATTGTACTACATTTTCAAGGAGTATTAGTGTTTTGTAGTATACATATTGTGTGATGTGTATTTTATTGTGTTTCCATATAGTGTTCTATGTTTTATGATACAGAAAGATACTTTAAGTACTAAGGACAAGAGTTAAAAATGTGCAAATGTTATAAACTGGGCAGAACATCACATTAATTATATCTATTGGAACAATGATAAATTGCATCATCGGTAAACTAAAAATACATTCAAATGTATATAGTGTTTCAAACCCCTCACCTTTACTCTAGCTGTAGGCGCTTAGTTGACCTTTAGAAGGGCCATCAGTATCCTCATCCCACAATCCCTCCTCCGTGCTTCTCTGGGGAAGTGACAAGGTCAGCGTGATGGCGCTAAACATCAATGCTGTACATATTTTACACTCACACATCATAATTTCCACTTGAGTTGACTCCCTGAAATACAGTGAGCTGCAGAAAACTGTCTGAACCAATTTTCAAATGCTGAGTTATTAAAATGTTCCGCTTGGTGGGCCACTTGTAAGCCACATTTACCAGAAGACAGCAAGGACATGCTAAAGGTCACCAGGCTTTGATGTGGTTATATCGAAAGTAAACATTCAAGTCGAATGATTTAAATAACTTCTACTAACATTTTTAAATATGGAGCGTGGTAATGTACATCAACAGCAATATATTTGACTAGAAATAATACACAAATGACAACTGTGCTTTACAATATACTGTATGTGAATCCCATCGTAAGAAGTGGATACCTGTAATGATAATACATTTGCATTGTCTTTTCAACCTGTGATTTAAATCATAGAGGAGTTGATTTGGAAACCCTGTTTGAAGAAGAAACAGGTTCTTAACCAAAACAACCACTTCATCATCAAAATACTTACAACTTATTAATTCATCTAAAACCACTATCTTTTTATTTTCTACGTTTACACCTCTGTGCTATCATTGGCTTCTTTCTTCCACATATCACAACTCAAGCATGTTTAAGATATCCATGACTAATATGCCTCACTGCTAAATCACACAGTATCACGACACATGAGAGCAACTTATACTTTTCACAAAGGCAATTCACCATATTAAAATGTATATAAATTAGACTTATATGGGTTATCTTCATCAGGTTTTGCACTGCATGCTGTGCCTCTTATTTAATACACTGTATTTCAACTTTGTTTCAGTGGTCATGTCTGGGCCTCAGCTGTATTGAACTGTTAAACTCGATGACACAATTATCTTCTCAACAGTTTCCGTGTCATTGATCCAACAAAGGGAAATATTTCCATCTCTTGCTTTCCTTTTTATTATTTTAAATCTAACACACACTTTTCCCCATATTATTTTGTCTCTCTTATCATTACAAAGCACACCCGTTCATTATGAGTGAGCGGCTGGTTTACATAACGTTAAGGTTTATTTCCTGTCTGTTTGTCCGTGGAAGAGTGGTCATTAAATGTTAATGAGAATGACACTGATGCTATTTTCCAATAACATGTGTTCTTTACTGTACCGCCCTTCAATATTAAAAGTAATCCTAGCGATATAAGGGCCTGTCAACATCAGACATGCCCATAGTTTGATAGACTGGCAGGCAGAGCGAGAGATAGACTGTTAAACAGGCGGATACAGATGGGCAGTCAGACAGATGGACGAAGCAACAGAAAGGCACACAGGCAAGCTGGCTGTGTGTGGTCATTTGAGTGTAAAGACGCGCAGGCTGCGTTCACTGAGTGGCTGTCTGATTATAGAAGCTGGTTGACTGGTTGGACAGTGGACCAACTGGATAAACAGTAACGTAGTCTAAACCTGGCTCACTTATTTTGTATAAATGTCAGACAGCCGAAGGATCAGTCTCCTGGCCTGATTGGGAGGGCGAGCGAAAAGCAGGGGGAGAGGAAGGAGCGACAGACGGAGAAAGATGGAAACAGCTAGACGGGGATAAAGAATCATGTCAGTCCATCATTAGAGTGACAGCTAGACGATTACTGCTCATTACCTGAGTGACTAACACTGAACACTGCTTAACACCCCTAAGCAGGTTTCTGAGTCACATCATTGTGTGTGTGTGTGTGTGTGTGTGTGTGTGTGTGTGTGTGTGTGTGTGTGTGTGTGTGTGTGTGTGTGTGTGTGTGTGTGTGTGTGTGTGTGTGTGTGTGTGTGTGTGTGTGTGTGTGTGTGTGTGTGTGTGTGTGTGTGTGCATTTCAGGAATATTGCAATCCAACATCTTTTTTTGTTCCTGTACAATACTTAATTTAGGAGACATCAACTGGTTAAATATCCATCTATAATAGAGCTTGTTACAAGGCCCAGTTTTATCTCAACTCTTTTCAGTTGCAGTTATATTACTGACAGTGCATCCAGGTCTGTACCTCTTACATCACTAGAAGTCCTGCATACTGTACTTACGAGCCAGCTACCTTGCCAAATCTCTGTCCAGTGTCAACATTACCCTTGGCTGTAAGAAAGAGTGCCCTTGAAAGTTCATCAGCCCATGAAATTAAAAAATGACAGAGCAAAGCATGATCCCAATAATTAGTTAGACCCATTTCACTTTGTCCACATTTTATGTGTTGAGTGGTGAAATATTCATGTGAGAATGCAACCGCTGTCCCCTCTGGACCACCAATGTGATTTATTATAGCCCGTGCAATTCTCTGTGTGGTTGAGAAAAATAGAAGCTGCACCGAAAATGCAGCACTCAATCTGAAAAAGTAGACAAAGTCAGACAGCCAAAGAAATAAATGGCTATAACATGCAAACCATTGAATCATGAATTATATATATATATAATTATATATAAATAAACATGGTTTAAATATATGTGAAATAAGAACAAAACTATGTAAACTAACAACACGTAATGGCAGCAAAACATACATTTCTTGCCATAGCTCATGACAGTTTGCTTTATTTAGCAATTGCATGTTTTTTACACCTTAACCCTAACCTTGTATTTGTTTTACTGTGAGCAGGAAGCTAACAATAACTTAGCTAGCTGTATCGCAAGGTATTCATGCTCTAGCAACAAGATTTAACTTGCAACTTTTCCCAACACTTAAAAATCAAGCCTCACAAACAATCTAAATAAAACTAATGTTGTGCAATAAAGCCCTATGCCAAATGAGCAAATGTTTAGAAAAAAAGTAAAGTCTTTGTGAAACTGAAGGGGTAAATCTTTGTTTTTACAAACCCATTGTAATCATTACACCGTGACAAATAGACTAAAACATGCAGTTTTGAAGGATAATAAAATGTAAAAATTATGAGTTTCATCAGGTATTTCTTCAAATTACTGAAATTGTAGAGCTATTAGCATGCTGTGCCCTCATAGTCATATCCAGGGTTTAACATGTAATTAGCCTTCTCACAGTGACCTGGATCCTCTGTCTCAAAAACATTACAATTTTGAAATAACACGGCAGTAATGTTACAAATGAATTAAAGAATGGTGAGGTGCCAGACACTGCTGTGGCTGGGTACAATCACGTATTTACACCTATTACAGGCAATTCTTTCTCCTCCTTTTTGCTTCTTGTTTCTTTTTGTCTCGGCCCACCTCTCCGTTCTGTCCTTGCCTTTCATCTGTCTCCTCTCTTCCCTCCATCTCTCTCTCTCTGTTTTTTTGTTTTTCCTGTTCTCCCGTTCTTGTCTGTCCTCTGTGTCCTTGCTTTGTGGCCAGAGAATTTCTAATTATTCATTTTAACCATGCTCCGTTTCACTGTCCTCTGTGGTTACATTTGTCCCTCTTTTACTGTCTTTTTTGTCCATATATCTTTCCTTCTCTTTTCAAAAACCTTTTTGCCCTTTTAACACTTTTTCACCTTCATTTTCTCCTTTTTTTTGTCTCCCCAGCCCACCTCTCTGTTAACCTTGTAGCCTACTTCTAACGATGAAAACAAAATTAGTCATTGTTGTCACTGCCTTGATTACATTAGCACTTTCGTTTTGTTTTAATGTTTGCCCTCCTTTTCTCTTGATTTTTCCCTCTACTCTCGTTCCCTTTGTAGTGTCTATTCTCACCTTTCATATTGTCATACTGTTATGCATAGAGAACCTACGGAGAAATGGTTGTTTCCTGTGTGCTCCACTTCCTACTTGGCGCACCGGTAACTTTCTCGTTACCTGTTATCCCGAGTTTTTTTTCTTTTTCTTCATGTCCCTCTAGGGGCTCCGTAAGAACCAAAGATAATTGATTGTATCTAAACTTGTGTCCAATCGTTGCTTCTGATATGCATATATCAAGAGCTACTTAACTCTGCACTTCAGTTGACAATCTTTCATGGACACTCCAAGTAAGATTGTGTATATAAAGCTTATTAATTCTCCCTTCTTGAGCAGTGGTGGAATAAAATATTAGTATGGAAGTAGTCTTGCAACTCTCACCAGATTTGTCAGAGGTTTTATTGGTATTTTGGCCCTGAGCATATTCTCATTCCTTTTACCAAAAGCTTTTGGGTTAGGATTTGGGGAAGTCTTTTATTTTGGGCACCAACTTCCTCCCAACCCAGAGGGGGAAATCTATATCCAGAAAACCACCATGACCTCAGACTTGGCGGTGGTAATCCTCACACAGTACTAACAATTTCCCATCATCCACAAACTAACCCAGTGTGTACCGGAGGACTTTTTTTTAAAGCAGAGAGAACTACATATTCATTTTGGCTACTAGAAATGCTGCCCTACACTCACAAACACAACATACAAACATGGTTGCTGTTGTTTTATTGCATCTATTCAAAAATAATAATGATGTTGTCCATGCAATTATGTTCATTTGGGGCACAGTAGAAAGGGAATCAAACCCTAGATTTGAAAGAACAAATACTTTGTAGATTGCTTGGACAAAGTTTTTCCAACCTGGAACATGCAGAGCTTTCTCAAGACCTAACTTTTGCTTGGAGGAATAAGTTGAGACCAGCAAATGCTGAGGATAATTCTGTTTAGGCTCAATCCTTTAAAGAGAAGCACTGTTTATGATTTTTAGTTATTGAGGATAACTTCTAACAAACGTCTAGTCACGACCGTATGCATAGCAGATATTAGTTCCAGCAATGTGTCATTTGTCCTTTGTATTATAAACGCTTTCATCAACATTATTTCTGTTTCATTATTTAAGCAATTCATTTCACTATTCATCTCATTGAAATTCAGCTCTTTCAGCTTTCTGTTATTTCAACCATTCCTATTTTCCTCCACATTGTTCATCATTTAATAAAATAAAGGGTTATATTATAAACTCTCTCTTCAATCAAAAGCTCACCTGTTTCAAAGAAAACACAACGTTTCCTATTATATTACAGTTGTAATTGTTCTGTATAACGGAGTGAATGCACTCACAGTATGGTTTGTTATAATACATAGTGAACCATGTGAGCTGTAGCTCAGAGATGCATCATCAAGTGCTTTTGTTAGAGAAATAGAAAATCACCTCTGTCACTCTTTTGTTTCGAAGAAAAAGACAGCAGGAAGCTCAGGGGTAGCAGGGAGTCAGGAAAACACATAAGATAAGTTCTTGGAGAAACCTAATCTGAGGCCAGCAGGGATCTTTATGGCTTCAGGGCTGTGGGTCTTAACCACAACATCAACACTCAACTCAATTGTATTGTATTGCCATATATGTTTGTTTTGCCACGTTTCATGTTTGATGTTGCCTTATTGTTTGCTTTCAGAAGTCATCTGTCAACTGTCTTGCTGTGTTTCATACACATTTCTCTCTGTTTTTCAGGTTGTCAGGATTCATGCTGCCCTCCCCGATAGTCAGCAGTGGATCTATATTGGCCTTGTGGTTTACCACAGACTTTGCCGTCAGTGCACAGGGCTTCAAAGCTGTATACGAAGGTAAGGCAATGTGTGATGGTACATATTGATGTATGAGTGCTGGTCGTGATGCACCGACAGTTTCTGAGGCGATAGTGATGAGAAATGATTCCGAAGTGATTGAAGTGATTCCTAATGACACAGTATTTATGGCAGGATGGTTGCAGTTGCTTGAGAGGGATGATCGGGTTGGAGCTGAGCGCAATATTTCACATTTGTGTTGCAGTTGCTTGGAATTAGGTGGTTTATTATTCAGGTTGTGTCGCATCATTTCCTTACTTCTAAAATCACCAATATTTGTCTCCGAATAATTCAGATGGTGTTAATCAGCAATAAGTTAGGTTTTAGTTTTTCTGTGTGTGTGAAGTCATAGCGCAGAAAAGTCAGCGACACTTCTTTTAATCAAAATGAGTTCGAACTTACAATACATGCAGACATTTCTATTGACTGAGGGTACAACGTTATGCCTTTCACCTACTTCTGATATAAGAGAGACTCTTCATAGTGATAGATGTGTGGGAGGCGCTTGGATCGCAGCCCAGAGCTGTTGTCTCGGTCCTCCCTCCATCAGTTGCGACTACCGTAACGTGTGCACTATATATACATATTCTGTGGTCACATATCAATGTGTCCTTTATTACTGTTTCTAAATTGCGAGGTCTGTATATATACAGTATATCGTTGATGTTCTGTTACTTCCTGGCTGCTTGTTGTTTTGCTGTGCCCTTACGTGTGTTTAACGTGGTAGACAAGACTGCTCCATGTGTGCGTGTCTGTTGGGATGTAACACAAATCCTCAGCCTGACCTTTTGAAGACACACACACACACACACACACACACACACACACACACACACACACACACACACACACACACACACACACACACACACACACACACACACACACACACACACACACACACACACACACACACACACACACACTGTACTACACACACACACACACACACACACACACACACACACACAAACATAGAGTGTTCCAAATCGCTTGCATAACAGTTCATCTATGATTCATGAACTTTAAATATCAAAGACAGGCTCACGAGACCAGATGTACACTCTTGCTCCCGTGTGTGCGTGTCTATGTTTGAGTGTGTGACATGTGTGCGTTTGTGTATGTTGGAAACAATCCTGACAGCCATTAAACCTTTTCCAGGATGTACCAAGAAGTACTTTGTCTTTATTTGTTTCTATCCATTGTTCCGTTTCATATCCGTGGGGAACCTTAAGTGTGTTTGTTGCCTCAGGAGTCACGGGTTGTGTGTGTGTGTGTGTGAGATAGATAGAGAGAGAGACAGAGAGAGAGAGATAGAGAGAGAGAGAGAGAGAGAGAGAGAGAGAGAGAGAGGAGGAGAGAGAGAGAAGAGAAGAGAGAGAGTAAGAGAGGAGAGAGAGAGAGAGGAGAGAAGAGGGACTGAGGAACAGAACTTTTGCTAATGTATTTTTTTCTGTCTCGCTTTGTTTGCATTGAATGTCCTAGACTTCAAACATTGATTCATGTCTGTGTGTGTATCTAGACAATATATTATATTGTGAATGCTTTTGTGTGTGTCTAATGAAAATGGCACTCATGCATCAAAACAAGGCATGACATTTATTAAATGTTTTGTTTTTCTGTGTATAAGAAATCAGTCATCAGTCACATCATCAGTCCTGGTATATGCTAGTTCCAGCCAACTGCTTAGCTGTCAACTTTATCCTATTTCCTGTGAGCATTACTGGAGTATTTTAAGTCAAGACAAATATGAAACAGAGAACATTGGAAACAATAAGGAAAATAAGTTGCTAGTCTCACTGCCTGGCATCTGACACAAACTGTGATATTGTGCTTACCAGAGATGGAGTACTCGAGTCCTGGACTCGGACTCGAGTCGGACTCGAGTGCCGATTTTCGGGACTCGTGACTCGACTCGGACTCCCGCACTGATTGACGCGACTCGGACTTGGACTCGTGAATTCTCGCGCACGATGACTTGGACTCGGACTCGGACTCGTGAATTATCGCGTACGCTGACTTGGACTCGGACTCGGACTCGTGAATTTTTCCCCCCATGATGACTCGGACTCTACTTGTACATTGACGCTCCGACTTGGACTCGGACTCGGACTCGAGCAAGTTTTCTATGGAGTCTGATGTCCTCTATCCTGGCGTGTGCACCGGCTGCGAGGCGAGTTCACGTACTGGGCCCCGCTATTCCAGTCTAAAGATGTCTAGATAAAAATATCTGGACAGCTAGTTACCGGCTGACAACGAGCCAAGTCAGAAACCACCGGTGTGTATCCGAAACTACGGTTTCGGTGCCGAGATACCGTCAGTATAAAAGGTAACACTAGAGACACACCCCGCATCGTGCTGTATGCTTTCACACATTCTGCTTCCACATTGGAAAAGAGCAGCGCAAAATGCTCTATGTGGAAACAATATTGAAGAGAAGGCTTCGTAACACATTACTCTAAACATCGAGTTCAGACATATAGGCTGTCTTGAACACTATCATCAGAGTAACGTCATCTAATCAATACATAAAGATTCAGCCGATAACACGAAAGCATATGGCTACTTAACATGCAGAATGACGTCATTTTGCATGCTAAGTAGCCATGTGCTTTCTGGGGCTAAATCTTTATCAGTAAACCGATTTAACCGGTAAAAGTTCCTTCAAAATAAGAGTCCCGATCTTATTACTATCAAAATAAAAGTGCAAAACGAAAACTTTACCATAGGAAAATATTGGCATACAAATATAATCACTTCTCTAAAAGGTAACTCATTTTAAACATAGTTTATATATAATAATAATATTAATATTAGTAATAAGCTTTATATTTGTATAGCACCTATTACAAGAATTGTAGCCAAACTGGCTTCACAGCAGTTCAATAGACAGATTAGTATAACATGACAGGATAAAAGCAATGTAGAGGAGCAGCTACATTTCAACACATATATCCATGAAGATTAATACATGAAGACTTGTGACTCGGACTTGACTTGGACTCTTCTTAGGTGACTCGGACTTGGACTCGGACTCGAACACAGGTAATGATGACTCGGACTCGGACTTGACTCGGACACTCCTTGGGTGACTCGGACTTGGACTCGGACTCGAACACAGGTAATGATGACTCGGACTCGGACTCGACTCGGACATTCCTTGGGTGACTCGGACTTGGACTCGGACTCGACTACGACTCTCCCTTGGTGACTCGGACTTGGACTCGGACTCGAAGAGTGGTGACTCGAGAGTGACTTGGACTCGTAAATTGGTGACTTGACTACAACACTGGTGCTTACACTATGCATCTGTTTTGTGTGCAACATGCATTCTAGATACAAAATTACACTTTGAGGCAAAGCTTATCTAGTTAAATTGTTTAAATGATTGGATTTCTCGAATGATAGATTGTCACCTTGATGACATTAGCATTATGAAAGTCTTGCTTTGGCTAATATAATGACATTTATCAAAAATGTAGTCGCATTTGTAACTCAACATCACATCAAATATTAATATAAACCTGCCAGACGATTTCTGAGAGATTTTATTCACTTAGACTTCAACCACACTTTAAAGATAGCACTCAAACATTCATGTCAACCAAGTCCACTAACGCCAGACCAGTCATGACTTTTTGACTTGTGAAACAAAAACTCTTCTCAGATGTTTGCTTATAGCCCAGAGCCTGACAGGGAATAGAAGTGATTTTAAGAAATGTAAAATCCTTCACTTCTGAATGCTTGTTATAGTCTGCAGAGTTAGAAGGGAAAAAGTTAGTTTTTACTAACTTCCAGGGAAAACAGCGGTGCCACATACGAGTGAGTGTCCTGAGTTGAATGTTTGATGTGATATATTTTTAGCAGTGTTCCTGTTCGATAACAGGAACGTTTTACTGGCTATCAACCTTTGTGCTCTTTTATTTGTCCTTTAACCTTTTTATCTGTTATGCTATGTAAAGCAGGAGACCTTGCACATTTCTTGAATACATTGCTTATGTGGATTGTGTGAAGAATTGATCATGAAAAAACGTGGGTCTTGATAGGTTACAGGGTCAGGAATTTGAATTTATAACCATTTAAGATCTGAAGTATTATCACATAGTACATTTTTATCCTCTCATGCCCAAACGCCCTCGCAGACTTGATAAGATGACGGCGAACACATCCCGATAAGACCAAAAGTCCAGAGGGCTCGGCCCTGAGGTCCAGGAGTTGGACATTAGGATTCAGTCATCCAATGTTGTAGTCTAAGTCGCCAAACTGACACTTTCCCTCAGCGCCTGTGAATTTGATATTTACCTTCACAGAAGACTGTTATTCATAGTTTTGTTCACCCTCTATTAAAACACATTTAAAAGCCTCCCGCGTTTTTACACTTATTTTGATCACGAGTTATCCTTGATGATGAAACATTCTCTGATTTTTTTTATAGCTCCTAAAACCATATCCCAAAACCTCTCCCTAGATTTCTGTTAATGCTTTGCTGTGACTTTCTTAAAAGGCTGTGTCTTTTTATTTTGGCTGTTGTCCCTGATGTCGATATGACTCTCATGCTGCATATAAATCTCCCTTTGGAATAGTTAAAAAAACACTAAAGGAATCACTCAACTGAAACATATGAGCTGATTTAGCCAATGAACTGTTTTGCAGTGAAAGACAAATATTCAGATATATTCTCTGTTTCTCCTCTCCCCACATTTTCTCGGCTTCTACTCATTTGAACTGATTCATACTAACAAAAAATCTATTTGGCCCTGTCTTTTTCACTGTCCTTAACAACCTCTCTCCCCTGTCTGTCTGCCAACTTCTCAATTTCTTTCCCTTTATTGAAGAAAACCATGGCGAGATCACTCTAAACACATAGCTAACTGATGAGAGAGAGAGAGAGAGAGAGAGAGAGAGAGAGAGAGAGAGAGAGAGAGAGAGAGAGAGAGAGAGAGAGAGAGAGAGAGAGAGAGAGAGAGAGAGAGAGAGAGAGAGAGAGAGAGAGAGAGAGAGAGAGAAAGAAATGAAGCTATAAGTGGTGGAAAGTGAAGGAAAGTGAAGCCTTGCTGATAAAAAGGCAAGTTTGCAAACCAGCTCTGCGAGACAAGATTATCATCAATTAATTTCCCCTGAAGCTAAGAGAGGGAGAGAGACATACAGGGTAGGGGGTGTACAGAGAAACCTACTCAGAGGTGTGCTGAGAGACGGTTTGGAAGTCTAGGGAGGGAGGAAAAAATACAAAGATATATCTGTCTGTGTTGATAGTTTGTCCTCTTCATCACGGTTTGGGTTATTTGGC
>NW_022987973.1:4894491-4969491 GCF_902827165.1 Trematomus bernacchii
ACACATCAGAAGTGAGGCATGGTGTGAATCCGCCTGAAAGCTCAAAGAGAGACAGGGGGGCCTGATCAATCATTACACATAAAATTAATAAGTTGAAAACATAAAAAGGAGGGGGGGGGGGGGGGGGGGGGGGGGGGGGTTTATTGAAAGGACTTCCTGTGGAGGTTACGCTTCGACAACCGTGCAAGCTAAAAAAACAATAGACTCGTGGATGGAAAAGAAAACCCTGGGGTCCCCAGTTAGTTAGGATTCTGTGTGAATTGCCTCATTTGATGTAATAGAAGCGTATAATGTGATGGATGAGTGACACACTGTAAAAAGGCTTTCTCTGTAGATTCCCCTTTAATGTTTTGATCATTGTGTCCAAAAGATGAATACTTGTAATAACATAAGAAACAGTAGAATAAAGAGCTATGCACAAAATGTACTTAGGAAACACCTTACCTGCCATTTTCATACACTCTAATTATTCTTCCTTTATACATTTCCTGATCTGATTTATACAACTCTTTAAATCAATTTGGTTGATTCCAGCAATAATAGTTCACATATGCTTTAAAGTACAGACTGAAATGATCACCCTTTATTAACGTACATTCTGCTGTCCATGTGACATTGATTATCCTACAGTAATAAAAGCTGTTCAGGAATCTTGTATGTACACTATTCATCTCTTCTACATGTGCCCCTTTCTCCTCTTTCTTTAAAATATCAGTCCTGAACATGTTTTTTGCTCTTCACCCTTGCATAACAATTATTTCGTCTTTGCCTTTATTTCAAAATCATGCATTACAAATAGCCTACATGAACATGTTTGCTTATGTCATTTAATAATTGGCTATTTCTTTTTAACAATAATATACAAGCATTGCAACAGTTAACACCTGCAAAGCAGAAAGTCGCTCACAGGATGTTCCACAGGGAACAAAGAGAATTAAGTAAGTACGTGAACATGGTCTTCTTTGGATTAATCACTGGATATCACTGCTGTCAGGTGAAAACCACGCATCTCTAAAATGTCAACTTTTGAGCACTAAGAAAAACATTCGTATGTTATGCTGGATGACAGTGCCATTTTGGCAAACATAATAAAGGATTTGTAGGGGGTGTTATACGCCTGAGGGCCTGAAAATGTGTCTCAACTTATGGAGTAGAATAGCTCCACTAATGAAAGCATGAAAGGACTTTGTATTTTGCATGCATTGGTAGACACCAGTCTGACAATTACTTTTAGTGTGCTCATGTGTAGTTTACGTAAACCATGCAGGACACCCTGTGTGTCTGTGGGTGCAGCCTTGCTGATCTTTCAGCATTAGTTGAACTGAGTATCTCATTATAGTGAGCCAATATCGCCGCTGTCTGTCTCTTTACATTATTTTGCTCCCAGTCTTTCTTTCACCTGCCCGTTCTCCCTCTCCATAACATCGCTAACAACTTGTGGCAGGTAGTTAAGGTGGGACAACTTGATGTCTTGAGTCTGTGTGTGTGTGTGTGTGTGTGTGTGTGTGTGTGTGTGTGTGTGTGTGTGTGTGTGTGTGTGTGTGTGTGTGTGTGTGTGTGTGTGTGTGTGTGTGTTTGTGTGTGCGCGCGTGCATGTCAGAGAGTAAGAGTGAATGAGTGTGTGTTCTATTTTTAGGCTCATCTCAAACAGAATGCATCCTGGGAAAAGGTACGAGTTCAGCCAAGCGAGCATGATTCTCTCGCTTTTTTCTTCTTTTTTCCTCTCTTTTACTATCATCACTTGTTTCTTATTTGCTTCTCATTTAGTTTTTATTTGACTTCTTCTGCTTCATCTCTCTTGGTCTTTATCATATATGATTAGGTCCTTTGACGCGATGCAATTAACAACCAACCAAAGAAGAGCATTTCCCAGAGCTAGGTGCCACTAACACCATTCAAGTATGCGTGGCTATTTTTAACTACTAGCTAAGACTTTGGAGTTAATGTGAACATGACTTAAAACGCCTCCCAGCATTCATCCTCTCTTTGGTATTATGTGGGTGTTCTGCATCTCTCCTCTCTCCTCTCTCCTCTCTCCTCTCTCCTCTCTCCTTTCTCTCTCGTCCAGAGGACTGCTTGGTATTCTAGGGATTGTCTGCTCCTCTTTGCTCTAGTCTAGTCCACTGCTCTACTCTTTTTTTCCCACTCTTTTATTTGTAATTTATTTTGCCTTTATTTAACCAGGCAAAACATCAAGAACAAATTGTGGTTTAAAATGACGGCTGTTCCCTATTCCCCTCTCTTCTCTTGCTTCTTGATGCATCTCTCACTTCACACTGTGTCACGGCTAGGCAAACCAGTATGATCCCAAAAGCATGACTCGACAAACAAAGTACAAAAGAAAGTCTTTACTGAAAAAAGTGGCACTGTGAGCTCTCCGTAGAGGCAACAGGTAAAGGTAACAAAAAACACTCTTACGAGGAAAAGGTTAACATAGTATCAAAAATGCAAAGGATAAAGTCAATTCCAAAACTCGGTTCTTAGCTCTTAGCAGAAAAAACATGGACGAAACAAACTGGCAACAAGACAAGGGAGACGTAGGGTGTTTCTCAATCGCGAGTACGCTTGCTTGGTAGCACATGTCTGCCGAGCATCTTGCTTCAGAAGCGAGTCAAGAATACTTCCTGACATTTGGAAAACAAAGAGTGGAACAGGCTAGCAAGTGTGCAGGTGACTCATATGAGAGGCCCCGCCTTACATTTTCCGCCACAGATTTTGGAAATTGGTCCGTGCGCAAAGCATTGTGGGGATTTTAAGACCGCGGAGTCTACTCATGTGCAGCCTCGATATTTCTCCTAACGAAGTACGCCGGGCTCGGTAGGTTTCCAAGTATGCTGGAGATTGGAACAGTACTTCGGCGGCACTCGATGACGTAGTATGCTTGAAATAGTCGCTCTGAAGCAGCTTTACTCGCGATTGAGAAACACCCTGTATCTATATATAGGCAGGCTAAGGGGGAACAGGTGCAGACAATTAGGGCGGAGTCGACAATCACAGTGGAGGGAAAACACACAAAGGGAGGAAGTGAGGTAATCTGCAACAAGAAGGAAAGGTTACTACAAAATAAAACAGGATACAAGACTGAACTAAAAACATTAACGATTTTACGAGACATAACACACTGTTACATTTTTTCTCTTAAAACAAATATCTTCTCTCAGTAACTAGGCACTGGTCTGGGGTTGTTAGTATACATGATGTAGGCTTCACATTGACTTATAGCTATATATTACATGTACAATACGTGCAACATTATTCATTTCCTACATGCAATATCCTGCTCCATCTGTTGTGAGAAGGCCAGGGTTTCGTTTGGGTGTTAATGAGTTCCATGTCTGATGCTGCTTACCAGTTCTGGTGCTTAATGATTTTGATTTCATTTTTACAATAAGAGCTAAAAAGGATTGAACTAATCTCTGAGTGAACTGTTAACAGCAGTGCACAGTTTGCTTTGGTTTAAGAGTTATTTAATTTGGGAGAGGTGCTTGAAATGTTCTCTGAATGCTCTCTTCCATGGACACCACACACTTGTATCAATGACAGCTGAGTGGAATTACGTCATTAGAAATGGGACCAGTGGTTAATGGGAAACAAAAGTATTACGCTGTGCTTTGTATAGTATTTATCATACTTACATAATTCCCCTGAATTTGACCTGTGTACTTTTCCTTTTAATCACCACAACAGCTAATGTACCACCTGCAGATGTTAGCTGTAATCTAGCTAGCAATGGACTCACCAACCGTGTGTGTGTGTGTGTGTGTGTGTGTGTGTGACCATTTCTTCTCCACCATCCATACCATTACTCCTTTTCAAGTATCTCTTCCCAAGTATCTCCCTTAACATATAAATATATATTTCTCCATATATCATTGACTATTCCTTTTCTACAAACCCATGGTTCTCTCTACTCTCCACATTGATTCCGCTCTTCTCTCTCTCTGTGTGTGTGTGTGTGTGTGTGTGTGTGTGTGTGTGTGTGTGCGTGCGTGCGTGCGTGCGTGCGTGCGTGCGTGCGTGCGTGCGTGCGTGCGTGCGTGCGTGCGTGTGTGTGGCTAATACATTTCAAGTATATGTGCTACATTTGAAGTTGGATTGAAAAGAACATCTCTATCTCTAGTGACTCATCTGTGACTTCCTTTGATGACTTAAAGTGGACCTATCATGCTATATTTGAATAATATATTGTAGGGCCATACCTATATAAGGTATATTTATACGTTTTCTTTTTCAAAATACCAAACAGATCATGCATTTTAGCCATGCCTCATTTCGCTCTATTTTGCTCTCCTCCCACCCTGTCTTTGCATGCGCTGCAGCTGACCACGCCCCCCTGCAAAGGAGGGGGCCGAGTTACGAGCGTCGTGTTACCATGCTGTTACCATGCCACGGCAACCTCTCATTCCCCTGATAGGTCAGCTCCACCGTCCTGACGTCAGAGGAATGTTCAAATCTGGATCAGTCTGTATCAGATCCGTTGCAGCCCCGTTTTTAGAGATTTGGGTATGGAGGAAAAGAGAGAGGGTTGTGTTTTCTGACACTTGGTGAGTTCCCTGGAACACCGGGGACACATATTCATGTATAAAAGACGTACAAAAGTGCATTTTGCATGATAGGTACCCTTTAAATACTACTTTAAAAAGTACACAGACAGGAAAAGAGTTGATGTGTCAAGAGAGGGATGTTCGAACCTATTGAACAATGTGTAGATATTCACTGTGACCATGTTACATGACACAAGCAGAATTTGATAATAATATTCTGACTCTTTGCCTTGGATTGCACGGATGTGTTAAAGATGTAAGGTGCGAGACGGATCTAGAGTTAGAAACTCAGACAGTGAAAGCCCGAGACACTGAAAGCATGACTGAGAGTCAGAGAGAGCGAAGCTTAAATGACACCAAGCGAGCATTTTCTATCTCGAAGATTTTCACACAGATTTTATAAGCTCTGCTTATCACCACAGAGAGAAACACAGAGGATAAAATGAGGACACAAAGATATGAAAATGCTACAGAAATATTTTTTATCTCTGCACCCCAATTCCCATTAGGTTATTAAAGTGCAATTTAACTGCATTGAATTGTTACTTTTGGGACATAAGAGATAAGGGACTCCAATAAGAACATCTAAACTTGGGGGGCCCATGTTGCGTCAGATAAAGTTCATACTTTATAAATCTCCAAAAACGTTGAAGTTCACTGAATGTAGTGTTAACCTCTGAGGCAATGTGATAACCGTATTCATAATGTGAGAGCTGCATATAGTGGTCACTGAGAAAGTCTTATAAATGCGTACCATAAAACAAATCAAATCCTTATCCTTATTTTGATTAACATGTGCAATTCACATGTTCTGGCCTTGGTTGAACATAGAGTATATGCCATAGTATTTGACTGTATGACTTTGGAAAAATTCTATTTCCAGTAAAACATTGAGCAGAAAAATCAATACCACTACAGCATCTGTAGCCTCACATAATCTCCTTCATGAATCATCAGCTTAAGTGTATAATGACAGGCATGCCGTCCCACCTGTCTGAGAGCAACGCCCTCCAACATCAGGACTCAATCGTAGCAGCACTGGCAGCACAAGGCCGATGGTTAGTGAGGCTCGCCATGTTGCATCACTGAAACGTCCTTTAAATCTGAATGGTGGGCCATGAATGAAATACACTGAGAGATTTTGAATTCAAAGACTTAGAATGCTGATGGATAATGCATGACGTTGAGTCCTTTAGAGGATTTGAAAGCCAGAATAAGTCAGTTCCACTGCCTTAGACGGAAGAACAACACTCATTTGGGTGGTCCCTTATCAGAATTTAAAGTCAAATATTTTAAAGTGATACATTATAAAAGCCTCTGAAAACTGGGTTTCATAACACCTGAATTTATAATAAAAGTTTAAGAATTTATTCTAAATATTACGGATGGCTGCTAAAGTAAATCCGGCTTATAATATCTAATTGTATTTACAGGCTATCGCCTTTTCTTTATTAGACAGAAATATATTAAAGCTTATATGTAGATGTGTATAGAATTAAATCTGGGTTTTAATTATTTATTCACACAGGGATAGGTGTGTATAACAACTGGAAAATAGTACATGGTCACAAGATTTCTATATGTATCCGGGAAGTATGGTCTTAACATTTCCATCAATGGTGTCTTTAACACATCTAGAGAACAATCCATTTGAAAAACACTTGTAATTTTTTGGGCAATTGTGGCTAATCAACTTCTTTGGTATTCTGGAATACCAAACATAAACCAAACAGGGCTTTATAACTTCAGTCAAAAACAAAAGTCCATAATACTGTAATAAAAGTATGTTATGTTTAAATGGATGATGTAATGGATTTCATCTCCTTTTGTACAATAAGTGATCATTTTAATATCAATTATGGAACAGTTGCATGTACTCCCGCTCTGCCAACAAGAAAATACATCACCTGGTAAAATGTGGAGATCAAGGCTTCTTGTCAAATCTGAATGGACTAACAATTGCAGGGAGAAATCCATTAGAAGCGTAAAAATGATTTCTCTCTCTCATGGTTGGACCCTGAAAGAAAAAATGACTCAAATAATGGCTAATTGATTTATAAACACACAATAGAGATAAGAGTTAGATAGTTGTCGGCTCTTTATATTTAGCACAAATGATAGTTACATATTTTATATACAGCCTGCTGAATACATGAAAAAACACACCATGTAAAGCTTTACTGCAGCACATCAAATTCTAAATTACGAGATGTTTTTCCTCGTGAGGAACATTTCCAATATTCTCTACAGACCTGCGTGTAAGGTAGAAAAACTGAGTATTGTGAGACAGTGGTGCTGAACTTAAAGTTAGATGAACTTTAATTTTGTGTTGATTTTGGCAGTCCCTGTGGACAAAACTGTAGTGTTACTTAGCCCCGCAGTTTGCTTTAGAACAATAAATTCAATATTGCAGGGTCTGACAGTCTGTCACGCTCAGTTCTCGTTCTGGTTCTCCCGTGTTTCCCTTCCCCTCAAATCAGTGGGCCCTTCTCTACAGTCTGAGCCCCACTGTATAGGACACGGGTGTCAGTGTTGGCTCCCAGTGGACCGGTGGAGCATTGAGACAAAGATCATCTCCTGGCTGGAAGAAGAGCTGCTGCTGAAGGTTGTTTAAACTTTCTGGTGGACTAATTTGTCAGATTTCCCGTGTTCAAAAGCTTTGACAATAACTATGTAGAATCAGAATCAGAAACGGGTTTATTAGGTTCACACGTACGAGGAATTTAACTAGGTGTCGTGGTGCATACATACAAATTAAAAACAAAGATTTTAAAAAGAACACAGATAGCAAACTATATTAAGAACACTGTAATACAAATATAGTAAGATAGCAATAAAATAAATCAGTAATTTACATTGAAATATAATGCAATAAATTATAGAATATAAAATAGATCCAATCTTCACACTGATGGTTCTGTTTACTTATGAAGGTCATATAAAGGCATCAGCTTTACATTGATTTCATTACTAGTTAAGAGTTCCCTGTAGTCCGCTCCAGAGTTGCTGAATCTGTACTGCAGCCAGGTATACATCTGTCTCACAGACCTATGCTGCATGTCATCCCTTTCACTCTACGACTGTTCTGTCTATTAAAGGAAAAGAATCCCAAAAAAGAATATTTAAAAAAGAAAAGTTCCTCGTAGTAACTTTTTGACAGTCTTCTGCAGGAGTGGATTATGTGTCTCTATAGGTTCTAAGTCTGAATAGCTGTCTGAGTCCTCATCTAAGTTTGAGGTGTGAATGCGGATGCAGTTTTGACAGAAACCCAAACTCAACTCTGAATGTGGTCCGATATCTTGAACAACATATCATGATTCATCTGGATATCAGTTAAAAGATCAATGAACGTACAATTACATTGGTGGTTAGTACAATATTAATACAAATCATCATCTTTAGGACATGCCTTTCCCCTTGGCAGAGTGTGCGGTAGAGAAAGAAAAATAAACTTTTTGTATCTTTAAGTACAACTAGCGAATGTATCAGTCAGGACACACCATGTCTACACACTTAGCTTTAAAAAAGATTAAAAACTTATGCAAATACAGCATTAAAAACCAAATCCCTCTCAGAGACTGAACAAATGGTGGCATTGAAACACCACTTTGAAATAAACTCTATATGTTTTCCATCAGGGAAAAGAATCTGAAATCCAATCGTAATCTGGCTCTCACCAGAGCAACCAACTAAGAAAGTAAATCTGCCCCTGAGCCATTTTTAATTTGATTCTTACTACTTTTATAAATGGAAACTTTATCTTGTCCAACAACAAGATTTAACAGGTTCCACTTTCAAGCTTCTTTCTGCAAGACCGGGAGAGAGAATGTGCCGTTAAGTAACAGCTGTGAACATGCAGTGTGTATTTACATTTGGTTTGTAAGTGAATAAATGCAACAACTTCCCAAGACTGTTTGACTTACTTGATATCTGCTAATCAAAGTGAAGTGGGTTAGCCAAGGATTTATAAAGAGAACTGGATGGAGCGTTGGTGGTTGGACCTCACTCATTCCTATGAAAGTTGCCTAGTGGCGCATATAGCCAAAAAGGGTCTGATTTTGAAGTAGAACATACCCAGATCATCGCGGGACTTGAGCCCATAGAGCATGCTCACTTGCTGTTTTGCTAAGCCCCACCTTCGATCCATTCAGTCACAGATGGCCTTGGCTTAGTCAAATAAATGGAGGGGGGAAATAACCCTGGATTTGGAACATTTAACAACTTTTAGGACCTACCAATTTGAGGGCAAATCAAGTGTTCGTACTTTGGAGTTTATTTACTTATAAAAAAAAATGTATGCTAAATAACAGACATTTATTTCCCAAGTCAATGGAAAAAAGTATTTCTGAGCCAAACAACGTCACTTGACTGACAAAGAAGTTGTAGTAGTACCACTGTTTGGTCACTATTAGAATTTGCGACAACAACCCAGGCTCACTTAAGGTGGGCTGACGTTAAAGATGGACCAGTGATTCTCTAGTAAATGACAAGCAACCCGACGTTCTATAACACAAGGTCTATTTTTTTTTCTTTATGAAATAACGCATTATTTTTACATTTAAATGACTGAAAGAGCTCATATTCAAATTGTCAAATCCTATTGCTTTTTGTGAAGGGATACAAATGTAGCGGATTGTTTTAAATCGGCAAATAATAACACCTACTATCGCATGAAGGCCCCTAAATTGATTTGTGGAAGACTTTGTGGTATTGAAAAATAGTGTCATTATTCCATGCTGATAAAACGTGTGATTAACTAACCAGCTAGCTAACCCTAGCCAAGAAAACACCACTGGATGTGCTGAACATTTTCCAGGTGTGAGTGTAAGCACATATCCAACGTCCTGCTGTTACTGAAGTTACTGTGCGAGTCCAGTTAGCCAAAACAGACTGACAGTGGCACATAAAGAGTGCTTAGTTCAAACCACTTATATTTCATATCGACTTTACTACATGGTGGGAAGTTGATTACACACTCACTACACTACAGATGTGTGTATGTGAAAGAGGGACAGCGAGAGAATCTTGGCTCCGACAACACACTTTGATGACAGTGGTATCACCCTTGAACACACCTCTGCTACCACACACACACACACACACACACACACACACACACACACACACACACACACATCACACACACACACACACACACACACACACACACACACACACATCACACACACACACACACACACATACACACACACACACACACACACACACACACACACACACACACAAGAACACAGCAGGATGGTTGACATTGATACTTCGATCGATATAGCTGCCTACTGCTGGCGTCAGTAACAACAGCGTTATATAACACACTCCCACAGTGAAGAGCTTCCTATGGCGTTCCAGTCAATATGGGTTAATGGTGTAACGGACTGATTCTCCCTTCTCTCTCATCGTCTCTCGCTGTTGCTCTTTGGCTCCCACACACACTCACATACACACATATGTAGCAGCACCTGACTGTCTTAGTCCAAATCCACCAGAAGTCCTTCCTTCCTTTAATGATTTGCTGTGTTTGCTCTAAGAAGCTCCCCTGCTGAATCCATTGGCTTTGACTAAACTCACCAACCTATTATTCTCAATGAAGGGCAAACAGATACTGATAGAAGCACGAATAACAGGTCGATAGCAAGCTAAAATAGGCTATGCACTGGTCATGCAGAGAAATGCAGCAAATGTCAGTCATAATCACAATCATTGATGTCCTGTTGAAAAAGCCAACATTTTCAAAAAAGGAAGGAATGACCTTTTCTATGTTTGAATCATCATTTGTCTGAGTCGGTTGCAGCATCATTTCCACGTAATATATGAAGGAATATAGTATGTTTATATTTACAGAAAAACTGCATCCACTAAACACCTGTAATTATGCGTTTCTATTACCATGTATGTGTGCTCTATTATATACATCAAAGCAATGTTCATCATATTATGTTTACACCGAGCCCATTAATTTCAGTCATCTAAACCATTTCCACTTCAAACAGCTAATATTTTACATGTATATATATAACCCATTTCTTTCTAATCAAAAGGAAATTCAAATGAATTGATTTGCTTTTGGAATGACTGAGACTTGTTTACTCTCTAACTTTCACTCAGATAAATGGAGTCTGTGTTGCTGTTGCCAAATCTACAAGCTCAATAATTCTCTGACCTAACGCTAGCAGTTATTATTGTGAATCTATAAAGGCTAAACATAGAACACAGGGAAGTCCCTATATATAAGCAGCTAGTGTTCATTCAGAAGAAATGTGTGCCAACAGAAACGTAGCTAATCGTTAATTTTAATAAGTCTATTAAGACACTTCAAAAATATATTGACAAGTATAATGTGTGAAGTTTAAGAAACAAAACTCTGCCGATGCAAGTCAGCACTTCTTTTAGGCACTGGTGCTTCTGAACAGATGGTAAAAGCATGTTTTAGATTTAGAAAAATACATGTCTCTCTATAGATACACAAAAACAGCTTGAGCACATTGGTTTATGATCTCTGAACCTCGATAACTGAACCTCCTGCAGCTCTGTGTTGGCCGTTCTATATTTAGCAAGTTGGCCGTCTGGGTTTTATTTAGAAACTAACAGGCTGGTCGACTGTCATTCAAACATGAAAATAACAACAGCCAAGTTTTATTACAAAAATAAAGTACAGCATGTGGTGAGAAATGGGTTCAGATATGCAACGTGCATGTGGGATGGAGCACAAATATATTGAGGTTGGGATTTCAGTAACTGACATTGACAAACCAATCTATTATCTATGTTTGGAGTAAGGGGCTGGTATAATAACATGTGTTCATGTCCCTGCACATTTTGGGGTTATTGGATGTGTAACTAAAATGGTGTTTTGATTGTGACTGTTTTTTTAATGTACACTAACATAAGCATAACAAATAAACAATTACATGAGACAGAACATGCCTTAAAATAAACATGTCCTCTCCTGCCATGAACAGATGTCACATTGTAGTCTGGGATGTATCCGAAGAGCCTTGAAAATGTCCTAATTGCGTTCATCATCTGATTAATAAAAGTCACATGATTGTGCATGAAAGGTAATGAGAGTGAGGAGAGCGATATATATAAATCGAAAACGACTACTTCTGTCTGCCTGCAGCCTTTGAGGTCTGTCTCTCTCTTTCTCCCTTTCTCCATCCCACCCCCCTCCAGCCTTCTTTTCACAAGGGTCTCTTATGGGGGGAAGATAACGGGCTTGCTTTATTACCAGTCTGTCCTCATGCTGTCAGGGCATGGGCTATTTGCTTTCACAAATCATGACTCAGCTCATGAACTACATGTACAGTAAAACGGTAGGAGGGAAGGTACAACGGTGAAGAGGTAGGTTAAGCGAAAGAGCAGAAAGGCATGTGTCCTCTTCTGTGAAACCCGATTGGTTTTGATTTAGTTTTCATGTATTTTGTGTGCTCTGTGTGATTCACATTATATTTACATTTTAAAATCACACAGTAGTCCTTTTACCTAGGCTCTTTTATTGGTGTACATACCATACTTTACCGTCCAAGTATGAGGGGTGCAGGGCCAAAATACCACAGCCCAGTAAAGAAAAAACACCAAAGCCAAACTGGAAAATGTATGTATTACCAGTAAAGCACACAAACGGTAAGGTATATGCAACATGCACACTCTTTGGACTTCAAATCCTTCCCTACTACTTGGATATGTTGCACAGGCTTAATGCAATTTGCCTCTTCTCTCCAATCCTTCACTCTCCTCTCCCACATACACATTTAAACCAAGTGCCTTTTTAGTATACGTTGTACAGCAGTACTTTGACCTTTATACTAACTTTATATTGCCGACATGCTCAAAATGACAAAGCTTTCAGTGTGATCTTTAGCATATCTTTGCAATATTAATTCATTACAACTGAAGCCAATGGAAGTGTCAATAGTTCCTCATGTTTGGTCATAAACTAAACAATTGTATGTTTTTTTTTTCTGCACTGATGATGGCGCTAGATGAAAAAAATTGCGATTACCAAAGTTATTCAAATGTATCCTGAGGGGAATACGAAAAACTTTACAAAATGTTAATTCAATAGCTGTTTCACCCCAAATCACAAATGTCAGTCTCATCGTTGCACTAGAGGAAAGGTCAGGTAATCAGCAGTTATTCATATTCATCCTCTGGGCACCAATAATATATGCGCCAAACTCATGGCAATCCATTCAGTAAATCTGTAGGTGTTTTATGTTTGACCCAAGTGGGGAACTCAGAGAATAACATTGCCAGGCCTAGAGCTATAATGGTAGCAAGGCTGAAACATGAGCATTACATATGTTACTGTATGAGAGAAAGTAAGTAGCCTCATGCAGCAGTTATAACCACCAAAAACAAACCGCTTCAGATTGGATAAGACGATGAAGTGTGACAATATATGTTTGAAATTATTTCAGTTTTTTTTGCATTACTGAGAAGCCCTAACCCTGTCAGTGTAGGGAGTCATAATGCAGAGGATCACTGTCAAACCTCTATCATCAAAGTGTACTGTTCACGCTATTATACTTTATTTTGGAGATGTCTTGTATCGCTCAGAGGTTGACCTTTTAATGTCAGAAAGTTGTGCTATGAACCAATAAAAGCTATTTTATATCTGTAACTGCAGTGGGACAATCTCAGAGTGAAGGTGATATTTGGGACGGATGTTTGAAAAGTTGCCTTAACCTTGTCTATGTCATTTAAAATCTGGCATTCCTGTTATGTCGCATTATGACAACCCAAAACATCGTGACACAAGTTGACTTTGTTATCCTGACAGTGGCTCCGATAGTGGCATTTAAGGAATTGAAGTTGAGCCATATTAAAGTTTTCTTTTCACAGTTGTGTCATTTTAAACACATCATTGAGTTCAGTTACGGGCAACGCACATCTTGTGCTACTTTCCCAAGAACATGTTTTATGGAAGAGAAAGATGTGGGAATTTCATTGGATAGGAATCAACTCCCAATCTCGGACATATATATTTATTATCAATTTGATTTGATCGTGTTCTTTAACTATCTTCAGACGTTATGAACAGCAAAACAATCAGACGTGTTGTCATTCTAAATTGTTAAATAAAAAATAAAAAACACATTTTGACAAAAGCCTTTCTGTTAAATAACCACATAATTCCTAGACGCTTCCCTTTAAAAGCAGCAAAACAATGCCTCCCCAGCCATCGTCTACTCATTATATTTGAACAATCTCCTTAAGAGCAGCTTTGGACTCTCAGCCAGTAGTCACTATGTCCTGTCATTTACCAATCAGAGCCGGAGTCGTAACACAGATTGATTTGGCAAAAACAGCCAGTAGTTTTGGGGATTGAGAACATTTTGGCTTAACAACCTAAGTATTATTAGCCTCTCCAGTGCCAACATCTCTTTGCATGGAGTTAAAAAACCATAAGCATTACCATCCTTTAACCTTTTGAACAATTTACATCTTTCCAAGCTGGATGACAGTGTCACACACACACACACACACACACACACACACACACACACACACACACACACACACACACATGTCTATTAAAGGCTAAAATATGCTAGATTATGTGTATCAGTCAGCTTTACAGGTGCAGTTAGTCAGGTCATATTTTACCTTTGACATGTACTTTATGTATCAACAGACAAGCTAGTGGTATAAGTATTTGATCACTTATTAACTTACATATTTGTCTTTAGTGTGTGTGGGTTGTTAACTAAACTGAGTAAAAGCTCAGTTATCATGACAAAATAAAAGGTTTTAAAAGTGTCAATCACTTCTCATCAGCTACATGTTTAAAGTTGACATTCCCACCCACTGCTGAGAACTACTGAAAGCCGTAGTATTTTCAGCGCTGCAGAGTGGCAGCTCTCCTGCCAGCAAGTTTATCTGATTAACTTAATAGAATTCACCACAGTGAAATTTGAACTCTTTGCTGCATCTCCTTGGCCAGAATGCACTCAGAAGGCACAGGGGGTGTGACGCTGTGAATAAATGAACAGGATCACTGATAGCACTCTGTCAGAGCCCACTCAGTGTTTTAAAAACACTTTTTTAAAGTGAAACTGGAACACTGCAAGCCAAACAAAGTTCCAGACCTCTCTATAAACCTCCTGTTTAGTACTGATTGTAACTGTTTATTGTTGCACAAGTATGAATCATTGTCCAGGCATGTGAAGAGGATGTGTTTGATCAGCCGTCATTATTGTCCTAACAGGTGGTGAATTAGAGTTTTTTAAAACATGAAAATAGCTGTTTTGTGTCAGGAACTCAGCAGTTGGCACAGCAGTTTTAGTTTAAGGTCTGGATAAAGCTCTTCAGTAAGGATAAAGCTACCCTGAGGAGAAAAACCTTTCCCTCACTCTCCTCTTCCTTTCTCCCTCCATCTGTCTGTCTTTCTCTCTCTGTCTGTCTCTCTCTCTTTCTCTCTCTGTCTGTCTGCCTAATGCATCTGTCCTTCCTCGCACCTTAAGGGTCATTCCCAGTCAGACACATTAACAAGGCTGACATGGACGCCTTGCTCATTGATCAAAACACACTCACACACAAAAGGTAATAGTAGGCGAACATGCATATATTTCTCCTTCACTCTCCTGCCCTGTGTCTTCTTCATTTCAATCCAAAGCTGTTTCAAAACGCAGACGGTCCAGAAGTGGTTGCTGACAGCTCCAATAGAGGATCCATCAAAACCACCTAAAACTGACAGATGGTTCAACAAGGACGTGGAGGATTTATTTTGACCAATGTGTTCTTGTTCAAATGAACGAACAATCTAAGGCTTTGGTTTCACTCACATCTAAACTCAGCCTGATTAATAATTGTACATGTTATGTCTATTTTCTTGCGTTTAACACATGTCATTTCAGTGTTTACCTCTGGTGTTGCCAACACACGGATAATTTACTCTGAAAACTGTGCCTGCATGAATGCATTTTGTGTAGCCACAGATGGAGCTGAAGCTGCTGTCGCTAACATGCTGCTCATGCTACGCCTCCTGCGTAGACACGTTGTAAGGCTGTAGGGTTTGGGTTTTACACCAGCATATAATACACTGTTGCCCATAACGTTGGAATAACATATTTTCTACCTCTTCTCATGAAATGATTGTGACAATGTGATTTATTCAAATTGGAATGTGTCTGAAAACAATATTATTCCAACGTTATGGGCAACAGTGTATTATGTCTGTGACTGGCTATACTGTAATGGAAGTAAAAAACATTCCGCTTAATGTTGTCAATTATTGTTATATTATTATAAGTACACCATTTATTTATTATATATGGTTTTCATTTATTTGACATCATTTTATTTCTGTACGGGACAAATACAGATTCTTAAAAGTGCACCTGCATGTTTTTTCAGATGTCTGCAGTCCCGACCCTGGGCATGCTTGTTATTATTTAAACTTCCTCTGCATGCTGCTGCCCCTGCTGAGGATTGACTCTTAGTCTGTGTGACAGTCCAGATCAGCTGGTGGTCACACAAAACACAGAATATGAATTTGTTCAGGAAACCCAAGGATATTTCCTCTTTAAGGGTTTGTGGGTCCTCTCAACCAGCGGTTCAGGGGTCACAAGATGAAAAATCAAAGATAAATGTTATCCTGTGTTTTATAAGAAATAATTTACCTCCTGAGGCCTTTAAATCACCTTCAAATGAAATACAGCTGAGTATAACAAAAAATCACTTTTCAAATTACAGCCAACGTTCAACTAAAGCCATTACTGAGTTATTATTTCCAGAAGCACGAGAAAACAACATTAAGGGCACCCAAAGGTTTTATTGGCTAAAACCATAATACTAAAACCTCTATACATACAGTATGGAGCCTACACATATTACATAAAGTCGTTTCCATGCGTTATTCCCTTTTTCTCTTAAATAGGATTTCTTTAAATGCTCGCATTTGGTAGTTGAATCTTACTCATTGTACACATATAATTGTATATATATGTAGATATCAAGCATTTATGTCTAATACATTAATATAGACATACATTTTAAGAATACAAAGCATTAAAAAAAATGAATTTTGCCCTGCTATTTGATCAACCAAATCAAATGTTAATGCAAGTTGTAGAGGGTAATACACTACCTGATGTACCTTTTCATGGACATGTGCCTGCGGCCGACGAGAGAGCAAGCTGGTCTGTGAACATCTCTTTCAAGCGTGAAACTATATTTACTGTGTCTCTCTCTTCGTCGCTTTCTGTCATATTTTTCGACATTTTGCTGTGGTTCATCCAAGCATGAACTCAATATGAAACATGTTGTGAGACAAGAATCCAGTGTTCTGTCTTTTCGTGTGTGTGTGTGTGTGTGTTTGTGTGTGTGCGTGCGTGCGTGCGTGTGGTCACCAGTTGTGTCGCTCCCCGTCCGAGATACAGGTCACTTCTTGCCCACCCAAATGTCGCTTTCTCTCACCACTAACATTTCACTCGCACAAACAAACACACGTAGACATACACACACAGACACACACACACACACACACACACACACACACACACACACACACACACACACACACACACACACACACACACACACACACACACACACACACACACACACACACACAGAGACACACATTCACTTGTCTTGCCTTGGGCTGCAATGAGCATATCGTCATTCAAATTCCCTCTACAACTGCAGTGGAACAAAATCACTGACCACAAACATTTCACAAATACCAAACACACACACACACACACAGACACGCACCAACTCACGATTTACTATGACTCTCCCGCTGGTTGGGTTATAAAGTTGTGGGCTATGTTGACAGCTTTAACTGTGAGAACTTGAATCAGTCAAGGATTATTATACTTTGTGTCTGGATGTGTACGTGTGTCCGTGTGCATGTATACTTGTGAGTCTCTGCATCTCTGCATGAGGTTACCAAACCAGCAGATTGCCAGCAGTCACTTGGTTGTTTTCAGCCTGCTCATGCAACAAATCCAATTCCAGGCAGTCAGCAAACCAGAGATGTCTATCTGAAGAGTTCAGCCACCGTAGCCACTAAGGCCAGAATACAATTTGAGCCAGTAAGCAAAGCTTTATTATTGCTTTACAGCCGAGTTTAAACCTAAATAAGTCAAATAAATCCAAACACCAGACCTAAAATGCTTGTGTGTGACATCTTCAAGAGGTGAATGAATGACCAGTGAAGTAAGTTTGGTTAAATCTTTGGATCTCATGGAGTTTGTGTATGTGTGTGTGTGGGGGGGGAAGGGGGAGGAATGTGTTTGTGGCTAAATATCCAGACAGACCAGTCAGCAGAAGCCAAGTTTAGCTCTGCTCTGTGATACTTTTCCACTCCACCACCATTGTTGGCTCTGCGCACTTGATTGTAACAGTACTTCACTGTTCAACTGGATTTCTCTCCATTGTGTGAAAGAGACTGGTTTGGAGAGACAGTGACAGTGAGAGTAAGAGTTGGAAAATTACTGTGCACAAACTGTTGAAACTTTGTAACAAATTCAACATGTCATTGTCTCCCACACAGAAGAATACCAGGCAACCTGCTATGACATAAATTGCTGGCAGCAGTATTAATGACTCTGGTAGCGTCAGTGTGGAGGAGCAGTAGAGAGGATTTATCCAGACTCGAATCTGGAAGGTTGAAGGGGTCAGCTATCAAGTGCTCCACTGCAAACGTCGGCTCTATTTTAACCGAGACTTAACGCTGCCGCAATTTCAATTATTTAACTACACGACTCTGTGAGAGAAGCAGGGCAGGTGGGGAGGCGAGACCGAGAGAAAGAGAGACAAAAATAAAGAGTTTGGGTTGCATTTAATGACAACCATCATCTCAGTTATTTAACCTATTAGTCTAGAAACCTTTTGTTTTCCAATATGGCCTCTACGTAGCTAGTCAAAAATACTTTGGCTGTTTATCAAGTCACGATATCCCTTCAGAGGAAGTGCTGAATCCATGATGACTAAATGTTATTACATATGCATGGAGAGAGTTAATATTAATGGCCACATTGCTGTCAGCTTTTTAATATTCAGCGAGAGAAAGGCAGAGAGAGTGGAGGGTGAGATAGGTCAAGTACTGCATATAACAAAGGCTAGTGCAGAGTGAAGCTGTACTCTACATAACACTTCATGCTAAGCGTATAGTATGTCATTAATTACTCATTACAGCACTAATTTTGGTACATTCAAGCACACTTCTCTCTTAACAAACAGAAGCATCTAATGGTCTGTGCGAACTATTTTGTTTTCTATTTGTACATTTTCCTAATAAAACAGCAGTTGGATTGCTTGATGGCGTTGAAATTAACCAACGTATCACACTTTTGTCCTATCCGAAAGTCATAAATGTCAGCTGTTTCCAAAGTTTTTAGGACTTTGTACCACTATGAACCAAACCAAAGTACTGCTTCCTACTGGTAACAATGTGACGATGAAATAATAATAATAATTATAATAAATGATATTCATATAGCGCCTTTCAAGGGACCCAAGGTCGCTGTGCATGGTGGACAAACAAAACAAACAGACAATCAAAGGGCAAACAAAAAATAAAGGAAGCCGGGGGACCAAGAAAGGACTAAGGCCCGAAGGCCAGGGTGAACAGGTGTGTTTTTAATGATGGTTTGAAGATGTCCAGGGAGGCAGCATTACGGATCTCGGCAGGAAGTGCATTCCAGAGGGTGGGGGCCGCAACACTGAACGCCCTGTCACCAACAGTTCGGATATTTGCACTCTCAGGTTTTTAATAATTTAACTGAAGGAGAAACGATGAATGTTTATTCTTCTGCTCAGACCCTCCAGAGTAGAACATTTTCTATGTCCTTCAGCATTACCTAATTCTTCTCTAAATACAACAACCACTCAAAAGTTGTTTATGACTCACTGCAATACACCTATAGTATTCCCCATTGTGTCTATCTGTCAGAGTAGAATACGCTATGATATGTTACATAATTAGAGTTAAAGGTCCCATGTCATGGCGTGCGTGCACCTGCCCTAAACACCATGGTAGCATCCCATCTCGCCCCCTATCCCCCTAATACCCCTGTTGATGACCTGGTAGCCTGTTACAACACTGCCCTAGCGCTCAGCCTTGATGCTCTGGCCCCTCTCAAAACCCGTACCGTCTCCTACATCTGCCCTGCCCCATGGTTCACTGCCGAACTCCGCTCCATGAAGTCTGCTTGTCGCCAGCTTGAGAGACTCATTAGAGGAACTGGTCTCACTGTCCACCTTGAGGCATACAATAGACCCTCCAGAAAAACGCGGGCTAAAATCCTTGATTATGCGGGCTAAAATCCTTGATTATGCGGGCTAAAATCCTTGATTATGCGATTAAACATGCGGGGTTTTTATGCGAAATATGCGGAGAAGTTGCGAAATATGCGGAAATATGCGAAAAGTTGCGAAATATGCGGGAGGCGGAAAAAAGGTGATTCTTCTCCCACACCCTGTTACTAGGCTACTACTGAATGAAAGGAAGCCCTTTTAAAGAGTTCCTATGACACACACACACACACACACACACACACACACACACACACACACACACACACACACACACACACACACCTCCGCCTCATTCTGTTTTCATTTACCCGTTCGTTATCTGACCAGCTTCAATCTTGTATGTTCCAACACACAGTTGCACGGGGTGCAGAATAGTTTCCCCCCACTTTCGTGTAAGACATCTGCGTACTGCTTTGCCCGGTCTTTAGCAGAAAGTTCGTAGGCAAATGGGATGGATTCGATTTGATCATCTTGGTCAGAGCCGTATAATAGTATAATTATAATAGTATATAATAATAATAGTATAATAGTAGGCTATATAATAATCTATATGGCGCTGATCTTGTTGCTTTTCTCTCTCGTGTGAGTTCCACACATTCACTCTACGGTGTTGTTTACCTGCGCGAGCTGATGACATCACTACTTCACGTTACTTCACGTTACTTTTCCCTCAATTTTGTGTGGAAAAATGCGGGGATTATGCGACCTTTTAAGAAATATGCGGCCTTTTAAAAATATGCGCTATTTTGCTGATTATGCGGTAAATTATGCGATCGCATAATCACGTTTTTCTGGAGGGTCTAATACAAGGACCATGTAAGGGCCTACAAGGAGGCTCTCACCCGGACCAAAGCTCAATACTATTCAACCATAATCCACGACCAACAACATCAACCAAGAAAACTGTTCTCAACCATAAATCGTTTACTCCGCCCCATTGCTGCCCCACAACCTCCTGGTGCTCGTGACCTCTGCTTGGACTTCCTGGATTTCTTCCAGGCCAAAGTGAATTCCATCCACTTGCAGCTTAATGCACCTGCCCCCCCCTGCTCCACACACAGCTCGTACTCCAAGCGCCGCTGCTCCAACTGCACGCTCCTCATACTGCCACCTCTCTACCTTCGCCCCTGTGGATGCTGTCCAGATGGCTAAGCTGGTCTCTAAGGCCAAGCCCTCCACCTACTCTCTGGACCCCATGCCCACTGTCCTAGTAAAGGCAACACTACACACTGTTCTGCCCACCATCGTGGACATCATTAACTCCTCCCTGTTAACTGGCATCTACCCAACATCCTTCAAAACCGCCTCAGTCACCCCCATTCTGAAGAAACCCGGACTTGACCCAACTGACCTCAACAACTACCGGCCGGTCTCCAACCTTCCCTTCCTGAGTAAAATCTTGGAAAGAGCAGTCACCGACCATCTCCACCATCACATGTCCAACCATGAGCTCTATGAACCCTTTCAATCTGCCTACCGGACCCACCACAGCACCGAGACCACCCTGATCAAAATCACCAATGACCTCCTCATCGCAGCTGACTCAGGCTCCATCACTACACTAATTGGGACGGATGGCGCAGTGGTCTGTGCGTCTGATCATCAGATCAAGGGGGCGTTGGGGAACTCCAGTTCAAAACCCGCTCCTGCCGCCACTGCGTCAGGCCGTTGTGTCCTTGGGCAAGACACTTCACCCGAATTTGCTCCTGTGGGTATTGTCCACAGTTCATGTATGATATTAATGTGTACTTGTATAAGTGCCTCGATGACTGTCATCGAGGTGTGAAGATGGGCGGTGTGGCGCAGTGCGCTGTGCAGCGATTATCAGATCAAGGGGGTGAAAACCGCCTCCGCTGCGTCTGTAAAGCCATTGTGTCCTTGGGCAAGACACTTCACCTGAACGTGCTCCTGTGGGTATTGTCCACAGTAGACCATTACATGTATGTATCTGTATTTGTAAAGCGCTTTGAGTCATTGATAAAGCGCTATAATAAATATAAGGATTATTATTATTATTAATTCTCCTAGACTTCTCTGCAGCCTTTGACACTATCTCCCATAACATCCTCCTTACTCGCCTGTCTGAACTCCATGGCCTCACTGACTCCGCCCTCTCCTTCTTCCACTCATACCTCTCGGACCGGACACAGTTTGTCACACACGCTGGCTGCAGCTCCCCCTGTGCTTCTGTCAATCATGGAGTCCCCCAAGGCTCGGTGCTCGGTCCCCTTCTATTTACAATATACATCCTTCCGATTGGTGATATCATCCGCAGCCATGGTCTCTGTTTCCACTCCTACGCGGACGACACCCAACTGTACAACAGCACAAAACCCTCTGCCCATCTCCCCCTCAGTCACTAATCAACTGCCTACACGAATACCTGGATGACCACCAACCTACTCAAACTAAACAGTGATAAAACTGAGCTCATGGTTGTGGCCCCCAAGGCACTGCTCGGGAAAGTTGGAGATCTGCTCCTCAACATCGACGGTTCCATCATCTCCCCATCCCCTCAGGTCCGCAACCTTGGAGTTGTCTCCCAGCCGGGGTTCCCAGCAAAACCCTGGACAGGCTCCAGTATATACATAACTCAGCTGCCAGGGTTCTCACACGCACCAAGTCCTGGCAGCACATCACCCCCACTCTCTTCAACCTCCACTGGCTCCCAGTCAAGTCCTGCATCACTTACAAACTCCTCCTCCTCACCTACAAGTCCCTCCATGCCCTCTCCCCTCAGTACCTCACAGATCTCCTCCCTCCATACATCCCGTCCCGCACCCTTCAATCCTCAGACTCTGGCCTGCTCTCCATTCCACCTTCACCGGGACCGTGCCTTCAGTGTCGCTGCCCCCACCCTCTGGAACTGCCTCCCTGCAGAAATCCGCAACGCCCCTTCTCTCAACATCTTCAAATCAACCCTGAAAACTCATCTGTTCAACATAGCCTTCCAACAATAACTCACTCTTCCCCCGCCACTGCAATGTTACACTTCCATTTCTGCCCCCTGTTTTATGTTTATGTTTTATGTTTTTATATCTTGTCCTTATATGTTTCTTTGTAAAGCGACCTTGAGGTTATGAAAGGCTCTATATAAATTCAAGTTGTTATTATTATTCTTATTATGGCCTTTTCTACTGATCATAATTCCATTGATGAGGTCTACTAGAATACATTTATATTGTGCAATTTTCTAAACTCACATTGGTTTCTCATACAGCATCTCTGTATAGTATGTGTATTCACTCTCTGTCCTAAACGGCTTGTTGGAGCTCCTGCCCCCCCCCTCCCTGTGAGCCCACTGTGCTCTGATTGGTCAGCTCGCCCACTCTGTTCTGATGAGTCTACCACCGTTACAGCGGAACATCAGTGATTATGTGTTACAATGGCGTTAGCAACCAGAAAATGACACCAGTAAGGACAAACAGATGAGAATGCTGCGTGGGGTCTGGGTGCCGTGTTGGCGGTACGTTGCGCGGCTCGCTGCTGCGAGGAGCAGACAGTGTGAGCTGGGTTCATTTCCTGCTTGCTGCGTGGGATCTGCGAGACAGCGAGACATTGCGAATGGACACGGGAAGGTGAGGGGGTGCTGAGGGGGCTGCAGCACCCCCATCTGCGAGGCTCCACTAACAAAACTACCAAAAATTAAGTTGTTCCAACTAGTTTTACCACATTATTTAAGAAATTTTAAGTTGTATATACTTAATTACCATCATTGTGAACACAAGTTTTTAAGTTGATAACCATTTATAAATTAAGTTTGTTTTTGCCTTTAAAGAAAGAAATGTATTAATTCCACAACAAAAATGTTAGGCAATTCACTTTTTTATTTTGAACTGCAGTTGTTTATTTCAACACATGATATTTCAATCAGGAGAGACTTCATTTTGTTTGAACATTTATTGACACATGTCATATGATAAATGTTAAGTCTTTGGCGATTAGATCCTGAAATCGTATATATCTAAAGGGGGAAATGCAGCCGTGAGCATATAGGGAATTTAATCAATGTAATCGCGGGCCACATCAGCATTAGGGCTGCACTCAAAGGGCCGGTTGTAACTTTAAGACTATATAAAAATACATATATAAATATATATATAAAATAATGTATTATATTACATTATTGCCTCTGCATTGGATTATTATTATTATAACTTCATAATGAACTATGTCTGAAAGCAGAAGTCTGCGGCAAATAATTGCAAGTCTCTTGAGAATGTCACAAAATGATTTAAAAAGAAAAGCCAAATTCTGGAAAAAAAGTCGAAATCAAAAAAAAGAAGTGACATTTTAATAAAATGTCAAATTCGGAGAAAAGGGCATATTCTAAGAAAAAAAGTCAAATTCGGAGAAAAGGGCATATTCTAAGAAAAAAAGTCAAATTCTGAGAAAAGGGCATATTCTAAGAAAAAAAGTCAAATTCTGAGAAAAGGGCATATTCTAAGAAAAAAAGTCAAATTCTGAGAAAAAAAGTCTGATTTGAGATGCATTGTGGGACATGTAGTTTATGGGCAACGTGCTTCTGTAAATCATCATGTAACCGTATAATAAACATATAATATTCTTTGCAAGCTCTTGTGGGGCCACAGAAAATGAAGTCACGGGCTGGATTTGGCCCCCGCACCTTGAGTTAATATTACTTTTGTCGGTAACGGAGTAGTGTAACGCGTTACTTTTATAATTCAGTAATCACACTACAGTTACTAACATTGCCCCGACACGCGTTACTTTGTTACTTTTATAAAATCAGTCATAATCACACTGACAGACAAGAGGGGTTTCCGCCGCATGTTTATATGTACGTAATCTGCGCGACTTGCGCGTCCACATCTCCGCGTGCAGTGCTGCATAAACATGGCAGAGTCAGCGATAACCTTCGAGGGGTGGAGGTATGCCCATTATTTTGAGTTCGTCCGAAGAATAGACAGGAATGTGACGGTGAGGTGCAAACTGTGTCCAGGCCAGAAGCTGTTATACACTGCTGCAAACACCACGTCAAACCTCAACAAACACCTGCAAAGAACACATGCTAAGGTGAAGCTAATAGCTAAGGACCCCCGAACCCAGAGTGAGGATGTTGTGAGTCGCCGCCGCCGACTCCGAAGCGGCACAAATTAGAATTTGGAGGACCGGTAACCAAAGCAGAGATGGACAGGCTTGTAGCATCCTTCATAGTAGAGGTAATGTTGCCCATTTGCACAGTGGAATCACCATCGCATCGTTCAGAGATATACTGCGCAAAATACAGATAGCAGGAGACAGAGGACAGCCATAGTCAGAGCTATCTGGATCAGTCTTATGCGACAATGGAAACTGAACTAAAGAGAACATTTGAAACTTTAGCAGTCTGCGTGATCTGCCTGCAGGGAGGGGCTGGCCGGCCCTGCGAGTAAAGTAACGAGTAAAGTAACGAGTAAAGTAACGAGTTACTTTATGTAGAGAGTAACGAAGTAGTGTAATATATTACTTTTTTTTAAAGTAATATGTAATATGTAATATATTACTTTTTTTTAGTAACGACCCCATCTCTGTGGACCAGTCACTGATGATGGTGATATTCATGTCCTTTTGAAGCACATTAAATAATAGGTTAGCGCATAAGAGATAATGAATTAGGTAATTGCATACTTTTTAAACTGTCACTCTTAGCGGATTCAGAGCCATTATTACCAGCTGCTAAAGCAACGCTGGTATTGTTTCCACCTATTGAGTCTGCATGTGTGTGTCATCATGGCAATGTGGTCCTGAAGACATACAGAGGTGGTTGTGTTAAAATGCATGTGGACAGATTTTGTCAATCACAACCGTGCAAGTTTTAGTGTACCTTCTCATCTTTTTTGCAGGTTCCATACAATATTTGAACTGGTTAAGTGAGGAGCAGAAGCCACTTGTCAAATGTTACACAATCCTTTTCCCATGACATTGCTGTCAACACCTATCCATGCTGAACATTGCTAAGATATTATTGATTGGGGTGTGGCCAAAAGTGCAATAAGCTTAAAAATGTAACTGACAGAGAGAAGTGCTTTTGTCACTGTGCCCATGGATTTTATTTTATTTCAAGATTTTTAATTACTTCGCTAAACTCCTTGAAAAGGTCCTCTTCCTTTTCTCAAATCATTGAAAAACTCTCTATACAAACAATGTTTATGACAATAAACCTTTTTTACCTCAGGACTATTTTCACATCTCAACCAAAAAATGTAAAATGAATAGCTTTTTGCCTTTCTCTTTAATCCTCAAAAAATATTTCATAGTTTGGGCACAAGGCCACAATGATGTTCAGAAATGTTTTTCTCTTTATTTAAATAGATGCTGTTGTTACACGAAGCTATCAAGTAACAAGTAGTAGAGCTTTATCTAATATTGGCCTGCTTATTTGTGAAATCTCTCTATGTTGATTAATATAAACCCTGACCTGAACCTAAAGGGTTACTTTGAGTATTTGTCGCTGTTGAAGTAGTTTGAACCTTCAGAAAAAGGGCACTGCAATGATCAATCTTGCTCACCTGTACTAATGGTGCGTACATTAGAGGCATGGGGTTACTATAATATACTAATTCTCCCCCAAAAAAATCAATTTAATCCAATATAAAAGCAGTCAAAACGAAAGCAATAGCATGCTGTGATGATTGTGGGATTGTGTGCGCTTGGAAGCAAACTGTATTTTTACACCTGTAACAAGTTTCCAGAATGGGCATGTCAGCAGTGTAATTATGGAGCCTCATCGCACTCATGCTGTGAGAGAGTCAGCACGCCTCCGTGTAATTGCCCTCCAATGCTCCTGACCTCTAGCGGGACGTCCCAATTTTTATCAAACATGCTTGATAATTGTCTGAGCGGTGATAGGAGCAAAACTGTCACTCCAGTCAACATGAGGACATCAATTACACCCAGACTACTCATCTGGTACAGAAAAAGTGTTCTTCCTGTGTAACACTGTATTGGTTTTGTTTTGTGTTTTAGCCTTTCTTCACCAACAGTATTACCTTTCAAACCTTGAGACCTACGTGCAAAAAGCATTATTCATTATTTGTGGGTTCTGGAGGCAGTTTTTGTCAAACAAAGACGCTGTTCCTCTTATTAGGAACGAGAGACGGGATTCCTCCAAATCCTCCATCACACACAAACACTGTCAGGCTTCAGCGCTTCCCATTGTTCCAACTGAGCTTGATCTAATCGAGCCCAGTGCCTAACACACATGTACAGTATGTACACACACACACACACACACACACACACACACACACACACACACACACACACACACACACACACACACACACACACACACACACTGTACTACACACACACACACACTGTACTACACACACACACACACACACACACACACACACACACCCACCCACCCACACACACACACACACACACACACACACACACACTGTACTACACACACACACACACACACACACACACACACACATACACACACACACACACACACACACACACACACACACACACACACACACACGCAGACATGTGGATCTGGAACTGTTAGTAGCTTTATTAATTCTTCATGAATATAGAAGGTGTTTTTTCACTCCGTTGTGTCACATTTGTGAGTGTGTGAGTGTGTGAGTGTGTGAGTGTGTGAGTGTGTGAGTGTGTCTCGCTCTGGGCCTGATCAGATCTGAAATTGAAAAAAAACATCTGCTGATGCTTTTTGCTGGTGGCTTTTAACAGAGTGTGTATGTGTCATACATGGGTCCGCCGGTCACAGTAGCTAGGAACTTTAAAATTAAACATCTTTATTTGGTTGTACCTTTCACAGGAGGGGACCAGATAAGATTTAATGAAACTTTAATAAAGTGTGTGGAGAAATCAGGTCATCACAGCAGCAAAAGCAGAGAGACAGACACATCTAACTGCACTAGCAATACAACTGAGCAATATTAAACCTGAAGAAAAAGACATAATTGAATATATGTGTTGGTGTACATTTTAAAACAAGGTAAGTAAACTGCCTTGAGTGGACATGGATGGAAAATATGGATTACTGAGGTGAGACTAGTTAGTAAATAACTGTAAAGCTTTGCTATGCAATCATATATGTACTTTGTCCCAAAACACTGAGACCCAATTTATCAGACAGTTCATCTGCAACATCTAGTGTGATGTTATGGGTGTAACTTGGTATAGCACCTCCCAAATACTGACTTTCAGCCCTTGTTATTGAAACACATGGGATCTTTCCTATAATACAACTTACATATTTAGCTTGTCGTTTCTCGGCGGGTAAGAAGAACCCTGAAACAATAATCTTACAAACTCTATAACACAGATTTTAAAACAGGCTTTTTTTAAATAGTCTGAAGTCTCCAATCTCAGTCTGAGATAATGCCGGTGAAACCATCATCTTAGTTATTTTATCAGATTTGTGTAAATTACCCTAAAGAGCCACAGAAACAGAGATACAGCTTTATTTGATCAGTTTGTGTACTCTTTATGGCGATTAAACTGATCTTTATTAGTTAAATACTGCATGTGTGCCTCTGAGAAACAGAAGTTAATGTCTGTAATCCTTTTTCTATCGTTCACAAATGTAAAATGTGTAAAAAAACATCTAGGGTATAGGGCGATATTTTGAACATGTGTTTTCTAACTGACCAGATACAGATACATCTCCTGCTGTGATTTCAGCTGGGATATGAGTTCAAGTGGCATGTTTGCTTGTTCTTACGTCTAGATAAACATACTAATCTCGCGAAATGTCAAAAAAAGGAAGTAATACATCCAGTCTCCCGATTAAACAGAAAAATACAACCGTACACCTCCTGATTGTTTCTCTGTTTAACTGAATTAGTACTATCTTAATTGCCTTGTTAAGTCATCATAAAAGACACTTCATTAAAGCTCAATAGAAACAAAATAAAACCCTCCCAAAAACTCTTTCCACAGTTACAACCTCACTGACTTTGATTTGGTTGAGATAAACCCATCATTTACCAAGTTAAATGTGAAAATGTGACGGCTGTACACGCTTCCTTTCTTCTGATCAGCTTCTTTTACTTCTTAGGTAGTAGACCATTCAATTAGCAGAAGATAATTACAAATTCGACCCAAATATCACTCAGTTGATAACCAATATCTGAGATAACAGTCCAATGGCCCATTGGACGAAAGGTTATTAAGCAGTAAAGCTTTTAACCGAATACACTCAGGCAAAATTCCTATCCCATGTAAATCAGTGGACGAGGCATTTGTTTGAGTGAATTCAGATGGTCATTCATCAATGTTCCAAGTGTGATGAAAACTACCCCACTTACCAATCAGGTCCTCTATTCACATTTAAATCCTGATTCTGTGCTTTTCACCATCATATTTCGACTGGAAAACAAGTCGGCTCTCTTGCTCTCTTTTTGCTGTTTTGCTTCTTTTGTAAACAAAGCATGACAAGTTGGAGCAGAGAAAAGCACTTTAATCATTTGAATCATTAAAACACTACGAAAAGTCGTTTTTTTTAAAGGGGACACAAGTCGTGTTAAATGAAGATTTGCAATAGTAGTTTTGTGATTGCATGAGCATCCATTTGACTGTGCTCCTCAGACTGCGATCAAGGAGTCATGTCCTACATGTGACGACAGTCTATGTGTCTGTTCGTTCTAATTAGTGGGATATTTGTATCCACGCATCAACCCGTTAAATGTAAAGCTGTATGCCGGTTAATGGAGGGTTAAATAGACTTACTAGGGCCTGGGGCTCAGCTCACTGGGAATTGAACTGGCAACCTTCAGGGTCACACAGACTGAATCTCTTCCTGGCCGATCTAAACGATCTAGATAACGAGCCCGTTGAGAGTCGATGAGTGTGCAGATTAGCATAAATTAACATAAATTAGAAAGCCAATTAATATTCTGTTCAATCTGTTCTGAAGTAATCTGACTATCTGAAGGAAAAAGAGGAAGATACAGTAGAGAGGAACAAGAAAGAAAGTAGGCCATACGTAAAACTGCCCTGTCAAGAAAATGTGATCAGATGGATTTATTTGATTGGTTGTTTTGTGTGTTTTGTGCAGGCGAAATAATACTTTTTAGTTGGAGCAAATATTATACTGTAATGTCAATTTAGCTGGCCTGTCTTTCTGAAATGATATATATTTTGATCTGATGCTGATAAACATGTTGATCATAGTGATGATTTTAAAACTTTAAGGGGTATTCCTCAGATTTCACTCAACCACTATTGAACGTGTCATGCTTTCATATTTTCATTAATACATACGAAACAAGCTGATATCTCTTTTTTAAATGTAATATATTCTCTTAACATGAAAGGTTGAGTAAGTGAAGCCTCATATTTGACATAAGACATAGTCATTTAAAAAACACCACTCAAGACTTACTTAGCTTTTGCCAGAGCTTTCAACCGTATTACACAGTCTTTATCAGCAGATGGACGAGAACACAGACACAGCTGAAAAGGCCTAAGACACAATTAATGTCCTCAAAGTGCTACGGATGACATCATAACAGCTGCAGAGCTAGAGAAAAAGAGAAAGGTTTGTTTTCTCAAACTACTTAGGTGTGTCCTTTCTATCAGTTATTGCTGCTTAGAGCCAAACACTTTTTATCTGCATCATTTGAATTAACCTCATTCCTTCAGTGTCCTTTGGTGGATTTATTTCACACTTAAATGTTAAACAAGGTTATGTAAAATAGCTTCCACTTTGAAGATATTGATAATGGTCTGACTTTACTGAAATATGCCCTCATATTAATGTATCCGTGTAATCCTATCTTTGTGGTTTGTTAGATTTGACAAATCAATTTTTTCCACTGTAACATCCACATTTCCCCCAAGGGGAAATACAAGGATTGTTAATCATCACAACATGCAACTACTGTAAACACCAACAAGAAGCTATACAAGATGGCTATACATTTTCATCTAAATGAGTTCACACAAACACTAAAGTAATTGAAACAACAAACATTGCTACAGGAAGAAAATAACAAACAGTACATAATTTTAAAGACAAATGGAGAACATTCATCATTACTAAAGTCTGAGTTTACCCTGTCGTTCTAAAAGTAATGAAAGGGACATTTCTGCTTAGTTAGTCAACACGGCTTGCCACAGTAATCAGTATTAACGGTGTCACACAGTATTCGGGCAAATACCAATAACATCACTGATCCACCTCCCCCAAAATGAGTGTCCATGTCCATAAAAAATAAAAACACTCATTTGTAAAAAAATATATAATAAGTTAAATACTAAGCATGTTATCAACACATTAAATCCACCAAAGCCACAATTATAAACTGAAGATATAAGTGTCTGCTCTGTCTGCAGCATCAGTAGCACAAAGTAGCAGGAATTTCACTCATCACAGAAATTTGACATACAAGAAATAAGCTACAGGTTTTTAATTCAATGCAAAAACCTAAAGTTAGCTCTATTATATTTTGTACTTAAACCCAATGCTAATAGTGAACCTGATAATGTAAATGAAGCCATCACTATCGGTTGGTATGAGGCCCTTTAAAGCATTAGCTTCATGTTTCGGGGCGGCAGGCGGGACGTTGCTGCCCTGTAGTGAAACCATGACCAGAGAGGTTTGTTCACACAAAGCCATCCAATGTCAAAAATCAAAGTCAGTACAGAATAACTTTTTGCAAATGTCTGGTGTTGTCGTGAATTAATTAACCAGTAGGGAAATGTCCTCAACCTGGCTTCCCTTGACGAAACCCTGTTAAGATAAAGCAAAACAGAAGAAAAAGAAGATGACAAAGCAAGGATACTGCCCCAGCAAAGGTTGTCACTTTGATTTCCAATGTTGGCCTGTTATTTGTCATTTCTTAGGTGCTAGACACTAGAGCTGTATAGATGAGAGAGAAAGGCACGGAGAGCGGAAATAATGAGACAACACTCAGAGGAACACTGACTTCCAGCTCGCATATAGCTTGGATATCCAAGGACTCATAAAATCCTGCATTTCTTGACTGTATTATGAGCAAAAAAACAACAAGACGGGGTTCTTACCTATTCATGCCTCATCTCTCCCTCGCTCCTCAGCACCTCCTACTACAAACCCAAGGGAGGGATGCCAGGAATGGGATGCATGAACAGAGGAATGAACACATCACCCTTTCTCCCACTGGGACTTTCTTGCCCAGTCAAGCATCATTTGGAAACAATGTCATTTACCCATGTTGCTCAGCTGTATCAGCAGCAGAGCCCTTAACAGATTGCTCTGATAATGTGATGTTCTGAGTGCTTATTTTTCTGTCTGAGTTAATGCAACACCCTTTTTTTTTATGGCACTGCTGTATACCTGCACACTGAACACAACACACATACTGACTCGGGCTGAACAAACTTATCTCGTAACTTCTATTAATTTTCTCTCACATAATTTGAAATGATGCATATTATTACTTGTACCATAGACATGCAAATCTATGGTTCATATAACATTGTTCATAGTTGGTGATGTACTGTTATTTGAACACTCAAAGTCAAAACAAACACTGGAGGAGTTATTACATGAATATGCAGGTGCTCAGGTCAATACTATTACACTCAGACATCAGAGTACCCCAACACTGGAAACATTTTATAGCACTGTACTGACCAGACTTGTTCATTACTAAAGCCTTTCTATAATGAAATGCTTTATTTCAACATGCTTTTCACGTCTATCATAAAGTACCTGAACCATTTGATAGACAATTATTTTCGTAAATTACCCTTTGTTCCATTAAATGTAATATAACAAGTGAAGGCTCCTGAGCCTATATCCCAGCGAAGAGGTGTGAACATACAGCCTCCAGAGGAACGAGCCGCAGCCTGCAGCGTCTGCAGCACCTCAGGGGAAACACATCATTTTATAGAAACCCACATTTTCTCCTACGCTACATCGTCAAATTAGCTCATTCGCACTATTACATTTCCAAAGTGGTTTATTTAATGGATTTCATTTCCTTGTGCTTTTGAAATGATAATTAAATGTGAAATTCAGTATAAATTGTGTGCAACCACAACTATTTTTACAGAGACATTTTTAAAAGGTGCATTGCACAATTTGATCTTGACTTTACCCTCTCCCTTGAGTTCAGCAAAAAAGCATAGCAGACATATACACATAGAAACACAAAGAAACATTTTCATGGTGGTCAAACCGATCATACGTATCATAATGCAGTCACTTGGCATATTTCTATCTTTCAAAGGACACTGCGAGGCAGAAAGACAGCAAGCATAAATATTGAAAAAATAATAATTATATGCTGACAAATAAAATATATTCTGGTGTATAAAAAGAAGAGATCAAATGGATGTGTGGGGGGCCATGGATATATTACCTCGGGACTTTGGTTACTAAGAGACCATTTAAAGCCAAGCTTTTGAAACAGGAATTGAAAGCAGAAAAGATCCAGAGTCGTTTTGAAAGGTGAGGAGCAGAGCGAAAAAAATCAGGAGAGAGGAAACAAAATCACAAAGCTTGGTTAGTGAAAGAAAGAAAAAATGGTGATGCGTGGGGGCCACGGAAATATTATGGAAATTATACTGGGATATGATTCGAAAAGATGAATATGGAAACACCTATCTATAAAGAAATAAACGATGAGATGAGATGGTATATAGGAGATTAAATGTGTTGTATGGGGTCTGCTGAGATGACACACAGTCTTGTTATTCAGAAATGCTTTAAAGAACTTGAGTAAAGTGATGTGAATGCAGAAATGCTAAGTGCTATCTAATACATAGAGACGGGAAGATGGGAAACACCAAAGAATGGGAAGATGAAATAAAGCTTTCAAAGGTTAACGTGGATTCAAAGAAAGCAATAGATAGGAGACAATGACGCAGAAATGGTGGGTAAAGAGGGATGGCAATAAAGGGGGGGGGCGAAGAGGGGATATACGTCAAAGTGAAGAGGAAGAGGAAAGGGACAAAAGAAAGGAAGAAGAAAGGACTGTGGGCGAGAGTGCTGCCTTCCATCACCCCCTTCCTCCCTTTTCTTCCATTTAACTTTTCAGCAATGAGTGAATGATGTGCATTTTCCTCCCTGTAAGTTGAGGTGTGTGCGTGTGTGTGTGTGTGTGTAGGTGTGTGTGTCTTAGCTGCGTGTGAAGGTGTGTGGCTATCTGTGTGCATTTTAGATGAAAGTGTTGTGCGGTGTTTACGCTAGCCGGAGTCATGCCGCGAACAATAAGAATCCTTGATCATACATCAAAGACTTCACATTGGCACACTCACACTCACTTTGACACACACACATACACTTCACACACGTACGCTGCCTCTGAAGAAGGGTTGAGAAAGTTTAAACATCTTATCACAGCGTTGTGTATATCTTATAAGTGCAGCATATAGGTGGCACCTCAGCCAAACACACAGAGAAACACAACTTATAGGGTGTCTGTATAATCGTTCATAAAATGCATAAGATACATACCAACCTAGCGCAGTCAATCTCATATGCAGTGAGTTTCTGCAAACACCAGCACACAATCTCAAGGAACAGTAGTTTTATTTCCACCTTTCTATGGCAGCAGGAAACACACACTGCATGTTGGCATTCCCCAATCTTCTTTGGTGAATTTTCATACATGCTCAAAAATAATGTTACTTTACTTGGTATTTAATGCCTAATAGTATCTTAAGATTATTCATTAATCGGATATGAACTTGAGATAATTTCCTTCTTATCTTTTTACTTTGACGTTACATCTTTATATTTGTGTGACCTCTGGAGGTATCCTAAAAATACAAATTTGATTAACTTTGCATTTTTTATGGCACACACACATCTGGCAGACACAAAACAAGATCACCATTCATTAATAGTAACCTAAAGTCCTCGTATAGCCATTCTCCTTGCTATGTTTTGGTCCATGCCAACTCCCAAGGGAATCATCTAGCTCCGTCTGGTCCAGCTTTAACTTTATAAACTTCATTTTACAACTTTTGTGCCAGTGGTGTCTTGTGCATAATTATTTTCAAATAAATCTAATTGTAATGTGTTACATTGCTGCGTTACGGGGACATATAATTTATCCCTTCAACAGAGCATAACATACCTCAACAGTGAGTGAATATGAAGAGCCCGGATTCTCCGACTGCTGAAAGTTAAATTCACAGACTCCTGCCACATAATCTGATGTACTGTTGTTGAAGGACATACAATTCAAAAGCTGCGGAAAAGGTTCTAGAAGTTTGTTGTAACATCAAAGTCTTTGCCACTTTTGTGATCATCAGAATCACTTCAACCTTTTTTCTCTACTTTGACAAATTGCCTGCTCTGAATGACTCTGCCCTGTAGATTATTATTTGCTGCTGTGACCTGGTGACAAATGAATTAGTTATATTCCCTTGACAGAAATGAGAGACATTTCAGTCACTCTAACAAGGTCCAGTCATCGGCGACATTGCGCTAAGCCACTGACCCTTGGCTAGGAAATTTAATTAACAGAAAAATGGGATGAGGATGTTTCGACCTGTGCACTGTGTTTGGTGGCAATGTCACAGGACTGCTCTGGCAGTGCTGGAGTGCTTCTGGACTCTACAACAGACAGTTATGATTAACAACAGAGCTGCCAGGGCCACCATGCTCCACCTCAACTATTTACCTTAGGTACACAATGAATTCATGTGATTTGCAATCCAGTGAGCCATTGTAGCACGAGGGCTGCTGGTTAGTCTGAAATATAACCAGCAATGAAAAAGAAAGCTACCAATCAAATGAAATACACATTCCCTAGGTCAAAAAAAAGCTATGGATCGCAAGGAAAAGTGAAAAGGCGGCTTGAGGAAAACATCAGGATTTTAATTTCTAACAGGGACCTAAAAATCCTCATCCTGACTTGTTCTATCAAATTGAATCACATATACTCTGTAATGGTAACTCTGAGTGTTATCAGAAAACCAGATTTGAATCACAAACACTCACTAGGACAAAAACACCAACTGCTGGCCTTCAAATTGCTGTTATGCTCAGAGACTCAGAATGACGCACCCAAACATGCACCATTTGAAAAATCTGAGCTCTCCGTATCCAGAGATAAAAAAAAAAATATTGTCAGTGATGACTTGCTCATGTGACAAAGGCTAGTGGTGTGTGGTGTGTGTGTGTGTGTGTGTGTGTGTGTGTGTGTGTGTGTGTGTGTGGTGTGTGTGTGTGTGTGTGTGTGTGTGTGTGTGTGTGTGTGTGTGTGTGTGTGTGTGTGTGTGTGTGTGTGTGTGTGTGTGTGTGTGTGTGTGTGTGTGTATCCTGGTGATTCAGTTGTCAACAGCACATGCCAACAGCAGATGCTCGGGGGTACAAGCCTCCTTTCCACCTACATATCAGGGTCTAGTGGCCACCAAACTTCATAAAGTATGAAAACTGGAACTACTGCCTTAAATAATGCAAATTGAGTTTTGCTTTTTCACACAGAGACACACAAAGGCTTACTTCCAGCTGTTAAACTCTGCTAAATGCTATGTTCTGCTTCAGCTTGTTTTAAAAATAGCATGGGTTTCAATCAAACCTATCATTACAGGGGGAACAAAATAGAAAACAAAATATTTCATACAGCCAAAAACTAAGTTTATAGCAAAGAATAGTGGGGCAGTTGAGAAAGGCTTGGCTCATTCTGCATGCACCACAGTCTGGGAGAAGCACAATTAAACAGACAAAACTAAATATTCTCCTTCCTCAAGCACTGCATTCTAAGAAAGCAGATTTTAAATCCCCCAAAAAACAATAATCAGGTCCCCATCCGAAGGGTGAATATAGATTGGAACAACACCAAATCTGGTGACAAAGCACCGTTGTGAACAGTTGATAAACCGATACTCTATTATGCATATTCTTGACTGATTGTGCCCTAAACCTAAATCAACGAATATATTTAAAGTCAATTTGTTGTCTGTAATGATTGAGAGTGTCCTACTCTGACTTGACAGCCGCCAGCCTCTATGGATCATCACACATTTGCCAAGATATACCCTTTAAAAAACAGTTTGTATTTAGAGTGTCTTTGTCAACGTACTCTTTCAGAAATAAACTATTAAAAGGTGAATCAAACAGTCTTCCTGGTGCAAATGTTTCATGTACCTGGTATTTCAACGCCACCACTTATCTGAAAATAAAGTGATAATATTTAGATTGTAAATTAAGATGTAATTCTCTTGTGCAAATGACTTTACATGTTCGGCATTAATGGCTGCCCAAGTTTGGATTCAGTGCTAATAAGGACATGTTAATAATAAACAATTGTGATGTTTATATAGGAAGCAAATAATAATACTTAGGTCAAACCATTCATATTCAAATGAATCAGAATGTAAAGCTTTATACAAAATAATGTATTTACAGTAGTTGCAAAAGTATGTTCCCGCACCTGGCACATAAATATGTGGAAAGTTGTGATGAGGAGGCACATTTTATTTCAATTTGAGTTTATTAAGAGTCAATACAAACAGAAAGGATTTCATTAAATTAAGGATGCATTGCATTCATTGTTCTTTATTGTATTGCGCAATAAATTAACTAGTATAAATAAATAAATGCTCCTCTCTAACTTTGTTGTGTCCTCCCAAAATTACCGTGCAATAGACTGATTTTACTGGTCTCCTTTACCAAGAAGAGCCAATAAAAACAATAAAACAGGCAATATTGAATTAATTATGTAATGAATTCTACTCTCCACTCTCACTTGTTTTATTATTTTTTATTACTGTTTCCTTTTTTATAGCTGGTAAAAAGTTGAAAAACAACGACTGTATTTTCTGCAGAGACATTGCTTTTGTTATAAAAGCACAGCAAGGGGACCACAGTAGTAGCTACGTTGGGACGTCTTTTTTTCCTGTCAGTATTATTATTTGAAGTATTAAAGGTCACCTATTGTGCAAAATCCACTTTTTCATGTGTTTTATACATACACACGTGTCCCCTTTGTGTAAAGAGATTCTGAAAGTTTCAGGACAAAAAAAACCCTCTCTTTTTGTCCTGATCCATTTATATAAAAACCTGTCTGAAAATGAGCTGATCAGATTTTGGCCACTTTATGATGTCATAAAGGTTTTTTGGCTTGTGTAACCATTAGCCAATAACCAACCAAGGTAACACCCCCACCTTATCACCTGAATATCCTCCTAGAGCACCATTGTGTTCTTTTTAACCAAATATCTTGCAGAGGGGCGTGGGGAGTGGCTCCTTATTTTTCATCTAAAGCAGGGGTCTCCAACCTTTCATCATCTGAGAGACTTGCATCACATCGCTTACATTCATTCACATAGTCCTCATCAGTTGAATTAAGCTCCTTGTGTACACGTGTGAAATTGCAATACCTAAAGCTTATCAAAAATCTTAACGACAATTTCTCACATATGATTATGGCCCACATAGTACATCACCTTCATCACCACCTTACAAGCATCTTTTGGCACATGTGTAAAATAAGTGGCATTCACTCTTTTTCACAGTCAGTGAGATGAATGGCACTGCATGGAGTCCACCAGGTGAATGCTGGAGTGTACCCACTTAGGTTCACTCTAATAGAGTCACTTAAATGTTCATCAGTCAGTCTTGTTCTGTATTTAAATTCCATGACATTCATGTCAGAAAAAGCTGCTTCACAAAGGTATGTAGAGACAAATAAAGCAGACATTTTCAGTGCTGCTTGGTGAATGTTCTTATAGTTTTCTGGGTCTACAAGGCTCCAGAAATGTTCTGAGTTTTGCTGAGACTTAAGCTGAACATGATTTTGGAGATTTATAACCTCCATCTCCACAGGATTGACACTGAACAGTTCAGCCATCTTTTTCTTCTTTTTCTTCGTCTTGACATTCAATTATAAACCATAATAAATCAATTGTATAGGTCTAGCCTCCCTATATCTGTGTGTGAAATTGTTCCATCCTCAAAAACAAAAAACTAATACTTCTGCAGTCTAGCAGAAAAAAAGGACACTGAAGGTCCTGAATGTGGCATCACAAACATGACTTGAGTCTGAACATATCAGACAACAGGAGTATTTACAACAGCATTATAAAAACAAAAATGCTGCATGTGGGTGCACACTTACATTCTCTGTCTTACTGTTACATAAATCCCATGAATGTATGAGTATTGTATTCAGTTAGCTTCATCATATCTCAATCAGTGATTAAGTGAATAATAAAGGTTCTATCAGGTTACTATCAGCCTGTCACTCATTATTTTCAGGGGAGGCGGGGTTTGGAGGAACAGAGGAGACGGTGATCGCGGAAGCTTTCCTCCTGCCTTCACAAACTTTACACACGTATTTATCAACTGAAAATAGCAAGAGGACATTCATACTCTGCAATCCAAGACTTGATTAAATCCACCAAAAACCTGACGATAACGAGTGTTTTTCAAAAAACACAAATCCTTGTGTCTCTGAGCCGCAGCGACACGGACTGATTCAGAGCGGGTCATTCTGCTGTTGATTCTGGACTGGTGTTGCTGGTGTTGGTGGATAAAGCAGACTGCCCCGTGTGTGGTGTCACTGTGCCGCTGTCACTTCTGTTCCTTGATCTCTGCGTCACGGACCAATTTCATATTCGTGTGACATAAAAAAAACAAAAAAACGTTATTGTCCAGCCGCGGCCGGAAAAATCAAGAAGCAACGTTATACGCTATAATCGATAATCGAGCGGCGAGCTACTGAAAATCTGCCCCCGACGTGTTGGAGGCCCCTGATCTAAAGTAACAGACAGGGAATCAGCACTTTTGAAACAGGGCTGAAACAGAGGGGTTTATGGGATGCTACAATGCATGATCTGTTTGGTATTTCGAGACATGTTTTGTATATATCTGAGACCTATAATATATTGATGAAAAACAGTATAATAGGGAACCTTTAATATATTAGTATGTGTATAACTCCTCTCTTCAGCCTGATTTTGTCAGAAATGTAATCTGCAGAGGAAGATAAGGGACATACTGTTCTTGTGTGGGCTACAGATAATGAATTCAGTTTGTTTTTCTCTGCACATGTGGGTGCATGTGTATTGTTTGGATGAGCGTGAAAGCTGCTGGTTTTCTGAGATGCTTGTAATTATTATCCCCGCTGTTTTTTACATGTGACATGTTTCACAGGAGAACATCAAAAGTGTCTCCCCATTGCTCTGGCGTCTCATATTCCCTCAGTGTATCGTCGCCTGCACTCCCTCTCTTCATTTCTTAAAGGTTTCCCCTGCGCTTTCATTTCATATTTTACATTGTCCGCTTGTCATTCTCACTCTCAGCTGCTCCCTTTAAATATTTGTATGCACTGTTTTCTTGTTGCTTATTACAACAGCGACACTTTCCCGCTGTCATTTTCTGCCTCATGTTCCTGCAGTTCTTTTATCTGTCCCCTTCTTTCCTTCCTGCAGCCGTCCTTCACCCTCTGCTGAAAGATGGATGGATTGTACAAAGTGCTTAATGAATCAATGAATGATTTGATGTGTGTGTGTGACAGAAAGAATGAGAGACAAAAAAAGATGGAAACAGAGAAAGTGTGTCTGTTACTATGCGTGTCTGTGTGTCGTGTGTGTGTGTGTGTGTGTGTGTGTGTGTGTGTGTGTGTGTGTGTGTGTGTGTGTGTGTGTGTGTGTGTGTGTGTGTGTGTGTGTGTGTGTGTGTGTGTGTGATAGAGTAGTGAATGATTGTGTCTGTCATTTAGCCCACCATGTCTTGTCACACCATCAAACTTATTCCATTTAACAACCATGTGTGTCTGGGTGCACGTGTGTGTGTGCACACGCTCTGTGAGTGTGCGTGCCTGTGCGCGAAACAGGATATGAATTTTTCCAAGCGTAGAAATGGTTTTCTTAGCACTGAACAAAATGGAAATGGAAACACTGTAAAATGTTATAAAAAGCTGCAAAATACTGTAAAACCGAGGTGCATTCGAGTAGTTGAACGGTTCAGGCTCACATCATCAATCTGCTGAGATGATCTTGACTGCTGCAAGATACACATCTATGCAAAACACATACACACTGTCACACACACATCAACACACACGTTCAAAGTCCTATTTTTGGACATACAGCTACACAAATGCCCTCATGCTGGTTTCTTGTTTTAACATATTACCATGCAGACATTGACCTTTAGTTTCACATTGTTAAAGTGGAAACACACACACAGCTTATAAACTGATACATACTGATCTTTTGTTTTATGATGTGAAATGTGCATACACCCCCATGCCCGTGTAGAGATGATTAATAGTCAACGCTCTGTTAGGTAATGACCTGTAAAATATATTTTCATTAACATTGTTTTATATGCTTGTTGGTGTGTGTGTGTGTTCTTTCACATAAAGGTCCACAAGTCCTTTATTCAGGTCTACTTAATGTTATTCAATGGATGTTGAAAGTAAGTCCCTTGTTGAAAGCATATGTGTTAATCATTGTAATCCAGTGTGTGTGTGTGTGTGTGTGTGTGTGTTTGCATAATCCAGTCAGACTATACTGTGCACTGCTTGTCAGGGGATTGGCTTTACAGGCACAGTAATGCAATTTTTGATTGTATCATGTTTGTTGAAATTCTCCTAAGAATTAATACACAAAAGCATTTCAAATGACACATTACAAGTTTTATCCAAGCATATCATGACATCATGACAATACTCATACTATACATGCCCGTGTAAAATAGTTATTGGTCACCTTCATAACCAAAGGTGGGAAGTAGTGGAGTACAAATACTTTGTTACTGTACTTAAGTACATTTTTCTAGTATCAGTACTTTACTCCACTACTTATTTTTCTGACGACTTTTTACTTTTACTTCTTACATTTTTAACACAAATACATTATTCAAAACAGGCTCGTTTCTTTAGTTTTGATCTGCGTTTGGTGGCATGATCATTATTATTTAGAGTCATTGCGTGCCTATTGATTTTAACACGATCCGTGTATCCATCATTTCCTGGTCTTCTCTAAAGCTCCTGTCACACTGTTCCAAAATTGACACCAGATGGACACACGATAAAGGAAATGTTCAAATTCGGCTCTGATCGTAACAACATCGGGCCATTCGTGAGGGCATTTTAAGCCATCATATGACCGCCGGTGGAGTTTCTCAGGCTCCGGCAGCAACTTCGTGTTGAATATGTGTGTCCATTTTGCCCTTCGTAAGGCACTCGTGAGGGCATCTCGTCAAATCGTGTCATCTTCGTCTGATGCCATCGGGTTTTCGCCTCACGAAGACAATACAAAGGAAACAAGAAGCTGCCCGATTGTCTTAGGAAGGCAACACGACTACTGTACGTGAAGCCCTCGCAATGCCGTCGTGTAGCCATTGTATTATAGTACGATGACATCGAGATTGCATTTATTGCACAACAGAATAATGTAAACATATTATGTAAATAACCCAATTTGTGTTCTGTGAAACTGAAAAGGATATTACATTGTTTTTGTTCGTTGCTGTTGTATGTCTTAAATGTAATTTACAGTAGGTTAACTTCCTGTTTTATTTAGATGCTTTTATTTTGAAGGCGAGTTTACGCTGTTGACAGGAAGTTGTTGTTGCTATGGAAACAACATGACGGAGATAAGTAATATCTTGTAATCTACATATAAAGATGGAGAAAGTAAAGAATAAAGTGTATGTTTAAATGTTAGCACCCCCCGAAGGCTCTTACGTTGAGTCTGGATACATTCTAAATCATCAGTAAAGTCTACGACCATATTTTCGTGTGTGGTTCGGGTGCCATCGTGTGGCCTTCTGTAGGCATCGTACTTGCTTCGGCTGTTGCTTGGCTGTTGACCAAGTTCGGGGCCATCTTCGTGCGAAATTCACAATTCCATATTTGTGTGTCCATCTGGTGTCAATTTCGGGACAGTGTGACAGGGGCTTAAACAAGAGGGACCAATGAACACTTTTTAATGTTGCCGTTGTTCCGCATCGAAACATTCATTAGCTAACAATCACATGAATGTTCTATTAATATAAAGGGTGGTCAGTTACTCTTTAAAACAGTTGGTAGTTATGGGTACTTTTTACTTAAGTACATTTCAAAACCCATACTTCTTTACTTTTACTTGAGTAAAGAAGTTTAGTCAGTACTTCTACTTTTACCAGAGTATTTTTAAACACGAGTATCTGTACTTCTACTTGAGTAAAGGATGTGTACTTTTGTCATCTCTGTTTATAACACCTCATCCTTTTTCTGGCCGTGTAGTTAACCCTTTGTCAATCCATCATAAGACATGGGAAAATAAATCCAGTCCTCTTTTATTAAACTGTAACATTTTAATCTTAAATGTATCAAAAGCTAATATGAGGCCTTAGCACTGCGAGTTAGACACATCATGATATTTCTATTCAGCAGGAGTGTGGAGCTGTTATTGTGTGTTCACACCGAACCAGAATCACTGCTGGTCGACCAAACGATGTAATGCAACTACAGCATACAGAGGCAAACATTAGCTTCACATTTGGTGTAGAGATGCAGTAGGTATTTTTTTTACACAATAACTGAATTATATGGAATTAAGACCATCTGCATTAAATAGTAGTACAGTTTAGCAATAATAGTCAATACTTATCATGTCACACTGCTTGGTTGGTGTTGGTGTGGTGGAATAAAGGAGCAGTGTGTTTGCCATTTAGGTTAGTACGCCTCTTCACACACCTGCTCATGCATTGACATGATGTTTATCTACAGACTGTGGTAGGTGATTAGTCATTCTGTGCGATGAAGTTCTGGCACCTTCAAAAACCAAAATAAATCACTTTTTTCTTTTAAAGTTATCACACACTTGTGCAGTAAAATAACTGATGCTGTTTTTTTCGTTTTTATGGAGAGCCACCTTTGTACTTTAATATCCCATTTTTACTTTAATCATGCATTACTGCCAGTGTCTTATTTGCATGTTTAAATACTTTAATTAACTGTATGATGCATGACTGTAACTGTTAAACATATTTCATCTGTTAAGTCTTTTCCCTCCCGCAAGGCCTAGGGAATATGCCTTAATGAGGCTGATACATAAAAAAAGTGACATTTAATTCTTGAGTGTTCTATCATCTACTTATTAAAACTGCGCACCTGGAGAGAGACCGTTTGGATTAATTTTGCATGACTCATAATTACTCAGTTTTCAGTATTGCGGGGCTCAAAGAAGATTTTTAGGGCCATTTGTTGTTTTCAGAGCACCGTGACAATTCATATCATCAAAACATGAAAAAAATGCTAATCAAGTGGACACACTTGAGTGGTTGTCGATGATGAATGTGTTTCAAGAGGATAGTCTTATTAAGACATTCATTATGACAAGATAACATGAGTAAAAATGACCTTGAATATTTTCATCACTGAATACATGACTTACAGCTTCAGTTCTTTCCACCACATTTCTGTTTTTTTTATGTTGCAATCACGAGATCCTTATGTTCTTTATTGTCAGTGGAAAATGAGTGTCTTTGACAGTAGGCAGTTACATGCATCTAAAACATGCACACCGTACTTTGAGGTTACCTCAGTCACACATTATGCACATGCACAAACATGTTTCAAGAACTACACACTCTTCACCACAGTCACCCATTTATCTTGTATATTCAGTATATTGGAACACTAAAGCACATAGATACTAGTTCATGACGTGTATATCATTAAACATACAAACTCACACTGATTCAAATACACACACACACACACACACACACACACACACACACACACACACACACACACACACACACACACACACACACACACACACACACACACAGTGGCAACAGTGGTGTATGCAGGTCCCCATCAAATTTATATCTCTCACTTTATCTCTCTCCCACACACAACAATTTAAACATACAAATTGAGCTGAGATGAGTGTTAAGGTTGAAATATGGGAAGGTTTGACAGGGCTTACATTGTTTTTATGGTTAACGCCCACATAGGAACACACACACACACACACACACACACACACACACACACACACACACACACACACTCACAGGAGGGTTGGCGGAAATAACAGGAAAGCTGGGGATAAGCTATGTGATCACACACACACACACACACACACACACACACACACACACACACACACACACACACACACACACACACACACACACACACACACACACACACACACACACACACACACACACACACACACACACACACACACACACACACACAGTCTGTTATTTAATTTGAGACAATAATCCCAACATGTGTTTCTCTGCCAAGTCATTTGGTTTAAAAGTAAAATATTATGGTTATTTTTGGACTCATTTGACAAAGAAGCCGGAAAGCAGGTAGGGCTCCCAAAAGGGGCCCCAGCAACATTACACAGACACAGTTTCATTTCACTCTAATTTAACAGGAAAACCCAAGGGCTCTCTCTACTGCTGGTTCTACTCGGCGGGTCCGTGGGGCTTAAGAGGTTAAAAGCAAAACTTTAATTTCCTTCAAAACTGTAAATGTAACATGGTCTCATCTTTTCATTACTCATCCTAAATATTGAAGATTTAAAGTGGTCCAATTTCAGTATAAGTTTCTGCAGTCTTAAAAACACACTATACTGTTTTTAATGAAGTATACTCTACACGTTATTTGTCCTTCCCCGTGATCATCACATTGTTAAACACTTACATCACATTTACTAAATTATTACCTTTCCTTGTTTTTGTTTGTTTATTTCGTTTTTGCTGCTCATTGTTTAACTGCTGTTTCATGTTTTGCTTACTAAAGGAGACTGCAGTCTGTGTCCTTCAGGTATTTGTTCCTCCTAGATAGTTAATGAGCCACATTTAGTCTGAGATACAAAGTGCGGCTCATTAACTTTCAGGGAATTAAAACCTGCAAGACATCTGCCCTTGACAAAGAGGGCTTGACACTCCTTAACAGGATTATTGGGCTCCACACCAGTATTTACATCATAGTTTGTCATCTAGAGGGACAATTGCAATCAGAGGTTAGGTCATAAATCATGATTATCTGGTCGTGTGGGTTTACAGATTCTGTGTTTATCACAATTTTATCACTGATCCTGGCTGCCCTTATGTTCTCTCTATGTTAAGTGTTATTTATATGTAGTAGCTTAAACCTGGCTCAAGATTTGCTGGTAAAGGTTTATACATTTTGAACAAAAGGCCTTTAAAACTATTATAATGTTGGATCCATGTACAGTAGACTCACTGATATTCTGGAAGGACATACACCTTGCAATCAGTGCTAATCTACTGATGGCTGTCAGAGCACATTTGAGTTGTTGATACAAGTATATGCATATTTAGATGTTTAAATCATCTGTATATTGTAACCTTTAGCATTAGTTATGCTGCAATAATTACTGCACTTTTCCGTAAACTATGTATTACATTAGAACATCCCGTTATTCTGCACGCAACTGTATTCGTCATCAACTTTAACCTGTACCTGTACAATTAGAATAAAGTTGAATCTGATCTAATTTAATCTAATCTAATGTTGAGGGTTGGCCTAATTATAAGGAAAGGTTCTTCACCCTTCAATCAACGATTCAACTGTGTGTTAGGATTTTATTTTATTTCATTTAACATCCTTGAAGATGCATTGTTATTCACAAAATGTAACATCAGTCCTTAATGTTTTTTTGGTCTTTGCTATTTCAAACTGACTTCCCAACGCTAGCTTTCCTTGTGCTTTGTCAACACTTTGTAAAGAGGTTCACAAGACCTACTGCTGCTTTCACATTTATTGTGAAGCACATGCAGGAACTGTTGAGTTAGTATCAGCAGCAGCTTTCAACCGAGCAGAACTGAAAACAATGGGGCTCCCGCTGCGACAGTGTTGCTTGAGTGACATGATGACTGCTGGAAAATAGTGATAAATAAGGCAACATTATACAAAGAGGACTGCAGTGGAGCAAAACATCCAGGGACAGCACATGAATGAAACACTGGTTTGGGTCCTAAACAGGTTCATTTTTGGTATGAGTGATCACACATTTATTCCAAGTGCACGGATGCCAATGCCGAAACACAGCCACATTCAAAGTGGAGGGGGAGAGTCAGCAACATTTTGCTGCCCACCTCCATTGTCGGTTTGATCGATGTCACACTGAATCATGGGAGTTCCTGTGGATTTTGAGGTCCTGACATCAGTGATTTAACGAGAGAAAGTGGTGTTATCTCAATTATGTCACTCCATTCATGCTTTATTGCCTTGTGTAAGCATATTTACAGCTGACGCTCGAAATGTGTATGATATGCATCATTTATAGTTAAATGTCAGTGACATGGTTAGGAGCTTTATCTAGAGCTTACCCTAAGATATGTGGACATGTTGAGATGTGGATTTGGTATCTATAGCTTATACTACATTATTTTATGCCAACAAACATTTGTCATCTCGTTTTAGTACATTTAGTAACTGCCTATTTTGCGAACATGACACGTCAGTGAATGACCATTTCACATATTAAGTTTCACATGAGTGCACATCTGTCCATCCAGATGTGAAGGAACAAAGGTCATTTTATTCTTCTGCTATGTTCACTGAACAGGCAAATGTAGAATTAGGCATATCACACATTTTTTGTTGAAATATTACACATCAACATGAAAAAAAAACTGTTATGAGGACAGATATCTGGGTGTAGTATTGAATTGTATTTCACACATACTGTAATTAGAGAAGATAATAATAATAAATGTAGTAATATATATGATTATTATAATCATTTAAGTTTCAAAAAATATAACATTCGGATGTTATACCTTTACAAATTCTAAAAGCTGAACAAATTGAACTCACACAAATCAGTGATAATAAAGGAAGGTAGACAAAAGGAATAATGAAACAGCAATTTGAACCATTATCCCAATATTTCACCGTGGCAACCCCACCTACAAAAACTGCCCTTCAGATAATGTTCCTTGACGTCATTTGGCAGACGGAACAACGCTCATGTTCTCTTTATGTGTACTAAGCTATCCTCTTTTACAATGCATCTTTGTCCAATGAAAAAAGGAAAAATCTAAATTGTTTTTGTTTTAGCCAGCAGCACATTACTTTAAACAGGATGATAACTGAAGTTGTAGAAAAGAAGCAGTAATTTATAGAAACATATTGTGCAATTTATACATTTATACTGTCCATTGACTTTCCCCATGGGCTATGATGTGACCTCGTGTGTGTGTGTGTGTGTGTGTGTGTGTGTGTGTGTGTGTGTGTGTGTGTGTGTGTGTGTGTGTGTGTGTGTGTGTGTGTGTGTGTGTGTGTGTGTGTGTGTGTGTGTGTGTGTGTGTGTACATGTTCGTACATGTCCGCCAGATGATATATGGGAATAGTTGTGACATCGAGTTTACCCACAATTCCATGCTGCCCAGGGGACCATGAACTGTCAACCACCAAGGAAATTGACTGTTTTACCCACACACACACACACACACACACACACACACACACACACACACACACACACACACACACACACACACACACACACACACACACACACAGTCAGACAAAAGCTAATATGTATCTGCTCACATGTACATTCCATAATACTTTAAGAATGACTAGTCCTTAAATATATACAAGATAAATACACAAGTCATACACATAAGCACACAGGAGGACTAATTGATCATGCAGCATGAAGACAGACACACACAAAAACACACACACAGGCCGATCCATCCTTTCTGTATAGTGGGTTGACAGATGTAAATGTGCCCAGAGGACAGCAGGACTAAATGAAGATGCATTAGACCTGGTTGTGTTTGTGTCATTGTGTGTGTGTGTGTGTGTGTGTGTGTGTGTGTGTGTGTGTGTGTGTGTGTGTGTGTGTGTGTGTGTGTGTGTGTGTGTGTGTGTGTGTGTGTGTGTGTGTGTGTGTGTGTGTGTGTGTGTGTGTGTGTGTGTGTGTGTGTGTGCGCGTGTGCGTGTGTGTTGCAATTGGGACAGCATGATTAATGTCCATTTAAACATTTGAGCAATGAACACTTGTGTTCCTATTTTGTTCAATTTTATTTTCTTCTATTCCTTTCTATTCTTAGCATTAATAAATGTTTACCGCATGTCAGATTTTAGTATTGTATATCTTTCCTTCGCCCACTTAATTTTGGTTTTCTGTCATGTCTGATTATCGAGCTAATTATCAACTAAAATGTTGTCTATACCTAATTAGCTGAGACAACAAGTTGATTCGGGTACTTTAAATTCAACTCACATGTCAAAGTAAAACACCACCACTCACGTGTGTAACACTGATGTGAACAAACACACTAGTCCGTCTCAATCTTATCTTTACACACACACTGGATTAGTAACACTGCATTAAAAATGATGAAGATAATAACTTTGCAAGGGCAAGTGTCTGCTTAAATGCTGCAAGCATTCTCTGTGTATGTGTGCATTCATTTACGTGGTCTCACACACGTACAGACATGTGTATGTGAGTATTGATCAGGCAATTATGGTATTTTCTCCACTCTTTAGTCCCGTGTGATATACCACAGCCTCAGGGAAGGCACGTCTTACTATGGGAAGACCACAGCCAGGTCTAGGATGTCATCAATGATGACAGGAAGGGAAAGATAGAGCAGGATGTGTTGGCAGTTCTCTTTGCAGATAAAGGAGGGGCAGCAGGGGGCGAGGGATGATGGAGAACGGTAAATGTGGTTTTAGATATTATAAGGCTTTCTGGCTGAAGAAGATGTTTGCCTCCCCCTTTTTCTCAGGACTGTCTGTCAAAGTGACGTTTTGGGACCTTCAGGCATTATTGTGTAAGGCTCACGAAGCACTAAGCTAAGTGTGTTACAAAGAGAAATAGACAATTGAGAAGCAAAATGGTCTGACATTCTGTTTGCTGACTTTGTATTTCCTTTTTGCTCCAGTCGTTCCTGTAATGCCATTCATTCTATTTCCTTTAGTATTGCCTTTCTCAGAGTTTAGCACAACAAAACTTCTGCTTCACTGGTTGCTTTCATATTAATTAGAGTTCAGCTCTCAAGTACAGTATAAGTTCAAGCATGAAGCTATTTTTATCTGCATAAACTTTATTCATAAAGATGAACATTTTATTTTAAATGTTATACAAGAACTGAACATTTGAGAAATTGAGACTATTCTATCTTGACTTCAGATGTAAACAAAATATATGAGCTTGGTGCAACTACACAATGAAGCTGTCGGGTGTCTCCATCATCCCCTTTTTAGCAGCACAGTCATTTGTTCAGATAATGAAAATGTGTGGTTAATGGAATTCAAAGAAAAAAAAGATGAAAAAAATGTAAATCCATTAGTAAACATAGATAAGCACAGATCTTAAAAAACGATGAATTCAGAAGACTCAATATGTATCTCAATACATGGTCTGCGAAATAAAATAAAACTGTCTTTCCATCTGTCTGTATGTCCGTCTGTCTGAGACTTTTGTTTGAATTTTATCCTGCCATCATTCATCTTTAAAGTTATGTTGTGAATCCTGCAGATGACAGACTGTCTCTGGCGTGTTACAGATTAAAGATTAAGGACTCCAGATTATCATTTGGTGAACTAGTTGCACAGATCTAGTTTGAACTATTCCAGATCAAACAATTTACATACTTACATAGTGCATATGTTCCTTTGCATGGCTAAATACTGTGGATGTGTTCTGTGTTGTGTACGACAGAGGTCGACTGTTGTTAACTCTGTTTGTCCCACGCAGCACTCTGTAGCCTAAGGCCAGGTCACAGTTTCCATAGCAACCACTGTCCAGCAGCCCATTCCAAAACTGTCATTGTGTTATTATCTTTGGACGTGCCATTTACACAACTCTCAAATAAACAGTTTCTCAAAACTTGTATTAATACGTTTGGTTAGTTGCAGCAAAGAGCTATGAAGCAAGAAATACGAACAGCAGTAGTGTCAGTTTTTGATGTGCTTTATATCTTAGATACTCACTACCGAAACAAAAAAAAGAAATTAAACAGTTACTTTTATATAGCTATTATAATTATATTATCATCACCATACAAATCTGATTTAAGAGTGCAAGTTGTTTAATTAATTCTTCAAGGTTTTGACCCATGAATGTTCCTCTCTGTTCTACTATAAGGAAACTCATGTCCTAATGTCCCTAAGCAGCGTCTTTAGTTCAGCTTCATTCCCCAGCGCTCCCAGTCCAGCTGGGAAATGTAATCTATCTACATGTAGCACGAACTGGGACTGCCCCGAGGTTTCCTCCAAGTCAGTCCTGGCCCAGATCACTTTTGGTGGCAGTGACACTCTTTTAACACTGATGTCCTCTGGTGTCAGTGAGCTCCCAAACCCAACTACGTACATGTATCCACTGGCTCCTGTAAAGCAGATTAGTTCATTGTAAGATATTTAAAAATCAATAATGGGGTGCCATTTTGATCATTTTAAATAAATTGTCAATATTCAACCGTAGTGTATAAATTAGTTTATTGTTTAACAATGAACGTTGACATTTGATCAGAACGAATCAATAAGGGTGATACTTACCTTAACAAAGTTGTCTAATATCTTGAATTTCAGTTTTTAAAGCTTACTGCGACAACACTAAAGTGCTATTTGTTGGCCCTTAAGAGGCGTAGGGTCAACGTGTACTGGCTCTTCTTGGCACACTTAAGTTTACCTATACTGCTGAGAACCTTGAACTATTATTTATCAGAACCTGAGCCCCACATGGAAAGGCTCGTTGCCTCTGATTTTTCCACCTCCACCAAGTATGTCTTAAGAATAGGATAACTTGATATGTGTCAAGGCTATCTTACTCTACCCTGTTTCTTCTTCTTAGCCCAAATACAATTCTTATCACAATTTAGCTCTCATGAGAAATTATGATATGTCCAGCAGAGTTTATAGTAGTGCTAATCTCAGACAGAACGGATATTTAAATTCAGGCTTGTAATTCAACACATATTGGGTGTTTCTCAATCTCGAGTAAGCTTGCTTGGTAGCACATACAGTATCTTCCGAGTCACTTGCTTCAGAAGCGAGGCAAGAATACTTCCTGGCATTCGGAAAACAAAGAGTGGAACAGGCTAGCAAGTGTGCAGGTGTGCGTCATATGAGAGGCCCCGCCTTACATTTTCCGCCACAGATTTGGGGAAATTGGTCCGTGCGCAAAGCATTGTGGTGATTTTAAGACCGCGGAGTCTACACATGTGCAGCCTCGACATTTCTCCAAACAAAGTACGCCGGGCTCGGTAGATTTCCAAGTATGCTGGACATTGGAACAGTACTTCGGCGGCACTCGATGACGTAGTATGCTTGAAATAGTGGCTCTGGAGCAGCTTTACTCGAGATTGAGAAACACCCAATGTATCACAGAGCAGGTGAACTGCCACAGTAAATGGCGGCTATCGACACATCATCTCCACAGGAGAAAACATATTGTCTATTCCAGCCTCCGCTTACAAGTCTTTGGTCCAACTCCCAATGCTCAACCACAACTACAATTGCTCACTCACAGGCTTGCCATTCAATGTTAATTTAAGGTGGAAATTCCAATTGTTACAGGGGAACGCACTCTAGGCTACAACTGGAGGGAAAAAAGGATCCAGGGAGAACAGGATTGAGGTTGCAGATCCCCTTATGAGGTAGAAAGGAGGAGGATTGCAGTGCAAGACCAAGATTTATAAGCCTCAAGCACATATCCCTCAAGCTTCAATTTAACAGTTTCTGTCTTGAAGTAATTATTCTCGTTGCTGCAATATTGTTATTGCCGGGAGATAAATCGCTATGCTTGAGGTCAAAACAAAGGTTAAGGATCATTATTTGGTAACTAAGCCCAAAATAATGGCACAGAGATACTTGGGCCCATGGTTGACTATTCTGTACTGTAGCAAAATCATATAATTATATATCTATATATGAAAAAAATGGGGGTAATGACATGCTCTGACATGAAGGAGTGAGGGTTACACAAAAGGAGCTTTTCAACTATAGAAATGCAATTGTAACTTCTATTCATCTTTATTAACTTTGTTGGAACTCGAGCAATTCCCATAGCTCACTAAGAGCTGCTCCATTCACTATACTTCTATATATAAATGAATCAAGCAACAATGTCTAGTCTAAACACTTGTCTTTTAGCAACTGGTGTTACGATTGGCCAGCTTTTATACTTTCTATCAGTTGGTAAATACCGGGATCTTTCTATTGCTGCTGGTCTTTATAGCGCTGGCCTTCACATCGTGGTGATGTTGTATATTAGCACCGATATTTCTTGCTTCCATAGCCAGGCTGGAGAGTCTGAGGAGAGCTGGTGTTTAACAGAGTGTAGCTGCTACAGTGATTACTCTGTTTAGCAGGTGATTGATTAGAAGCACTGCTGGAAATGTCACTTGCCCTGCTAATATATTTTCACTGAGGGAACATAGGGAAGGTGGTGTTAATACATTTTAATGCGTTTACACCAAGGGAGAAAAACACAAATGTCCAAGAGTTTTAGTTTGTTTCCCTAAAACTAAGGCAGGGCCTCACACAGATAGACTATCTTTTGCTATTTTGGTGTTTGGTATTACCCGTACACACCCAGCTCTAATCCATTGGTGTTGTTTATTGCATAACTTGTGATTCAACAAGCCTTGATTCATTAGGCTGTTTCTAAGGTATTCTCAGTGTTGTAGAACAAAGTGAAGTCTGTACTCTGACTGACCTCCTTCACTTGTGATTGCTGGGAATTAATGCTGGATACATCACTGGCTGGCAGACTTAAAAGGAAAATCCAAAATCCAAAATTGTCAGGCAGAATACAGATATGTTGTTCTCATTATCTTGGACATGGCAGTCACTATTTGAGATAATAAACAGATCTCTCTCCCAAAGCAATAAATGCAGAAATGAAAGCTCTGTTCTGTAATATCACTGGGACGTGATGCAGCACGCTGCTTTGAATATGAAGCGAATTAACCAAAAACACAAAACAACGCTTCGTTATAGTAGGAATCACAGTATTTTAAGTACCTTATGCCAGAAAGCTTGATTTTTGCTAGAGCCAGACTGTTAAGGTTAAAACTATTGTAAACATTATTGGAAGAGAATATATAGTTACATAAATACTGGTATACCATTAGTTACTTCTGTGTCCAGACTAAAACGTTTCTGTGATTTTTTTCTATCCATGTTAAAGGTCACTGCTTCAGCTGGCGTACACCAATTTTGATAAATCTCCTTGAAGGGGCATTACCCTTAGATCCTAAAATAAAAATTGGGAAATCAATTATGAGGGCTCCATTGGTCGGAGCAAAGGTGGAATACCCCTTTAATGTATTTGAATAATGAGTTAGTGCTGCTGGAAATGTCGTGTTAGCTGTTGACATATTAAAACTAGGGGAGCATTAAGCTTTGGCCCTTGGCCATAGTTGTCCAGGAGCCCCATTAGTGTTTAGTTGGTTGGAGTTATTATGTTCAATGCTGGTGCAATGTGTCAGTGAAGCTGTTAATACATTTACACCAGGGGAGCACTTGCAGTGCTGGGGAGTGTATTTAGCTGAGGGGCTTTGGCATCTTTCCAACAGCACCAAAATCAAGAATCACAGATTAAATCAGTATGGCCATTTGTATTTATTAATACATGTACACCATGGGAACTAAGTAGAGGTGTTAATGGATTAAGGATTGCCCCCATTGAGAGATGCTTTCAGTGTGAACTCAGGGTCCCAGTGGAGATGTGTATTGGGAGTGATTTGTTCTGACTGAGAATATAGTGGTGAGCAGGTCAAATAATGTTAGCTGGAGCTTTTCCCAAAACTTGCTAGGATGTGATTGAGATATCTGCTAAACAGAAAAAGGGACTTGCAGGTCTGCAGATGTATACTATAAAGTTTAGGTGTTTGCTTCCAGGACCAGCGGGAATTTGTGACATGATTTGAAAATATTTTTTGAGAATTCAAAGCATCATTTTCATTTCGCCAACCTGCATTTTGAGTAAAGCTGTAAAAGACTGCATAAATGTTTTCATTTAAAAAGTTAACTAATCTGCCAAAGTTTTAATCACTCTGAAAGATGAATTTTCCTTGACATATTCCAAATGCTAACATCTGTCCAAATCCCTGTTTGGCAATATACGCGGTCTGACATTTGTTCCGGTTCCGCTTGGTTTGAACTATACAGCCCCCTGGAAACAAACAAGAAATTAGTGATTTTTGCCAGGTATGAGAAGCTAGATTTGACAAAACATCTGTTCCAACTTTAGCTTGTGGCAAGTAACATGATGTGGATACAAATATAGTTCACTCCAGTTGTTTTGTCAGTGCCAGGTAACTAGAAGTCATTTTCCACTCTTTTTCCATGTGTTTTCAAGCAGTGAAAGCTCAAAAACAGCATCGCTAACATGACATATTCATCATTTGAAATATATACATCATGTACACATATCACCTTATTATATCTTATATTTACTTTCAAGTTTTTTCCTTTTAGTCTTAAAGCCTACAGATTCAAGCGGTTTTAGTGTCATGTTAATGCAACATTTCTATAACCTTTAGCTTTGCGTGTAGTAATCATGATGACTTTTAATTAAATCCTAATTAATTTACGTTGAATATTCTATTTGTGATTAAATGATGGTGTCCCTAGTGCACTATGTTTACACCCCAGAGAGAAAGCAAGACGTTATAGTGGTTGGTCTTTATCCAGTATGCTTTAGTGCATCCATAACAACAGATTCAAGGAGCTGTTTGCTTTGCTATTTTTAGAGGATGGTTAGCTAATATGTGTCACTATATTTATACTGAAGGAGAGAGCTCTGCAGAGATAGTGCAGGAGCTGTTTTAGGCCTGACCTCTGATAACACATACAGATGGAGACATTACGTTTTCGATGAAGACCCAGCTCTAACTGAACAAGCTTGTCTAGAGTTAGTGAGGGTAAACAGTTTGCATTTTGATCAACAGCACTGTGTCTTAGATTTTAATTTAGTTTGCATGTATGTGTTTGGGCGAGCTCTTTACCAAAGCTGGACTTGGTATATGTGAAGTGTACGTAAGCAGAAGCCTGCTAAATGTTGTTGTGGTTGTGTGACAATAATACATATTAGTAATGGTGAATAAGGGCAGATAATAAATGAGATTGGAAGGATCAAATAGAGAAACAGGATACTTGTCTATGTACAAGGTTAATGCCAGACACTGGTAGTCAATTATTAATAATTGAACAAAGGCCTTTATCAACACGGCTCTCATTCAGCACTTCCTGTCTCCCTCACCTCCTCATTCCTTCTGTCTCTCATTTCTTACTGCCTTCATCTCTCATTTGTTATTTTCCCCTTAACAAAACTTTTCCTTCCCCTCTTACTCTCTCTCTCTCTCCCTCTGTCATTCCCCTCTACCTTAACCGTCAGCTCTTAACCTCGATGTCATCACGTTTCTGACTTTACTCTCTTCTCTATTCACTATTAAAATGATGCTCTTGCTTAGAGTTTCCATAGCAACACACTGACCTGGCCTACGGCTGTGAAGGGCTGGAAGGGACAACCTCATCAGTCACACACGCACGCAAACACAAACACACACACACACACACACACAATGACATCACGCACACAGACACACACACAAACACACACAAACACACACACACACACACACACACACACACACACACACAATGACATCACACACACACACACACACACACACAATGACATCACGCACACAGACACACACACACACACACACACACACACACACACACACACACACCCACACACACACACACACACACACACACACACACACACACACACATACACACACACACACAATGACATCACGCACACAGACACACACATACACATACACATATGCCTACAGAAACAGACATAGGGTTAAAAACAATTATGGAGGGTTATGCTTTTGGGAAAAAAGTTCCCCCTCAGCCACACACTGACAGCTCAAACTGGGATATTCTCATGCTAACCCCGACCCTTACTGAACCGTTAAGCTTTGCTCACTATGTGCATTAAAGATTCAAGATTCAAGGGTTTTATTACCATATGCATAGTAGCTACACTGAAATGAACATATTAGGTCCCGAGCTCCTCCAACAATGCAGCATATTAACAATATATACAATAATAATATTTAAAAAAAAATAGTACAATACATTTGAATACAATTGTGCAGTTGAAAGAAACATAATGATATATTGTACAGTGAAATACAATGAACTATAACTATTAAAGGTCCCATGTCATGGCCATTTCTACTGATCATAATTGCATTGTTGAGGTCTACTAGAATAGATTTATATTGTGCAATTTTCCAAACTCACATTGGTTTCTCATACAGCATCTCTGTATAGTATGTGTATTCACTCTCTGTCCTACACGCCTTGTTGGAGCTCCTGCCCCCCCCCCCCCCCCCCTCCCTGTGAGCCCAAATAAAAACCTTCATAATACACAAGGGGGCGGGTAATAACCGGAAAAGCATGACATGGGACCTTAAAGGAATTAAAGGAAGCATATGGATGACCATACACATACTGTGGCTACTGTGTGGTTCCCCCCAGTAACACACTTTTGATTTCAATTTATACAATTTAGTGTTTTTTTATCACTGTATGTTGTACACAAATCTAGTTATATAAAATTATTCAATGTTGTACTTCGGGTTTCTGAACGATACATGCATAAAGAAATCAGGTTGTACGAGATAATGTGAAGCCTACATTGCCCTCAGGGCTCTTTATGAGCACACAACAGTTCCTTGTAGACATCTGACCATGTTTTGAACTCCCATTATTCCATAAAATGAAAGCACTCTTTTTTTGTGAAATAACCCCGAATGACCTTGACTTGCAAATTGTTTGAATAAATAAAATAAGGAACGAAGGAGTCATCCAAAATTAACTAATCAAAATAATTATGATGCTGAATACAATTGCAAGCAGCTAATGTGAACGTTTCCGGGCATGAGGTGGAGCTAAACGAGGTTACTGATTAAAAACAAGGCAAACAAATCAAAGTACTGTGCACATAGCCAGTAATAATCTCTCAATCTGCATGGTGAATAAATTGCAGTTGCTAAAATAATACTGATTATTGATGTCAAATTAAAAAAAGCTATTATTAATTTGTAATCTGAATTTGTCGTAAAAACAAATCACTTACTGACTTATTATTATTATTATTACGGACATTGTAGACTAGGGGCCAACAATTAAGAGGTGGAGGCCAAATACCAATGTGTTTAATTTATTCCTTTTATCTTTCTTGTTAAATAAAGAAATACAAATAACAGTATTGCTTAATTAAAGTGTAGCATTTATTCCATCCATTTTTTAAACTGTAAGTTGTTTGGCAAGTTAAATATACTTTCTTTCAGCACCATGACTGTCCATACTAAACAGCCCCATGCATGGTGCAGAACAAGTCGCTGTATCTGATTTTATTTTTGGCTTCAATGTAATTCTCTGTAGAATTTCCTTATAATAGAAACCGTACATTTCTGAAACATGACTTCAAGTTGAAGTAGCTGAAAAAGGGAGTGTAGGGGGTCTGGGGAACTAAAATCCCCTTAAATACAGCTATAAAGTAAACACCTGCAGTATACATGTTTATGAATATAAAGTAGTTCATGAGTGGGAGTTTTCAGCTGTCATATCTTTTCATAATGTATGTACTGTATTTCAAATCCATCCTACATTCCCACTGCAGGTAATCTCCTGTTTTGCACATAGAACAAAAAATGGCATAATTTAAAAGTGTAATCTCAGCAAACCAGACTACTTGCTCACTTTTTGTTGTGATAGCTGAAAAGAGAACAAAACTTTGTAGCCTAATTCTGAATGGTTTCTCAAAAATGCAGCTGTCGTTAAGTATGGATACTTGTCAACGATTTATCCTTCCAAAATACTCCCCGATTGTTTCAGACATCAGACTAAATGAGGGAATACCTTTGTGTATGAAGCTGGTTTGTTAAACAATAGCAGCCTGGCAGACAGAGCACTGTGCAGTCACATAAGTGTGACTAACGACCTGGCTAAGACACAGGATTCCTTTCATTCTTTACCCACTTCTTCCCATCCTTCAGCCACTGCCTTTACCTTGGATTTTGATTTTGGTTGTGTCTCACCTTGTTAAAACAAAGCAGGCAGCACGATCCGCTGAGTGTGAGTAACTTGCCTATGATGCATGACTTCATACCATCCAAATAATGAGTCAATTAGTGTGATTTATACATGTGTAGGGCTAGCTGCAATTAGTTCCCCTATCTCTTTTCCTGTATGACTAGAGTTACAGTATTTCCCCTTTCCTGTATCCTCCTTCTCTCCCTCCATCATCCTATCGCTAGTATTACACTCCTCTTTCTCATCTCTCCTGTCTGCCTCTTCATCATGATCCTTTCTTTTTTTATCATCTTCCTCTCCCCTCTTTTTCTCTGCCCCCTCCCCACCCTTCCCTCTTTCTCTCTGTCCTAGTTCTCAGGGTCTCATGGTGAAGCTTTGTCTAATTACCATGCTGGCGTTTAATTGGAACAGCATCCACAAACACACAGATTGACTGACTGAATGCCCCTTACGTGTACACACTGCACTGTGCATGCACACACGCGCACACACAAGAATTAGCCATTTGGATACACATTACACGCACACAGTACACACCCAGCAAGTTAACATGCTCCAGTTAAACAAATACACACAGCATACACCGGGGTCAGATGCGGTGGAGTGCGTCCAGGTTGTACTACAGCCACGGAGCCGATGCCCCGTCTGTAGAGCTAAGGCGAGTTGGCTACAGTCATAGATTGATTTTGGCTTAATATACCGTGAGCTGCCTGTAGCTGCTCCCACTGTAGAGAGCTATGTCATCCAACTACTGGCGACAGCAGATGCACACTGGAGACAAAAAGCTAGCCAGAAGTCTAAATACTACACGTTTTGGAATATTTTTGAATTCTGGAAAACCAAACATAATTATCTTTCTTAATTCATGTTGTTTATTCTGATGTTAGTATTTGGTCAGCGTTCACTGCAGTCATTTCAGAATAGGAATAATGCACTTCTATCTCAGTGTAAATATTCTGATATATATTTGACATTTTAGCATTTGTGTGAATCCTCACATAGTGTACCACAAGAATCTAAAAAATATTATTGAAATTAAACATGTGCCTAAGAAGAAACTAAACAATACATATGTATTTTCATTCATACATTTCCATGAATGTCATTCTACTGTAAAATATTTCATATTTCATTGTTGAATATTGCATTGTTGAACCAGCATTTAAGATGTAGTGCTTACAACCACAGTGCAGCTGTTGTGCATATGACAATAAAACCTTTGAATCTTGAATCTTAAGTCTCTTCAGCCATGTGGAAATTACCCAAATGAGACAATCTGAGAAGCAAGAATCAGTCTTTGATTAAACATGCTGTAAGCCGAGTGACGCTTGGTTATTGATTTGTTTTAAGGGGTAATCGTCCACAAAGTTCGGTAGAGCTCCTGAAGGATATATTGACACCAAAACAGCAACACATATACATCTGATAAGATGTCTGTTGTTGAGTTGTATATCTGATTAGCATTTGTTTGGGTCGGTTGATATGCTTGTGTTTTTTAGAGGTCAAGTGGTTATTTTTATATTCTATGTATGGTTTAACAAAAGGAGTAATTCTGTCTGTTTTCTTCTTTCTGTTTCAGTCCTGCCCAGCCATACGTGTGGCACCCCGGGCGTCATCCCCAACGGAGTCATTCATGGCTCGCGGTACAACATGGGAGACAAGATCCGATACAGCTGTGAGTCAGGCTTTGTATTGGAAGGACACAGTATCCTCACCTGTATTGTATCACCTGGCAGTGGAGCACAGTGGGACTTCCCTTCACCATTTTGTAGAGGTAAGATGTTGTTTCTTTCTTTCATTCTCTGTTTTTTTTCTCTGTTTATTCCTTTCTTCCTTTTTTCTCCCTCTGTCAAAACAAACCCTGTAATTGGTGGGGTTATGAGAACTGAAGGACCTTAACATAGGGTCACAGGTCTGAATAATGTGAGAAGCCTCAGTGTATTGATTACTTTTAAAGCACAGCAAGTTCTCAATTTACCTAACAAGCCATTATATGAACCAGACGTAGCCTAAAATCCTCAACAAAGCCCTTCTGATGGTTCATTAGTCCACTGACCAAACAATATCTGCACAGGTTTTCACCATCAGGGCCACTAAGTGGTTCAACAGATCAGCTCAGGGATTCAGTATCTTGTTATAATTGTCTTTAAATCTAATTTCAAACGTTGCATGTTTTCAAACACTTAATTTCAATGATTTGATCGTCTTCTTTTCTTTACTCTATTTATTAAAAATATATTGATTGTACTTTGTTTTAACGTTAAAACAGTTTATTAAAGGTAGGGTAGGTAAGTTTGAGAAACCGGCTCGAGATACACTTTTTGTTATATTCCATGGAATGCTCTTAACATCCCGATAGCAATGAATATCTTAAGAGCTTTGACAAAAAATCCATAAGGAAATTTCATCTGTGGAAGCCGTAGTACTGTAAAAAGTATGACCAATCATTTTAGCCGACCCGGCTAAAATAATTGGATGGCCTACCTGCCTGTCAGCCTTCCATCTGTGCACAAACTTATCTTGTGCCCTCATTGGTCATGTGCACGTTCGTGTGTGTTGGAGGAGGGGCTCTGTAAGGAAGTGGCAGATTTTCTCCGTACATGGTCCTGATTTAAACACATGTAATACACCTTTTTTCCATACCAAGTACACAAAATTACTCAATCTAGTGAACTAGGTTGAAGAGCACCTTCAGTATTGAATTGTGAAATATAGTATTGTACAAATGACAACCTGATAATATGGCATTGTAAATGTCAACAGTAAAAATGGATGCATATGAGAGAGAAAAAACAAACAAACAATCAAAATGATTTAAAAACCAACAGCTAACAAACATATAAGACAATTACAAGAAAAATAAATTGTCAAGTTAACCCATAAATAAAAGCAAAAAAATATGTTAAGGAATTATGAAATACTTTGAAAGTTACAATTTGTTCTTATTCTCTGTCCTCTTTGTCTCTTCAGCGGAGGGAGCGTGTGGCGGCACGTTACGAGGCACCGCAGGTTCCATAACCAGTCCTGGGTTCCCTGCCGAGTACGACAACAACCTGGACTGTACGTGGTCCATCCTCTCTGAGCCCGGGGATACTATAGCGCTCGTCTTTAATGACTTCTTATTAGAGGACAAATATGACTTCCTGGAAATCAGCGGGACAGAGGCACCAAGCATATGGTGAGATACATACTAACACACACCTCACTGTGGAGTAGATAAACAGTTATGATGGAGTGCACACACGTAGCCGTTGTGAAAATCAGCAGGAGTGACACACCACACGTTGAGTGGGTTCATAATGAAACACGCACACACACTGACATGTCAGAGTGTAGTAGCATTGACATAGCCTTCGTGTTTTAGATCTAGATGATAACAAATACACAGAGGAGAGCACAGCCTCGTTCTTTAAATCAGGTGGGGACAAAGGATACTACTCTCCAAGAATTAGTAGCCGAATTTATTGTGCTCACAATAAAAAGAACAGTTGTTGTTTTCTCTGCAATTTTCTCTAACTTGTATACTTTCACAGGGGGGCATTTGATATTTAGAGGGGGTTAATGATGTTGTTGGGGAGGACGGATACAACTACTGATTGATTAGGTGTGCAGAAGACCTGTTGATTTTCCTGATTTATTCAAATCCCACAGGGAAGGTGATAAATAGTTGTTTTCACTCCTTTTTCCTGTGGTAGCGTTTGAAAATTGGCACTCTGTCGTACCAGAACACACTCTGCTTTTAAATTTAGAGCGCTGTCGGAATTCAGAGTGGTTTGTTCAAAATATCACACATCTCCATTGAAGGTTTAGATGCGTTTTAGCGGGGGTTAGGCATGCAGGGTTGACGCCGGTTCAACTAGCTGACTGTGAGAAAATCTAGCAAAGGGAAAGTAGTTTGGACTCCCTCAATAACAAAAACATTATGCATGACATCCAACGCTGCTCGAAATGGGAAAGGAATAGTGTGATTATTTGAGAAACACTTTTATTCCAAAACAGTCTATATTAACCTTTACACCACCCTGATACAGCTGCTTTTCAATGGTGAATTCTTTATTCTGAATGGATGTAATATAAATATAATATTTTGTTTAAAACTAAAATGGCTGCATTCATTCTTTCTCTGTCAGTTTTGTCACTTCTGATGTGTCCCAAACGATCTACAAAACAGTGCATCGTCACATGACATTTTCAATTGAAGTCGAAATGCGATTCAAAATCTTAATCTTGATTATTATTTTCTCTCTACTGAATTTGATTCCTAAAATTGAATTTATAGATTACCATGTCTTGAAAACACTATCTCCCATTGTTCACGTTGCCCTGTCTTCAACTGATAGATGACATTGTCTTCCATGTGTAGAAAATGGTTCATGATTGTGGCCCATCTTGCAGAAGAAAAGAATGGAGAGGTCGACAGATAAATAAGTGGAGTGAAGGAGGCAGAGAGGACAGCACCAGATGGAAACAAAAGGAATGTAGAATAATTGCACGTTTAGTCCTGTCACCAGCAGAGCGGTACACATCAACCATGGCATTCTCATGATACCAAGAGTGTGTGTGTGTGTGTGTGTGTGTGTGTGTGTGTGTGTGTGTGTGTGTGTGTGTGTGTGTGTGTGTGTGTGTGTGTGTGTGTGTGTGTGTGTGTGTGTGTGTGTGTGTGTGTGTGTGTGTGTGTGTGTGTGTGTGTGTGTGTGTGTGTGTGTCAGGCCTTAAGTGGCCCTCTGACTGTGTGAGCTGTTGATCGTTCCTCTAGGCTCCGACAGATTATACACACTCAAGTGCGTGCGCACACACACACACACACACACACACACACACACACACACACACACACACACACACACACACACACACACACACACACACCCATAGCTTGTCTCTGACAGTCTCTGACAGTATAACAGTCAAGGAGCCTTCAGAAAAGTACACCCAAAAATGTATCACAGGGAAAAATAGGACCTGAAGCCTTTTAACGGCACAATTGTGGTTCAGTTTGATGTCTGTTGGATGATTTATTAAAAAATTCAATGTATAACATATTTTAGTTGGCAGATAGCAACTCCATCAATACAATTTGGCAGCAATTACTCCATATTATATTTGTGGATGAGAATAATCATTTACATTTCAGAATTTATATGAAGTTCACAAACAAAGTGAACTAATTTTAATTTCCAGTACACAAAACAACAGTAGTTTTGTGTGAGAAAGTGTTTTATTTGTGTATTTTTTAATCTTATTACACTGCATATGCAGGGACAAAACAGAGAGCGTGAAGTGTTATACAAGAAAGGTCCCAAGTTTCAATAAAAAAATATGTTGCAATTATATGGTTTGCATTTTAGCAGCCTTATGCCACCCATACACCTTGTATATTTAATGAAAGTTCACTGACTCCAGGCCTGAAACAATATAATTATACAAAAATAAACCTGAATGGACTTCTGCAATGCACGATCTAATACAACCCTAAGTACTTTTCTCCAGAGGTGGGATTAAGAGATGATTGACATTTTCACTGAGGCATGTGGGCAGGTCATTGTGGAAATGACTGACACCTGACAGGACCACTGTGACGGGTTCTTCCTGTTTACCGTGAGCTTTTTCTGATTGGCTGTCCCAAAAGCAATTTCCTGTTTTATGTTCCTGTCTGCTAGGTGGCAAGTTGAATGTCAGGTTGACTAGCTGTCACATACACACACATACACACACTGACACACATATATAAGTACTTGTGCCTGAACAATTTTACTTTTGTATCCAAATAGACAAAGTGATGATTTGATTCCAGTTTGTCAGAATATAATAACGGACACATTATGTCTTGTCATTCCTTGTATTCCTCCTTGAGATGGACATTTTATTCCTGCAGACAGTTTAAGTATATTCTGCTTTTGGAACAGTAAAGTATGAAAATAGTTAAAACACTTTAAATCTTGTTTAAAAGACTATTCTCTGGTTAATCTGACATGTTCATCCGGTTTTTATGTTTTGGCACTTATGTTTTGAAACCAAGCAGCAACCTCAATTTTTGAAAAGTGAAAAAAATGCAGAGGTCCTATTATATAAAGTCTATGAGAAAATTACCCTACTTCTCACTTCATTTATGACCTCATTAAACATTTCACATTAAAGTGTATGATGTTAATGTCTAGCTTCAGGTCTTCATCAATACAGTATGATGATAATTGTGTAACGGATGGTCCCATTTAGAGTTAAATAGAAGATTAAGCATTGTAAGCTTAAGGGGGGGGTTACCCTGTGATTGACAGGTTGCAATCTGCATTACCCAGTTTGCATTCATCTATTTTTTCATCTAACAGTTGCAACCTTTTTATAGTGTGATTTCAGTTGACAAAGATGGATAGAGGTAGATAGATACTCTATGCACCCACATTGGAAAATTCTTTCACATTTTTTAAAGTTATATTTTGGTCAAATAAAAATATATTTTTCAACGTTTGGTGGCCCAACCCTCACAACCCTCACATATACTTACACAAAACAAAGGTGGAAAAGGGCAAACTGCCAAGCTCGAGGCTTCAAAACATTCCAATGGGTGAAGTCAGATGTTGTGTTTAGATGTTTGAAACTGGCCTTTAGGGTGAGGACAGACTGGGTGCACAGGACGCACAGGACAGTTAATAGCTAGTGTGAACTTTATTTCACCGGGATTATTTGTGAAATATAAAGAAGACCGCACAAAAGATGGGGCAGAGATAAAAGGCAGGCAACTGAGTGCCAGGGATGGGGTCAGAAAGACAGAGGACCTCCAGGCACGTGTTTTATTGTGCCTTCTGTAGTAGTCCAATGGCTTTACAACACTGTATGCCTTATAGCAGTGGTTCTCAACTGGTCAGGCCTCGGGACCCACTTTTTCCTTTGTCAATAGATCGCGACCCGAAATTTTGAACCACTCAAATCTATTCAACAAAAAATCGTGCTGTAATATATACGCTTTTCAGCATACAATATTAATAAAAGTGAAGTACAGTGCATATATCCCTTATATCCCTTCACAGAACTAAAGGTTTAATGAGATGATGGAATCAAAGATGAACTGTATAACATAAAAAGGCACACATGCTGAAAACCCAACCCCAGAAGGGGGTCTGGGAGGATTCTCCCCCAGGAGATTTTTTGAAATACTAACAAATAAACTACGCATTCTGGTACACTCTGAGAAGAAACTAAATAAATCTATTGCTACCCGACATATTAATAATATATTATGCCATTGTTTGTTTTTCACTTAGTTCTGACAGCTGAACTTGCTGCTCCACACAGAGAGAAGAGCAAAGAGGAGATAGTTTGTGTGAATTACTTTAAATTGTGGGTAAGGGTAGATAGCTCCCATTGTTCTGTGACCTGTCAATCATCAAACCGGGGGTCATATTTCATTATGTGTTCATTTTTATCTGAAGTTGTACCCATGGATGTATAAAGAGTAGTTCTACCTCAAAGTTATTCTCCGTGGGGACTTCCGGCAACAATCTTGATTCTGATTTGCCAGAAGACTCGAAAAAACATAAGCAAAGATGTTTTATTGAGAAGATGATCATTACGTGACAGAAGTTTTCAAAACCGTTTATGGTCTCCGGTACTTCCAGTCCAACGCCTACTGCATGCACAGCGTTAGGAAATCGGGCCTTCAAAATAAAAGTTTGACTTTTCTTTTCTTTCTTTCTTTCTGCACTCACACATCTGCGACCCACTCGAAACGGGTCCGCGACGCACTTTTGGGTCGCGACCCACCAGTTGAGAACCACTGCCTTATAGTATATATTTGTTTACATTTATATTATTAACAAGTATAAATATGGAATGCAAACAGTATACTGCTACTGTATGCAGTTGAGGAGGTCTGAAGTGTTTCTCAGTGCATGGATGTTCACATCTTCATTGAATCAATATGAAGATCGTGTTCAGACCAGTAAGCCAAATTCAGAGAGAAGACATTTTCAGATAGTGTAACAGCAATGGCTTTGCGGTTTGAAAGAGGCACCTTGTATTTTCTATTTGTCTTTTTCACATATAATATATGCAGCATATCGCTTATTTTATAAAGTGCTTGTTTTAGTAAACATGTTTATCTGCATATACTGGGATTGTGTTGACCTGAAAGGAAGAAGACATAAACATCTTATATTGAAAAAATGCTTTAGATGGAGTATATGATGTTATATGTTACGTTGCTTTTATCTTCAAACTAGAACAGACTTCTTTCTGATTACCTACTTTATCAATTGTATAATGTTTACAGCAGGTATTCCCAGCTTTTAAACTACACACTTTTATCTTTCCTTTCTTTTTCCTTGCACTCCAAACTCTCCCTGTGGCTACCCATTCTTCTTTTATGTATTTTTAACCATTTACTGTCTTCCTCTCCTCTTTTATCTAAGTCTTTTCAAATTCAGGACAAACTGAAATGCTCATCCCAACAGTGTTAGTTATGTCATTTCCTACAAATGAATGATTCTTGCTCTGCTAAAGGCCATTACTGTACAGTATATCCAAGGAGAACGACCAACAGCAATTAATCGTATTTTGTTCCTTATTGCTCACTACATCATTCACATTGATTTTAACCCAGTTGCCGGTAGTGACAACCACATTTAGCTGTAATGTATCATCACCATGATAGTCGAGGAATTTGAATAAGCAGGGGTTTGTTATGCTGATTTAAAGTGAATGAATCTCTTCCTATCCTATCTTTTACAGACTTCTGACTTACAGACTCCTTAATTGCCAATTATTTCTTAAATTGAGTAACAGGGTCACTACATATAATACGATGAAACTATTACCCACAAGTCTCCATCCTTAATCCATGACACCTGCAAGAGGTCATGTGTCTGTAAAAGTGCACCAAAACTAATTTATTTTGTCATAGAGTTAATCACACATTCAATGATTTGCATGTTAAACCAATTTTGCTCATGTATTTCAAAGTGTTTTTAGTCATCCTTGAATAATAAAATGGACACACCTATCCATGATCTCCAAATAATTCATCTTTAAGACTTTGGTGAGCCCTTGACATTTCCATTAGTACCACAAGCAGTTTGGTGGTTCTTAATGACATCTAAATTAATCTTGACAATTTTAGATGCATTGCCAAGACATTTTACTTTTTAGTTTCCCTCAGGATGAATTGTACTTGTGAGCAGCCAACTTTGCATCCAGCACAATCACCAGATAACATTTAATAATATGACCAAATATCTGCGAAGCAATGGTATTTTTATATCCCACTCTCTTTTTTATTACCTCTGACTTTCCCATCCGTCTCTCTTTCTCTGTCTCTTCTCCTCTCTAACAATCATTATTTTCTCTCTCTCTCACAGCCACACACAGACACACATTCAGTTTCATTTTTAATTACTTTATTGGCTGCCGTAGAAACACTTGTGGCAAAGTAATTTACATTCAGTCATCTATTTTCTATTTTCTTATCCAGGTCATTTCCTAGTCATTTAACAGGGCAGAAATCTGTTCATTCAGTAGCCAAATAATTAGAGTAGCAGCCCAGATGTCATGTTGGTTGAAAACCTCTTTCCCTCCTTCTGAGAGATCCAGAGTGTCAGTCAATGCCAGGTGATAGGTGCAGCCCCTCTAGCCTGTCCTGGCCCTTCCTCAGATGCCCCTAGGAGTTACCTGGCAAGGCATCCTTAACATTAGCCAGATGTGTCTCCGCTTGGTTCCTTCAATCAACATTAAGGTCCTGATGTTCTAACCCTAAACAAATCCCACTAAACTTCTCCATGTGGGCAACATGATCTGCAAATAGCAGAATTCTAAGCTAATGTCAATGCTGACATGTTTAATACAAACAAAAGGAAAGGAAAGGCACACCCCTATCAGAGTCATTAGCCTAGCTTAAACAGACTTGATGACCCTACAGCTCACACATCCCCAGCGACAGAATTGTGAGGGTTTTACTCCACCCCAAAACAAATGTAGACAAGACAATGTAGCACATTCCCATCGCTGCTGAAATAACTTGAACTGCGTTAAGTGCTGATCCATTTTTTTCATCACAGAGCCTGCATTGCATCGCTCATAAATGTGAGGTTTAACAATCGGCCATAATTTATTTTCTAGCACCCTGACCTTGGCAGGCGCTCTCTGGAAGGTTTAGCTGTGTAATTCCCCGATCATTTCAACAGACCCTCTGGCCCCCTTACTGAAATTTGGGATTGGCTGGCCTTGTGTGCCAATTCAGAGGGCACCACAACAGGCCTGCAGCAAATGTGGATGAACCATCCGCAGTGCTTAGTGCCTCTTTCTTCCTTTTTGCTTTCCCCTTATGTCCCTCTGTTGCATCTCATTTTATTCTTTTTCTTTTTCTAAACTGTTTCCGCTGTTCCCCCTCTTCCTGTTTGTAACCACCAGCCTTCTCTTGGTCTCTTTTCTCCACTTTGAAACACCTCTCTTTTCCTGTTATTACATCTACATTTTAAATTATGTTTACTGGCTCTGCTATTGTGTGTTTCTGTGTGAGTGCGTGGGTGTGTTATGAGATTAAAAGTAGCGGTGTACCAGGATTTTTCACAAAGCACTTGGAATAAACAGCTATCTGTTTTGGATAATGCGTTTCCAACTTTTCTGACTTGTATCCAATCATTTATTTTGCAGTGCCTTTTTGTCATTTTGCAGATGCTCACATTCACAGGGACGTGCCAATGAGTGCAGCAGTGGAAAACACTTAAAATAATGTATTGCTAGCCATTCTAAGAGCCAATAGGGAGGACAAGGGCCAAAACAACAGTGCCCAGGCAGTACAAAGTGATCTCTGTGTCTTTGTGATGTTCATGTACTGTATCAGCAAAAAGCTTGTGTAATAATCTAATAATAGAGAGGTGCACAGAAATACCTCTATGCTGCTCTTGGATCCTTTGTCCCCCTCTCCTCTCTTGTTCTTGTGACTTGGCCTCTACTCTCCTATTGTCTACTCCTCTCAGGTCTGTCAAACCTCTCCTCTCATATCTAGTGCACTTTCCTCTTCGTTTCATCTTCATATGGGTTATTATTTGTCTTCATTGGAAACTTTCTCTTCTCTTTTATCTTTTTGGTTCTCCAGCCTCTCCTTTCTCCAGTCCCTCGTCTCCTTCCAGCTTCTCTCAGTTTTCTCATTTGTCTCCATCCTTTGCAACCTGGTATTTGTAATGTCTAACCTCATTTAGAGCTGCCTCCTTGTCCCCCCTTTTTCAACTTTGGACCTCTCCTCGCAGCTTGTGTAACCTCTCTCCTTCTGTTCATTTAAGTGAATGTCCTGCTCTCACCTCCTCTACCATCTTCTCCATCTATCAGCCTCTGTTTCCTCGCGGGTTTTTCTCCGTCCTTTTTCTCCTCTGCTTACTTTTACCTTGTAAGTCTGCTGTCCATTGGATGGTTTCTCTGCTTGTCGTCCTATTACCTGCTTTACCAGTTTCTGTCCAACCTGTCCTTTACTATCTGTCTCGCCTCTTCTCTCTCGCCCTTCATGTGTATTATTTGAACTAACTAAGCCTGTCTTTTTCAAGCCTTTCATCAGTTCCCCCTCTTCTCTTCTCATTTGGTCCTCCTTCTTCTCCGATCCCTCTCTCATCGTCCTCTCTGACCTCTTGTCTCTGCCTCTTTCCAATGTCCGACAGCTGGCCAGTCTTCATGAATTAAAGAAGAGATACAGCAGACCTAAGTCTTTGTATCGGTTTTGCCCTCTATTTATCTTATTTTCCTATTTTTTGGGGGCTTTTAAACACAATAGTTCTTACAAAATGCAACATGGATCTTTGTTTTCCTCAGCCATAAACTCTTACTCCAAAAGCACAGTTTGAAGAGGAGCGACCTCTCTTTAATCTTGTTGCAGAAATGGTATACTGTTAGGGAATAATTTGCTTAGGTATTCAACCTCCGACACAGTTCATCGTTTTCTCTTCTCACAGTCTCTTGTCCCATGGCATAGGTCTACGGCCTTGGGTATTGCTGCTATCTCTCTTAAGGAGGGGCAGCTTGGGCGCATTGTTGTTGCCAGTCTATGACAGAGCACAAGCCGCCATGAGGTAGTTTACTGTTCAGGGACGTAGGTTCCCTGGCGCACATTCTTTCCTATGGACGAGAGCTCTAGATAGATTCAGGGTCCATATTTATTTAGACTCACTGATAAAGAATGTTGATTATTATACTCCGAACTAGTTAACACCTTGAGCTGCAGAAGGGTTCATCAGAATTGGTTTGGCAACCGCTGTGTCAACTCGTGACACACAACCTGTCTTGTAAATTCTCCGGTCGTAACTCCAAATAAACCGTCAGTGTTTGCCATCAAAGCTCCAGCTCTCCTCGTGTCTCTCTGAGTCCTGTTTCCAATTGCTTCAGAAGTTTCCCCCACATATACCAAATCACTAACATTTGCAAAGTAACACACATGTAGTAATTCAGAGGCCAAACATCTTGCACATCACCATGCATACAGACCCCTCTGGGAAATGTATCCCTCTTAACATGTTTTAAGTGCACAATTGTTTGAAAACAGTCCAAGGCCATTTTGTTATATTACAGTTAGCAGTTTCATCATGTGAATCTTATGTATTGTCGGAGAACATTTTCTTTAAAAGCCTGATTCAAATAGTACAGAGATATAATCAGACACTTACAAAATAACTAGAATGAAAAGTGCTTTGAGACTTGGGTAACAAAAATCCTCTTAGGCTAAAAAGCTCACTAATGTTATACTTAACTTAACTGCACATCCATGTTGCTAAAACACATATCTATGGGGGTCATTAGGGTGGGATGCATTGTTTTATTGCCGAAAATAATATAAAGTGCACTATATTCGCTATCCAACCTCAAAATGCCCTCAAACATAAAAAAAGAAAAAGTCTCTGGTTCTTACACTCATGTCTCATATATGTCATTACTGTGAGTCTCACTACATGCATGACTGAGAGATAACACACTGCTCTACTGTACTCTATTTGATGTGTATACTAAACAGTTAGATTGCCTTCGGGCAGAGCTTCATCTCATCTGACGTTCTTTATATTCATTTTTTCTTATTCTCTTGAGCGGTCCTTTTTTGTTTGATAACCTTCCCGACTGTATTAACAGAGACTGAACTCACTGTCTTCAGTAATAATCACTCAATAAGGGCCTTTAACAAGCTCTCCTAATATTTATTTTTACCAATCCTCATATGTTGTGTCTGCCCTTTTCCTTATCAGTGCTCCTCCCTCCCTTACGGTCTCTCTATCTACTCAGTATACCTGCGGCATTATGAAAGGGCAGTTAGAGTGGCTCTTGGTGCTCTAGGGAGGATGGTAGAACATTGGCTTCCAGGCAGTTTCTTACATCATTTCCTTTTTCATCTCAGTGCACTATTTCCCTCACATTTGTCAACGTTTTCTTTATTACCCCCTTGGTTGCTGTTGGTAACTAAATGTGAGAGCAGTTAAAGCTGATGTAAATTTTACAATAGGCAACCAACTCATTGTCTCGGTGATGATGCTTAAACAAGTGTTTTTGAAGATGTGAACTTTGCTGACTTTCTACCACTATTATGATTATTACCATCGGCTTTCTCTTCTCCTCTCCTCTCCTCTCCTCTCATCTTATATCCTCGCCTCTTGGCCACTTTAACATGTAACCTGTCTCAAGAAACCATTGTAAATAATTCACGTGGGAGTTATACTGCACCCAGGACAAGTGCTGTGCTCCGCTTCTGGTCAGTGGTGTTATTATGTGAAGGGATAATATCACTCATTAAATTCCCTCGTCCACATATTTCAAGCCAGTGGAACAAATTGGCTTTCAGCTAAAATCTTCTTAAATTGCAGCCAGCCTTTGCACCTCAGAGGATAATGCAAAGTGACATTATAATCATCACACTTTAAACTCTCGGAAAGTTCTGATTTAAATAGGGATGTTTTTTTGTTTTTGTCGATTTTTTTACAGGCTTTCAGAGAAGGTAATTTAGATCGTGCAGTAATTTTCATTTTCAAGTTCATTAACGTGTATGCTACACCGTTTTTTGTTTGTCATGAGTCATTTCACAACAGAAATTGGTCATGCTGCCGTCTGTAATTACATGGCCACATTTTGGTGACTTTCCCCTAAAAACTGCATTTTTGTTAGAAAGGTTTTACCTACCTCAAATTGAAATATGTAGGCTTGTCTTCCATGAGCACACCCATAACCTGAGTGCATGTACCGCAACAGAAAGCCATTACATACATGTCAATCTCTTGAAGAAGACATCTCTCTGTAAGCGTGATGCTCACCATCAATGTGTACCCTACAGACATGATGTGCACATAAACAAAACAATAACAATAACAATAATTCAACTAACAGTGTATTCGTTGGAGCGGGCCTCTGTGTGATAGTGGTGAATGCTGTGGGTCTGCAACAACCACAGCTTACATGTTGCTAAACCTTCCCTTTCTTATTGGCCTGGTCTGTTTCTATTGTATTTTATTTACAATTATATTAAAGTGCAACTCATCACTAATCTAGAAAGGCTGACAAAGTCCTGATCGTTACAAGATGTGAAAATCATTAGGTATTTTTTGTTTTGCATTTGTCTATGCCTGTATTCTTCTACTACGTTGTTTGTGTTTTTTATAAATGATTTGGTATTTGCTTACTTCCAGGCTGACTGGTACAACCCTGCCATCACCAGTGATCTCGAATAAGAACTGGCTTCGGATACATTTCACCTCAGATAGCAACCATCGAAGGAAAGGATTCAGTGCACAATACCAAGGTACTTTCAGTCTCTTTCAGTCTCTTCTATTCTCTGCCTCCATGTTATGCCTACATGCACCCATACAAACAGAAGATAGCACTGGACATATATAGTACATTTATTGCAGAATATTTATATTAACTGTAATTGAGGAAGCCAATTATTAAGGACAGAAGTCTGAAACCACCTGAGTGGACTTCCTGGACCTTTCTGTCATCTAATTGACTGGTCGTATTACTTAATTAGCATATTAAGGTGCATATTAGTTTCCACGTGGCGGCTCAGATTTAATTGGCTACTTCCATCACAAAACAGGATGACCCAAGACCTGTGTATCTTGCTGTGCGTCTCCAGCTCTTCTTCACTTTATGCTGCTTCTTTCTTCCACAGTGGTCGCTCTCATGCTCTTGTCTTGGTACTCCTGTCGTTTCCTTTCTGTCTGTCTCTCTGTGTCTTCTGTATGTATGTGTGTGTCTGTGTGTATGTGAGGTCTGTTTCTCGGTGGAATGACGTTTGGTTTCAACACAGACTTTTCTGTTATTCCCTGCAATGATGCTACTTAGGATGAAATAGATGGAATTCATTTCCATGCTGCTCCACTGCTTTGTTTTTTTCCTATTTTCTTCTCTCTTGTCCCGTCTTTTCTGTGTCTTTTAATGTCTCCTTTTTTTGTCCTTGTTCTAATTTTCAATTCCTGCCACTGTTGCACTGTTGTAGATTTGTTATTAGAGGAGCTGGAAGCACTTTCTGAATTGCATGCATAGCTGATGCGTACTAAATGGCAATGCTTAAAAGATCTACAGTAATTTAAGTTTAATAAAGCATTATTCATAATTAAATTAATTAACTCCCTTTCCTTTCCATTCTGCAGTGAAGAAAGCAATAGAGTTGAAGTCCAGAGGGGTGAAGATGATGCCCAGTAAAGACTCCAGTCACAAAAATGCCGTCTGTAAGTAAACTGTTGTCTGTTGTGTTGATGTTTTTTTTGCAGTGTGACTCTACGCCATGTTGAAAAACCTTTTTAAACTAATGTTAAACACATTTGGTCACACACTGTGCGTGCACAAGGACATCCATCTGTGATGTGGCAAGAGCAACAAGGTTCAAAATAAAAACCAAAATCCATAAATATTTGTGCTTACAGAAGTCAAATGTATTCATAGAAGCGAATATGTTTTAAAAATACACCTAGTATTTGTAAAGACATTTTATGTTATGCTACGGGAACAATCCATTTTTTCAGTTCAATACAAACCAACCAATGAAATCTAAACGTCCTTATTACAAATACTTGTCACTAATAAACTGAAATACCGTAGCATTTTGTCGCTGTTATTTTGGTTGGAAAACGTTTCAAGTCTTCTTTTGCCACACACAGTAAACCTCCCTCAGCTGGTGTCACAAGAATAATCTGCTA
>NW_022987973.1:4974491-5177187 GCF_902827165.1 Trematomus bernacchii
GAAACCGACATTTGAATATGAACAAATAAGCAACAGCTTTCAAATACATTGTGTGGAACTAATAGTATAGCATGTCCTTCAAAACTGTAATGGTGAAAAGGTATAAAGTTGTATAACGTTAGATATTAGTATAGAACATGATATATTATATTCAGCAACATCCCATTACTGCAGCATTAAATACTCTTTACTTATTGCTAAGTCGGCTCCTTGAAATCTAAGAACATTTCAGACATGGCATGCAAGGCATATTGCACCATTCATTGCTCTATCTGGGAATTATATTAGTGAATAGTTTTATCACAAATGATAGGACGGAATGAGTCATTTAGTGAGTTTAAACTCCGTCTATAGAATGGACCGCAGATATGAAGTGGATTCTAGTACAGACGTCAGAAATGCCAGATATAACATACACCAACGAGAAAATGAATCAGCTTTTACACATTCCCTAAAAAGTTGACTTTTAGAGATGAAAGGTTTGCTGAAGACACTTTGATGATGTGGAAATTATATTATGCAATATAAGCTTGTGTTTAAACATTGAAAGGTCTTTTAAGTGCAAATATAGGATTAAGTCAGCTTGAGGATTTTTGACATCAGCCCAGCAGTATTGCTAGATATTTGGCAGCTTTTATTTTCTATTACAATCTCATGTTGTTTGCATGAGCTGGATTTGTTTCGGCATATGAACCTTTGTATTTGATGCCAATGAAAGCCATTTGAACATGAGTGAGAGAGAAAGGGATGAGAGAGCGTGCCTGAGAAAGTGTGCTTTTAGAGCGTGTTTCTGTGGTGATTTTTGGACAGAACATCAAAAACACAGCAGAGCAACAAGACAGCTTGTTCTGTTTGCATCATATCTCACACAAACACGCATACACAGCATCAATACGTTCACAACCCCTCAGAATACACATAACACAATCACACAAATGCAGCAAATCATTCATCCATCTTTTATTCTATGATGCACCACACATCCGCACCCCTTTGTAAATTGCAGCTAATGTGTATGAGAGAAAAAGCGGGGTGAGCAAAGCGACAATACAAAAGTAAAGGAGTGTGTGGGAGCAGAGGCAGATGAGGAAGACAGAAAGAGAGGCATGTGAGACAGGTACAAGAACAGATGGAAAGAAAGAAACAGAGACATTATGAGGTCAGACATTGGTCTTTCTCCAGGATATTCTCTTTTTTTTCATTTTGTCTTATTGTAGTCCCTTTATAGCAGGGGTGTCAAACTCAATTTCATCACGGGCCACATCAGCATTATGGTTGCACTCAAAGGGCCGGTTGTAACTTTAAGACTATATAAAAAGACATATATAAATATTGAATATATATAAACTAATGTATTATATTACATTATTGCCTCTGCATTGGATTAATATCAGATAGGGTAATAACTTCATAATTAACTACGTCTGAAAGCAGAAGTCTAGGGCAAATAATTGCAAGTCTCTTCAGTGAGAATGTCACAAAATGATTTAAAAAGAAAAGCCAAATTCTGGAAAAATATTGAAAGTGACATTTTGAAAAAAAAATCTATTTATGAGAAAAAGGCTAATTCTAAGAAAAAAGGCATATTTGGACAAAAAAAGTCACATTTGAGATGCATTGTGGGACATGTCGTTTATGGGCAACCTGCTTCTGTAAAGTAGCATGTAACCGTATAATAAACATATTATATTCTTTGCAAGCTCTTGTGGGGCCACAGAAAATGAAGTCGCGGGCCGGATTTGGCCCCCGGGCCTTGAGTTTGACACCCCTGCTTTATAGCATTCACCTCATTTCCATTTTATTTATTCTATCCTTCCATTCCCTTTATACTTAGTTTTTTTCTAACCATCATTATTCATCCACAGAGTTCCATTAAGACAGAGCTGGTCTAAACTGGTTTCTGTCATGTTGTCTGGTCTCATTTACATTTACATTAGGTTTTAGGCATACAGCAGATGCTCTCAGCCAGCAAAGTCTAAAACCAATGGAAGATCCCAAATATGAGCTGGACGACAATTGCAATGTGTTTTGCATTTTTGCTCTATTCTTTTTTTAGGAACAAACCAGATCATGCAGATGGATGAGAAAAGCAGGAGGGAATGAGATGAATGTGAGAACTGAAGGCAGTGTTCTTCATTAGATCGCCGCACGTGTTGGTTTTCATTTCAACAACACCATTTTTTGTCCTTTAATTTAAAAGTTTAATCTAAAACCCATTTTTTCCACAATTCCTCCCTGGAGGTTTTCATTTTTTTTAATAAAGCAAGCAAAAAGGAAAGGTACCATCATCTCGAAACTACTGATGGTATGACAAGTTTTTACACTTAAAACCTCAAGGTCCTTGGAAATGTTATACGTTTAAGACTATGGAAAAAGTTGCAAGATATATTATACATTTACATACTGTAATGTAAATATTATTTCCAATGTATTTTAATATCATGTCAGTTTTAGGTTTAATATTGATACGCGTGTCTACCTTAATGTATAAACTTTTAATGATAAATATAGCTGTCAAAATAAACAAAGTGAGGTAAAAAGGTAATATATTTTTGTAAGCATACAGTAGTATACTGAGTATTGAAAATGACTGTGCATGAGTACAAATGTTGAATTACTTTACACTCCAAATGTTTATGCTCTCTATTCACATAGAACAAAGTGTCAAATATCTCAGTGACCTCTTGCAGATGAATTTAGATCTCTGTTTGCTAAGCAGGAAGCACTTAGTAAACAGATATCAAGGTTGTTCTGCTGTGAGTATCTTCTGCATACCTTTACTTTTATTCAAAATGTTGCTATTTTTACTCCACTACATTTAACTAACTATCTCAAAGATTCAGATTAATCCAACAAACTAACATTAACAAACACATAATCATGCTTCCTGGCATCTTTTATTAGCTGCAACATTAAAAGCAACACATTATTGCATCTATAATTATAATTCAACAATAGGCCATATTATGCTGAAATGAGCCATAATGAGTTGGCTATCTTTACATTTTGTAGGCTACTTCAGTTCTTTCAGTACGTTATGATGGTAATACTTTTTGACTTTTTTTTTGTAAAATGTTACACAAAGTACGATATTTGTACAGAGTATTACAAAAAAAAAACAACTGGTACAGTATAACAACTTTTGCTTGAGTAAAACATATTCGTCTCCCACCGACCTATGAAGTTAAAACGTTGTTTTTTTAAAGAGTTATGATATTTACCGACTGCCTTTAAATGCATCTTGACTTGAGGCTTGTCAGCAGGCTTTGGCTACTGGCAGCCAGCAACGCACTTTTACGGAGAAAAACTACAAAAATAGGCGATAAAGAATGACTGAAATATAGGCTAAAGAAACACTATATAAATGTAAGTTGGTTTATTTTTATGAGAGGAAGCCGAGTTTTCTCTATTCATCGATTTAATATGTGTCTTCAACAGTTAGCTAATGTCGAGCTACGTACTGTAACGTTAGCTAAATGTGACATGCTAGGTTTGCAATACATAGTAGGCCTACATGCAAATATGTCTTTATTGGTTTAGTGAATAGAATATTTTTTAATTAATATTTGTATTCATTTCGTAAATGTAAAAACTCATAAAATGTATAGTTTAGCTATAGTGTATCTTAATTTAGCCTTGTAGTTATAATGGAAGACTTAATTCACTGTTTGTCTGAAATAATCTATGGTTGTTGACACTTCTTTTTATGAATATTATCCAATTTATAATTGGCCTACAAGAAAAACCCAGAATCCCCCCGCTTAGACAAAGTTTGACTTGTCATTGCAGGTAAAGCACAGGTGTAATTGAGAGCACTGCAAGTAGGCTTAACATGCCTGCTGTCAAATTAAAACATACTGTATATGTTGTCATATCAATACCTTTACTACGATACCTTTTAAATACATTCCAATAAATATCTCAAATACAGATTGCAAAAACGTCACAACGTCCCACTGCATCTGGACGCATTTTGCAGTATGCAAGACAGCACACTTATCTAGCTATTTTAACCGACAATCCTTTGTGCATTAGTTGAGGAAATGCTATTCCCAAATAGTATGCATAATACATGCAACAATACATACTTTGTAAGAGCTAAAGTATATACTAAAAAAAGACATCCCTAGTGGCACTTTTCTTCTCTTGTTCTTCCTTTTGACCAGCAAGGCGGTTGAGATTTGTTTATTTAGTTTTGGAGTGTTCCCTTGAGATATGTATTACAACAGGATTTTCATTATGGGGGTTTTCATTGATACTCTTTGATGAAACACTTTTTAAATCCTTAAATCGTCAGGTGGAAAAACAAAGGTGAAGGCCTTGTTTTTATATTGAGGCCTGTGTATTTTTCAAACATGATCCTGAGTCAACTGAGCAATGATCTATTTTAAAATTCAAAGGCTGCCTGCCTAATTTTGTGAATTTTCAAAAACAGATGGGGACATTTCTCACAGTTGGAGCTGCTTAAATCCTTGACAGTCATCACATGTTGAAAAATGTAAAAAAGATTTGGATGCTTGTGGTCACAATAACAAAGATGACTTTAATCCCATCTCACTTTCAGCTTACTGTAGAAAGTGATATGAGAACTGGTTTAATGTTTTACCTGTCAGCATTAATTTATGCCGTACATGTTTCAAACTGTATAAGATGTTCCTAAAGGGTGTGAAAATATCCTCTTCAAATGCACATTGCAAATGCATACTGCTAACCATATATTTGCCTTTTTCTTTCAGTAAGTCAAAGCGGTCTTGCTGGGGATGTTTGTCCAGATCCTGGAGTTCCAGAAAATGGCAAGAGGATGGGATCAACCTTCCAGTAAGTTCCCTCTATTCCAGACTTAACTGCTGTCAGTCAATCCTTGTCAAATCAAATGTATTAAACAACAAGTGCCTTAAATATTTTTGATCCTGTGACCAGCCTGTGGATCAATAATATATGCATATAGCAGGCGTGTGGTCCAGTGGGTTGAGCGTTGGTGTTCAGATCAGGGGGTCACAGGTTCAAACCCCACTGCAGTCAGCATGTCGTTGTGTCCCTGGGCAAGACACTTCACCCCAAATTGCTCCTGTGGGGATTGCCCACAGTATTGAGTATGTAAGTCGCTTTGGATAAAAGCGTCTAATAAGTGACATGTAATATAGATTCCAGACTGCAGAAATGTTCTCACCCAAAAGTATTTTCCGGCAATGGACTTACATCTGCAAACCTGGCACATACATTGTTTGGATAGGGGATGCTAACTCAATTTATGTGCATGTGGATGTTGTTCTTTTTACCAGTCAGAACAGCTTAGTTGTTGCCAGCACAATTGAGTGATAATCAAAAGGATAAGGAGAGAACCTTGTGGGCTGGTATTTTTTGACTGATTAACTGTTACCTAAGAAAATCAAATATTGCTGCAGGCTAAACAGAAATATATTTCGAAAAAACACATTATGTTTGTTGGCACAACACAGTTTACAGAGCTGTTCCCCTTCCCTGGCTTTACAAAATATGTGTATGTGCAATGGAGGAAAAAAGCTCGGTAAGCTTAGTTTAGATCTGATCATGTCACCTCATGTTTTAAAATAAGAATGTTTCTGTATGTCTAGATTATTTGGAGGTTGCAGACATTGTGGCTTAAGGGCCCAGTTCAGATTAGAAGTTATTTCTTCATAAACCACAGTTTGTTTCTGTATTTGTCTCTTCACTCATGGGCATTCTTTAACTCCCAGACGGAGTGAGTACAACTCTGTCCCAGTTCTGCTCCCAGAATTGGTCCAATTCCTCCGCCGTTTTCCATGAGACTGAAGTGTTTTCTGGTTTATACCTCATCATAACTAATGTATGTCTGTTGCGGACCTTTTGTTATAGATCCGGCTTTTTAGATGTGAACAACCTTATGTAACTAAAATCTCATATATTCCCATTTGCAGTGTTTTTTAAATCCTCATAAAGGGGAAGGCTGTTTAGTGCTCTTCAGCAGAAATTCACAACCCTCAACCTTAAAGGAAAGGACATTATTAGCTGCTATAGTTTATAACCTGCAGATACTGTACTGTATAGCACTTTCATCACACACACACACACACACACACACACACACACACACACACACACACACACACACACACACACACACACACACACACACACACACACACACACACACACACACTCAAACTAAAATTGCATAGAGCAAATGATCTGGGCAGCCTGTCCAGAGACCCACTGTTAACCATCAGCATTTAACCATTTTCATTACTTACAGTATGACCCTCCTGGAGGTTTAAAGGGTCATTACCTATAAAAGGGTTATAAACGGAGAATGGGAAGTCATTTTTAAAAAGCAGAATCTTTGCCAATAAACAAGGACTTGGTGGTCATGGGGATTTTAAATGATTCACTCCATGGTGTCTGCCATCTTATCAGTACAAAGAAAGACATTATTTCATTTAGTCAGGAGTGAGCAATTATAAAATGATCACCTCTCCCTATGACTCAACCACTTAGCATCAGTGGCGGCTAAATTGCGTATATGTTTTTCTCGTTATTGTCAGAGAATCAAAACGGGCATTACTATTTTACCTTTTTATGATACATTTTTCAGGCCAAAAAAAACCTCTAAAGGATAATCATCTTTTAATCTCCAGCTCATGGTGTGTTCTCTACCATTAGCAACTTTGACTGCACAAACTCTGCGGGACTATTAGTGGAGTTTAGTGGAGTCTGAGTTAGTGAAAAGTCATTACCTCAGTGTGTGTGCACGTTTGTGTGTTTATCTCTGAGCGTGTGCCAGTTTGTATGCATGTTGGCATGGATGTGGTTGGTGTGTGTAACAGGTTTGTATGTAATCATCATTAAGCTTTGAGGAGCAGGAACTGGAACAGAGTTGGGGTGTGATGAAGTAAAACAGGAGAAATAGAGAGAGAGAACATTGCTGCAGAGATAACAAAAGAGTTGTCACTGTTGGGCAGTGCAGAACTGCGTGTGGCTGTCACTTAGTGTGTCACGGCAGTTTGGATTCACTGACTTCCACATACACAACTGCAGCAGAAAGGTTTTTAGTTCTTTTCTCGGAAATAGAGATAACAACAAAGTTTTCTTTCCTGTAATTGTAAATTTCACAGTATGCGTCTGGATGGGAGTTATTTTCAGTGTCATCAGCGTCGCCGAAGTAGCAGAAGCTGTAAAGTGAATGACCCAACTCTCCGTGACAAAGGCACTAACTGAGAGATTTGGCCAGGCAGTGAAACTCTACAGTGTTTAACAACAGGGTGGAGCCTCTGAACACCCAGAACCCTACGTAGGAAATGTTTGGCCAGGTGGTAGACTGTGGTGTGCATCAGCGGGGTGGAGACATTAAGCTTTGCAGATAAGACACCATGCAGTCTTCCACTCAGATGGTTGAATGTCCCTCTCGCGAGGTAGACAGCGGGGTGTTGGAGAAAATGAGAAAACAGGAATGATAAGAGCAAATGATGAGAGGCGAGGCCAGATAAGTGAAAAAGGGAAAGAATGAACCAATAAAAGGAAAGAAAATCGGTCATTGAGAAAAAGGCATAAGTGATAAAAGATAAAGCGTCTTACATTAAGAGAGGAATTATAGATCCTAATTGGGTCATCTGTGGAGACAGATTTGTTCCACAGGGATCTAAAAGCCACTGCATCATTAATATCACGGCCATCATTCATACATTACTTCTACAATTATCTTCCTTCTCAGTTCTCTTAAGACATAACCCTGGATGGAGTGTAAGAGGTCTCTAAAAGTGTGACAATATCACCCTTTATGAGGCAGTGAGTGCTAGATTTTATAGAGTTTCTACTGTTTTTTTGACACGTGTTGTTCCTGTTGTGTCTCCTTATATAGAATTGGATCCAGCGTCCAGTTCAGCTGTGATGACAGCTATGTACTACAAGGATCTAAAAGTATCACCTGTCAGCGAGTCACTGACACACTGGCTGCCTGGAGTGACCACAGACCAATCTGCAGAAGTAAGTTTCACCTGTCATTCCCTCTGAAACTCTTATGACTAGGTGTCAATGCATTAGAGTTTGAGCTTGTTCATACAATAGGTTCATGTCCACCCACAGCTTAAGGACGTGTCTTTCAAAGCACGCCAGCTGCTCCGTATCGATTTGCATTGAGTCTATTTTTGTTTGGATTGTATAATGTGTGCATAAAGCAACTATGTATACTTTTACATAGCATCATTGATAACAACGTTGCCCCACATCAATAAAATAGGACAAATAACAGATGTATATTTATTTACATATACATATTCATACAGCGATGCTTTTCTTAAGGACACACAGCATACAGTTAGAATAAGCCAGGAATGAAACCATCAACCCTGATGTTAAGCTATTATCCCCCAAGAGGTCCAGGGGGTCAAAATGAGGGTAGCTGATACTATACTTGCATGTTCACCATCAGGCAGGAGCATGTCACGTAAATGCAACTTCATGACATGAAATGTGCTTCTAATAGTTTTTGGTTATTAGTGGACTCTCATGGCAGGAATGTGTAAGCTTTATTAAAGTTTGGCCACACAAAGGGTGTTAGTCGGATAGATGCATTGTTAGTTTTCCTTTCTTCAGGGGATTTGTTGATCATAATAAAAGGATAAACAAAGTCCACCTATGCTATGGTGTTTACTGCTGCCTGAGATCCCTGTGCTGTTGTTCCAAAGCCACAAATCCCTGATGTCTAACCCCTGTTCACCTTCAATTATCAGCCTGGACACTGAAACAGTCACACGGTCCCTGTCTGAGCTCCTCTGCTCAGGAGGGTTGAAAGGTTCAGAGCATACAATAGCTGAGAGCTCTCCATGCAAAGTCATTACAAAACTTAGAAATACAAATAAACCAGTTGGTTTTAAACATACTATATTAAACCCAATAGACTTGATTCATGTTAAATGCCTCTAAATATTTTCAATGTTGCAGTGAATATTTAGTGCTTCAATACTTACATCTGGCTCCAGACCTTTGATTCACTGCCCATATTTCTGACGTTTCAGCATTTAAATGAATCCTTTTGCTCAATGATGGCTGTTTCCATTGTAGGAAAAATGTTTTTAGCTTTGAGGTAGTTGAGCATAGAAAGCAGGAATGGTCCCAAATGTTTTTATATAACTTACAAAAAGAACAAGTCTAAAATAGGATTTTTTTATTTGATCCATTTAAAAATGGTTAGAAAACAAACTGCTCTCAGCTCATACTACACACACACACTAAGTTGTGTGTCAACTAAAATGGATAGAAATGTAAGCCTGGACAAACACATGCAATCCGGATCCCCATGTTTAAAAGAGGCGTGTGGCGCAGTGGATAGAGCCTTGGTGTTGGGATCAGGAGGTCACAGGTTCAAACCCCACTGCAGTCAGCATGTCGTTGTGTCCCTGGGCAAGATACTTCACCCCAAATTGCTCCTGTGGGGATTGCCCACAGTATTGAGTGTGTAAGTCACTTTGGAAAAAAGCGTCTAATAAGTAACATGTAATGTTAAAGCATTTAGAGTAAAATACATGTAACTAACCCCTCCTTTGTTGTTTAATCTGTACATGGATGATCTGTCTAGGAAACTGAACTTGTGTAAAACTGGCTGTGTCATCGGTGATACTAACTGTTGTCAACCACCTTATGTACGCAGATGATTTAGTCATCTTTTCCCCGTACAGTGCAGGCTTACAAGAGCTTCTGAGGATTTGTTCCCAGTATGGCATTGATTTTAATATTAAGTATAACGCCAAGAAGAGTAGCATCATGATTGTGCGAAGTAAAGAGGATAAAAAGGCTGTATTTCCTCATTTTATTCTCAGTAGCAACATTCTTCTTGTGTGCAGTGAGATTAAGTACCTTGGTCATTATATCTCTGATGATCTCACAGGTGACAAAGACATCCATAGACAACACTGCAAACTGTATGCCCAGGCAAACATATTAATGCGGAAATGTAACAAGTGCTCTGTAGATGTCAAGGTATCACTTTTTAAAGCTTTCTGTACACCAGTGTACACGGCTCACCTGTGGAGTAACTACTGTACAAGGCTAGCAGCATGCAAAAACTAAAAGTTGCATACAATGATGCTTTACGGTTGCTGGTGAGGGTACCAAGATGGCACAGTGCCAGCCAGCTGTTTGTTAACTTGGGGGTACCTACCTGTCAAGCCCTTTTAAGAAATGTAATGTACAAATTCATGTGTCGCCTGGAAGAGTCAGACAATCATGTTATCTCGATTTTAATTAACCCTGTGAAGAGTTCTACTCGGTTCTCTTCCATGATTTGGAGACATTGGCGCAACAGCCTCTACAGACAGTGAGCATGTGTGGCTAGCTGTAATTGGACTGATTTGATGTTTTTCATCTGTTTTTTTGTTTAGCTTTTTAATCTTATTTATTGTTGTGTATTTTGTCATTTTGTATGTGATATGGACCTTGAGTCTGAAATAAAGATTGAATAGCTACATCTACAGTACTGACATTATGGAAGATGGGCCTGGGTATTTTATTTTGCTGGCATTTTATAAAAGTTTACTATCTTTGAAAACACAGTGAATGGTATCAAAGTAATTGACATGGTGTTGTTTGTTGATGTTTTGAAATCATGATTCAATTTCTGACTGAATGGCTGAGTGACTAAATACATAACAGTGTGAGTGTCAGAGCAATGATGCAGGGGCTCTCAATACCCGCATGTTTACTGACAATACCCTGTTGGGTTTAATACTTCACAATAAAAAGGCAGACAGAGAGCATACACACCAAAGTGTGTGTGCACACAACACACACTTGCATTGACAGCAAGTGTCCGAAGGACAATGTCACACACACTTCATAGTTGCAACAGTATTCGCCTTGAGCTGTGGGTGTGTTTGACGGACAGGAAGTCCCTGTGCTCAGACACACACTATAGGGTCCCTGTCAGATTGTATTATAGTAAGAGTGTGTGGTTGGGTGTTTGTGTCTGTATGTCTGTGACTGCAGGAATCTGCCTGCCTCCATGATACTGGCTACTCTTGTCAGAAAGAGACAGTCGATGACGGCAGAGTGAAACAGTCAGAGATGGAAGGACATGATGATATTGCGATGATATGATAGGTGACCCTGACCTAATGTTAGGGTTTGTTAGTGTAAGTGAAAAACAATTACTTCTACTCCTACTGATAGTATGAATCCTCAAGGATAAAATACATTTCACTACATTTAAGAAAAATAATATGACAATTGATCAAGGCTATTCCCTAATGGAAGAGTGGGTTCTTGTGCCATTGAATCAAATGACTACAGTATCTAATTTTAAATTATTTCTGTTTGTGTATGAATCACAGAATACTATCATAGCATTTTTGAAATGATGACTGCATGTAGCTTTCTAGTGTATTTTTTAATTCAAGATTTAGCACATTTGTTTTCGTATTGAGTCTAATCATTGCCATTGGCTTCCTTACGCATTTGTTTTTAGCAAAAACTGCACACTCTCTGTCCAGCATGTCCAGCATTAAAGCTGAATAAAAGTTGTCAGGTGATTGGTAATTAGATTTAAGTATTGAGTAAAATACACTTATCCCTAACATTAGCTAGTGCAGTAACAGTTGTTGACTGCGTGGATTTCACTCAGTATGCATTACATTTCATATTCCTTCATAAAGTGTTAAAGCAGATTCAGAAAGTATGTATGTTTTTTCTAACTGTGGAACAACTTATGTTGTTACTTCAGAAACTACAGAAGGGTACATTTTAGATGTAAAAAGTGATTTTTCAGTATGACACAACACAGCAGAACTGTACAAATAAAGTATTATGTTTGACATTGATTTATGCCTTGACATTTTCCACATCAAACATTGGTAATTATGGATAGGAATAAATACACCGAGAGAAAAGTGAGCGCCAAAAGAGAAAGAGAGAGAAGAAAAGAGGCGGTCAAAGAGGCAGGCAGAGGTTAAAGTCCCTACACTGTGGCTCTGCGGGTGTATTGTGTTCTCTGGTGTGATCTCTCTCCTGGGATTCAAACCCATGAGCCTCTCTCATTCTCTGCTGAGACTTTAATGTTAATTAGAAGCTGGTCTTTGGGATGAATCGCCATGAATGTGTTCCTGTGTGTCCTTGTGCATGTGTGTGTGTGTGTGTGTGTGTGTGTGTGTGTGTGTGTGTGTACCTGTGTGTGTATCACAGTGTGTTTCAGCTCTCTTTTCTAATTAACAGGCAGATCAGTCATCGGAGGTCCTCTTCTCCCCCCTCTCTCCCGTGGTATTTTCTATGCCTCTGTCTCTGTCCTGCCTCTTGCCCTCCCTCCTTTCATTTCTCTTCTCTCCCTTTCCTCACATTATAATCTTTCACCCTCTCTACTCTCTCTTTCCGTCTCTTTCCAACCTCTCTCCTTCACGTCTCTTCACTTTGTCTCTCAACCTTTCTGTATTTGCAAACTTCCTTGCTCTATTATTTAAACTCATCTCTGTCTTACTCCTCACCCCGACTATTATTCTGTATTATGTCCTTTTTAGTCTCCGATGCTTTTTCCTATATGTCATGGCCCTTCGCCTCCATATAATGGCAGTGATCGCCTCCAGCTAACTCATTATATAGATAAAGGGCAGATATATGACCAGTTAAACTTCCTCCCAATGCAGACCGTGCTGGTTGTCTAAAGCTGAGTGGAAATACCAAGAAAGCATTTAAATATAACTGTGAATCTTGAAAAAGGTTTTTTTATGGGTACTTTTTGGCAAAAATGTCTCTTTAAGACATTAACACATGGGTGACTTTATGAGGAACTGAACGCAAGACATATTAGTATCAAATAGGACAAGATCAATATGGATAAATAAAGCTCTAGGAAAGATATTATAGAAAAATGCTGTTGAAAAAGACAACCTGGAGACGCTGCAGGATCAAAGGTATCAAAAGCAGAGTGAACATAACTATTATCAAAAATAGTTACATTATATTGTTAGTATGTTGTGCTATTGCTAAACAAAAGCTATTGAATGAATTGCTATACAATTCTAGTACAGATATACTTTAAATGGACCAACATATAATAATCCAGTTGACCTGTCCATCCCTTGTCTTAACCATTAAGACAGCTCCCTTGGATTGTCCTTTAGCAGATATTAAGTTATGTGTTGTTTATTATTGCAACATTATTCAGAGAGAAGCCTCACATCTTAAGAGTAGACGATGTCGGACCTCATCCTGGTTTGTAGTTTTCTAATTTGCTGTTGTTTTCTTTTGGGATCATCGTGACCTTCAATTATTTAAAAGACCTTGTTTGCTTGACCAGACATGGCCTGATAGACAACATATGACCATGCAATATGTTGTTCTAATCAAACCCCTGATACTTGCTGATATTTGTCATCAGACCACAGCCCACAGTGTTTTCTTCAACTGCACCAGGGGTTTTGTTATGGCTTTTTATTTTTGTATCAATATAAAATATGTCTTTTCTCTCTCAGAAATCACTCTGTGCACTTCTGGATCTCATGATATTTTCATTGTTTGTGCAATTTGATTCAGTTCCTAGAATAATCCCTTGTTTCTCCTGTTCTCTGCAGCATGAACTTTTATTCAATGTTATTATATACATATAATATTGGATTTTCAACTGTTTGTTAAGTAAATTGATTTTTCCAAGTAACATGTTTAACCATTTTCTGATTTCTTTTGTAGACTACATGTAAAAATGTAATCAGTTCAATCTCACTAGCTGCTGGTATTTGTCCAAAAACCTACGTAAGGAAGATGCGGAAAGACATTGTGATTGATTTGATTTCAGGACATTTTAAATATTTGGTTCAATGACAGTATTGATTATTTTAGATGTGTTCCCCATATATGTATAACTGATGACTGTATACTGTTTGCACTTGTATGTAGGTCCAACTAAATGTCCAAATTCAGTGTCCAAATGCCACAGTGTCAGTTTTGGTCACATTGAACCTTTTTCGTCCGTCGCTGGCCCACTCTCCCTCTGTCCCTTCTCTTAACAGGAACAAGGCCATTTCCAATCTGAGTGTAATTTTTGATTACCCCATTAATCTCTTTTAAAACTCTGTCTTTCTTTTGCTTTCTTCCTTTGTAGCTCGTACCTGTGGCAGCAATCTAAGGGGGCCCAAAGGGGTCATAACTTCGCCTAACTACCCTGTTCAATATGAGAACAACGCACACTGTGTGTGGGTCATCAGTGCAATGGACTCTGAGAAGGTGAGCTCATTTTCATTACTTTATTTCTCCATTGTTTTAACAGGCATTTCAATAAAAAAGGTAATTATAATCTGGCGTGGGGGAAATAAATCTTCTATACTGTACCTTGAATTTGGGGAGGCTGTGGCTCAGTGGGATAGTGGGCGCAGTGTCATACTTCCTGAATGAAAAGTAATCTATAATATTAGACATATGAAGAAGTTAAACTTTAAACATCCATGACTTAAACAGATAAACCAGGATAAAAGCCACATAGTTGCACCTGCAAGGTGAATACAGAACAGATGGTAAAAAAACAAAAAAAAACTACAGAGTGTTTGAATTCGTACATTAACAGGTTTATTATATCACTGCCCCGTATAAAGGTCCTTACACACCAAGCCAATTTCGGCCGTGGATAGATGTCTGGCCGCCAATGAGCGTCCTGTCGCCCTACTCAGATTAGTGTGTCCCGCCCGGTGCGACTGTTGGCCAAGACGCAGGAGACGTGAGGCGACACAACAGTCGGGTCCGTCGGGACGTGTTCTTTGGTGTCAGATTGGTGTGTAGGGGCCTTAAGACACGAGTGGATCTGACTTTAATTACATTTGAGTGTTTCTTCAACTTAACGTGTTGCTTAAAATAATATTTTAGCATACAGTATGTGACAATGTAAGTGTTGCACGGCCAGATACGGCTCGAGAAGCTGACTCGGATAAGGAAATATGATTGATGATGTGATATGAATGATAATGGGACACATCGATGTCTGCACTCACAGTGTCACGGACTGTACGGAATGTTACTTTGATCCGGTTACTTATGTTGGGGCAGATATTTAAGTAAGCTTTCTTAACGCTAATGTTATAATAGTCAGATTGATTTGAAGATGGGAGGTGCTCCGGAGCAGGTTTGGTGTTCAGCATAAGTTACCATGGAGATCTACCCCGGTAAGAAGTGAACCAGCGTCGACTGGAAACCCAGAGTTAACCCTGAAGTTACCTCGCTAAGCGAAAATCCTGCTTCGTAGTACAGGGCACAGGCCATGCTGTAAGACGTGGTTTATTTTTTTAGGCTTCCTTTTTAGTTTTCCTGCTGTTTTTTCTAAATTCTGTTTCCATTGCTGAGCTCATGATCACCCCATCTCCCCAATTGTATGCAGTGAACTTTGTTGTTGAGTAGTTGTCTTAAAGATATAAATGTTTCATATACCTGAGGTACATAACTCAAATGTCTCTGTCTGCAGTTTAGCTCAAGGTAGTATGTTTAGTCTTCATGTGTCATCACATACTCTGTCTGAACTTCTTCTCCTCTTGCCCACTTCCTGCTCTCTGGTCTTTACTTCTGCTTGCCTCACATCTCCATCCTGTATTCTCTATACTTTACTTCAGCTCTCTCCCTCTGCTCTGCTCGCCACTCATCTACTTTCTCCTTATATCATCTTCTTTCCTCTTTTCAATTTTATTTGCCTAAAATGTTAAGTTTGAAGATGCTGAAAGTAGAGAAAGCGCAAAGCATAAGTAGAGCAAGATGGCACTGAGCTAGCTGAAAACTACAGAGAAAAAGAGAGTGGAAAAGTAGAGGGGAAAATTGCTGGCTGAATGTTCAGATAGCCACTTCACTATTAACAAGTGAGCACCAGGAAGAGAGCAAAGGGAACAAGTGTGAATGTCCAAGCAAGTACTTGACATGTGGCATTGAGGTTTTCTCTAAAGATGGATGGAAATGGAGTATACTCACCTCAGAGCCTCTGAGTGAGTAGGATGGAGAAATGCTGAGATATAATTGAGTAGAGAGAAAACAAAATGGGCTTTTGTGCTCTCTTCTGTGTCTCTCTGACCTTGATAGAGAGACATGGCAACATGCTGCTGTGACCAAGTTTCACCAGAGTGTAGAGTAGATGTATCTAACCATCTAATCATGTCTCTGCACTTTAGGTGGAGATTTGATACTTTTTCCAGACCGGTTAATTGCCGGAAATTACTTGTCTGCATCTTTAAAAACAATTTGGAAGTGACATTAGACGTGTAGCTTTTGTCTTCCAAAAAATCATAGCCACAGGTAACTCTTTAAAATAGACACCATTGCTTTTTTTCCATCATGACCAATTTGCAATATATTATTAGTGGTAGTGCTTGATTTTAGATATGTGTGTGTGTGTGTGTGTGTGTGTGTGTGTGTGTGTGTGTGTGTGTGTGTGTGTGTGCTGTGTTGTGTGTGTGTGTGTGTGTGTGTGTGTGTGTGTGTGGGTGTGTGTGTTGTGTGTGTGTGTGTGTGTGGTGTGTGTGTGTGTGTGTGTGTGTGTGTGTGTGTGTGTGTGTGTGTGTGTTGTGTGTGTGTGTGTGTGTGTGTGTGTCTGCCTCTGTGGGTGTATGTGTGTTACAAGGGGTTTTAAGAAAAATATAATACAATTGAGTATAATAGATTCACATAGCCTATAGCTTATGACAGATGGAATGCATTTGATCTGTTTTGTGTACCGTGTGTGTGTGCGCGTGTGTGTGTACGTTTAAAATGCTTGAGGTTTTAGAGCACTTTAAGAATGTGCTATAATGACAGATTATCAGCTACTACAGCTGCTGGCATTTGCAGAATGTCACTATCTACATCCACAGAGGGAGAGACAAGGACAGAGGCAAACAAGAGGATAAAGACTGTTAGAGACTAGACTAGACTGGAGTAGAGTGGAATAGGAAATAATGGATTATAATCTAAATTGGCACATTGAATAAAATGCCCAATCCATTTTACAATGCATGCACTATATACTCATGTGTTGAACACTTGTGTAGCTTTACTGATATTCTCCTTTGACAACAAATGAATGTATGAGGTGTAATCCTTCTTATTCCACCACTTTACGGTTCACAGAGGTTTCAAATGTAAGATAAATAGCTTAGAAAGTCCACACAAATGTAAATTTTTTTGTTTTTTTTAGGTAAATGCTTAAAGGTCCCATGTCATGCTTTTCCAGTTAGTACCCGTCCCCTTGTGTGTTATGTAGCTTTTTCTGCATGTAAACGGTCTGCAAAGTCACAAACCCTCAAAGTACACCCTGTAGCGAGTAAAACTCTAACACAGAAAATACCTGTCTATGCTGCCCCAGAACGCCTCGTTGGAGATTTTCTTTTTCCATTTTTTTCTTCCGGGAACCAAGTGACGATCCAAATGGACCAATTGTTCCAAATGGACCAATCCGCGGAGCTCCTCACACACACACACACACACACACACACTCAGCCAGCCTTATTTTTCTCAGCTGCAGCCCCGCAGATTTCTCAGCCTGAGACAGCGGGATACGGCGAGGCCCGGCCCGGGCCCGGTCCGAGCACACACACAGACCCACAGCGAGGCTGCGGGTGTGTGTGTGTGCTCCGGCCGAGCTCGGGCTGTCCGCTCCAGCAGCGAGCCCCGCAACACGGCACCCAGACCCCACGCAGCATTCTCAACTGTTTGTCATTACTGGTGTCATTTTCTGGTTGCAAAAGCCATTGTAACACATAATCACTGATGTTCCGCTGTAACGGTGGTGGACTCATCAGAACAGAGTGGGCGAGCTGACCAATCAGAGCACACTGGGCTCATAGGGAGGGGGGGCAGAAGCTCCAACAAGCCGTTTAGGACAGAGAGTGAATACACATGCTATACAGAGATGCTGTATGAGAAACCAATGTGATTTTGGAACATTGAACAATTTAAATCTATTCTAGTAGACCTCGACAATGGAATTATAATCAGTAGAAATGGCCATGACATGGGACCTTTAAGGTTACTTTGACATTGACATACCTTGTTGCCATAATGTTCTTTAAACCAAGTGGCACTTTAAAGGATGACAAATGCAGTGAATGCACCTTGACATGTCAGCCTGCACTCTTTATTGAGAAGAAAGCAAACAAGAACTTTGTTATTATTTCTTATTACCACTTATATACGACAACATTTAAAATGTTCACAGCAGATCAGTGAACAACAAAACAGTATGGATTTTTTACATTTTACCTTTAAACCTTTGTAATTATGATTTGAATAAATACAAAGAAAACTAAATAGTTTAGTATTTCTTTCTACTGTTTGTAGATTTTACCAATCTATTTTTTATTTCTTAAAGGTAGGGTAGGTACGTTTGAGAAACCGGCTCGAGATACACTTTTTGTTATATTCCATGGAATGCTCTTAACATCCCGATAGCAATGAATATCTTAAGTGCTTTGACAAAAAATCCATAAAAAAATGTCATCTGTGGAAGCAGTAGTACTGTAAAAAGCACGACCAATCATTTTAGCCAAATTTTGGCTAAAATAACTGGGTGGCCTACCTGCCTGTCAGCCTTCCATCTGTGCACAAACTTATCTCGTGCCCTCATTGGTCATGTGCACGTTCGTGTGTGATGGAGGAGGGGCTCTGTAAGGAAGTGGCAGATTTTCTCCGGTTGTGTATTTTCAAATTCTAGCGATCTCGAGCCGGTTTCTCAAACTTACCTACCCCACCTTTAATATTGGTTACTCTTATATTATTTTCTACATATTTCCACTTTTCACTTGACATGGATTTTGTCCAAATGAAATGTCTTAAAAGATCAAAATATAAAGTTTATAATAAAAAAAACAATAAACCTAAACTGAGATGTATTCTCAAATAAGCGTCATCTACTGTCTAGGAATGTCCTTAATGTCTAGGAATTGTTTTTAAATACTTAATCAGCATTTCCATCTTTATGATCTCATCTCTTTATTTGGACATGCATCTGTTTTAAAGGGCCTTAACTTGTTTTTAGTCAACCTCTTCAATAAGCATGTCTTCCTTTAGTAAAATACATCTTTCCACTTAAAATGGATCTTTCTTCATAGTTATTTTGTTATGGCCTTTTCTGGTCAGTTAGAGAGAAACGCAGCGAGATAGAAGAAGATATTTCAAAGGACTGAATCAAAATGAATAACTGTGATTTCTTTAGACCTTTCTTTTTTTCTCTGAATCTCAGACCCATTGTCTCCTCTCCTCCTTCTCTCCCTTGCCTCTGACTGACTATTATTCCAGATGACTTCTTTCATCAATAACATGCCGTACAAAATTGAGACAGAGACAAATGTTTTTATCGAAGTGTGTATGCCTTTTTGTTTAGTCTTTGTGTAGCTTACCTGCACAAGTTTCAATAAGTGCTGGCTGCGTGCGTGTCTGTTGTCATTCTGTTAAGTTCTGAATAAAAGCAGCACAATCAATACAGTTTGTAATGGTCTGACAGCCTGTCTTCAAATGCTGTGGATGTGCTTTGAATGCTTTGAATGAGTGTGTGCCTGTGTTGTTATTTGTTTACTTTTGTGAACAGGCACCTGGTTGTGTGTGATTTTATGAATATTGACTGTGTGTTTTCTGTCTGCCAGCTTAATTGCTAACTGCCAGAGCTTGTGAAAAATATGTTGTCGGGTAAACTGTCAACTTTCAGGTAGTAGAGAGGAAAAACTTGGTTGTTGAGCAGAAAAAAGGACTTAGCAATGTTTTTGTGAATGTCAATCATTTGATTCATCAGTATGAAACAGATCATTATTTTGTTCAAGTCTGAACCATGCCTGACTGCTCTCACACACACACCCTTAAACGCATCATCACACATGCCCATTAGGCCTCTAATCATCGCTGTCTTTTTCCTAATGAATACATATTAGAGTGTGTGTGTGCGGGTGATATTATGGTATTGGATGTTGGGTCATTTTCATGCATGGATCATCATCATCACTTCATTGTTGGCAGGACACATTCGGTGACATTCTATCAAGTTCTGTTAAATTTGACTCGATACAGAAAGTGTTGCCAATAAAGACCGATAACGTCCTTAACCACAATATGCTGAGGTCCAGCCTCATTTTACAACATGACTGCAAAACCATGCAAGCTGTTACAGGATCCAGACACAATACTCAATATTTACCTCATTATCATAATCAGATAACCAAAAACAAGGTCAAGTTTTTCAGCTTGAGTCTAGTATCAGCTAAAAACCAGAAAAAACATGAAAACGATCACTTATAATCTTATAATATTTGCTGTTTTTGATCCGACCTTTAAATTGATACAGTTAATATAGCTTTAAATACACTTCTTCATGTTCTGTAGGTTAAGTGGAACAGGGAAGGTTGATCTGCGAACTACAAAAAGTTGTATTTATTGTTATTTTCCAAATAAGTTGAGTTGAGTGGGGGGTTATTTAAACCCTGTGTGATTACCTTAGTGTTGTCTCCTGTTTGGGCCTATTTTTAGTTCTGTTGCCTCTCTTGGAGATTCAGCAGTTTTGTTAGGGAGCACAGTGTTGTTGTTACAGACCAAAATAATGCACTAAGCCACACAACAGTTTCAATATTATATGACTCTTTACTGCTTGATGTGTCCTCTCTAAGTGTTACTGTAGCTTAAGACTAACAACTACCTTTTTAATATGTACTCTAACACTGAATATGTACTGTAGTGGTAGGACTCCATTGTTGCTACAATTAGATACTGTCTACATTCTGAATCACTGCCCATTGTACAACATACATAGCTGGGTGAGGATGTTGATCTCATATACTGAGCAAATGCATCAGTAAAGTGCAGAGTAAATAACCATCAGTGTCCGTGGTAATGGAAAAACATTCACCAGTAGCTGCCTAATTAGGACATTATCTCAATTCAAGGCTTTTTGCTATTCTGTAATTTGGCAGGCTGAATGACCATAATTCACTCTCTTTGGCTCTCATCCCTGAACCTTGCACCTTTCTACCTCACCAGGCTGTCCATTTGATGCATGCATGTCCCAATGTTACCATGTGAATTACATTTATTTTGGAGCTGGAATGTAAAGCATTAAGGCATCTGCTTAAATCCAGAATTCTCAAAGTACATTTCTCAACCCACAGACTGCTGATGTTAGGTAGTTTTCTGCCGAATCACTTTATCGATTATAATGCAGTTTCAAGAGGGCTGTCACACAGCTGCTGCTCAAACCTAGTTTGCAGTTCATTTTCCTAAACTGTCCAGCGAACAGGTCAACAGCACTCAAAGGTGCCGTAGCAACCTCGACTAGGGAGTTATTTCACCAGGCAGCCGCCGTTTACTTCCTTAGCACTTAAAGCAGAGGTCACCTCGGGGGAGGATTGCTACATAAACATGGCACATCTGGGTACTCTGAGGGTACAGCCAGCAGGCCGGCATCCCAGCCAGACTATTATTAAATTGACTGGTACTTTATTTGTCCCACACGGAAACTCACTTGTCAAAGCATATAACGGTACAAAGCAACAAAGCTCAAAAACATTGACATATAAAGTCAAGAGGCATGATAGTAAAAAAACAAAAACCTCTTGAGAGGAGATAAGTCACTTTTAGCTACATTTGAAGGAATTCAGTCATTCTTCTTTTTCCTTACCCAGAACAAAGACATGCAGATCAGGTATACTGTCATTGGATAGTTGTATATCTATTTTATCTTTGTGATTGCTGGCCATCTGTATATGTTGCTCTCTCTCCCGCAGGTCAAGACCTTGGAAAGAAATAGAACGAGAATCAATGCTTAAAGCCTTTATGCAGAGTGCAGCAAATGTACGCCACAATAATGCGTGGCAGTAGACCATGGGAACCATCCACATGACAATTAGTAAAATAAGAAGTAAGTCAGTCAGTTAATGAGTTGACCCTACAGCCAAGCTAGCTAATGTTGTGGCATTGAACGTGGACCTCTATGCATATTGAGCTGCAGCAGTCTCCTCTTTGTGCTGGTTAACTATGTCGTTAACACCGCTGATCTAAAGGAATAAACAGAGGCTTGTATGCAGCATCCTGTGTGTGTCCCTCGCTCTGCCCCTGCTCGGTCTGTAGCCATTGTTAAATAAAGTGTTGTTGCAAGATGCAGTGCACTGTAAAGAAGATTTAAAACACTCTTCAGCTGCAATGAGCAAAAAAGGTACCTCTACAATTCATTAGATTATCAAATAAATGATACTAAGAAAATAAATGTAGGATTACAAAAATGTATAGTACTTGATAAATCCTTTAGTACAGGCAGTGTGTTTTATTTACCCATTGACTCTTTTGAAAATCCCTTTCCCAGGCATTAAGGGTGAGCTGCAGGTGTTATCCTCAAGCAGGATTTCAGGTGATCCTATACTTGTTTATTTGGTAAAAGGCTTAAAGTAATCTATTGGAAAAAAGTCCCCTAACTGAAATGGTGGCAGCTCACCAATGACCTAACATAGCTGCAGAATCTCAGCAGGGGAATTCTTGTACACTGCTTTCAGGACAGCTGTTCTCTCTCTGTACTGCGTGCGCCAAGGGGTCACCTCAGTACATAGTTTCTACTTTTTCTTGACACTTTATTTTAGACCCAGGGTAGTAGAAATGCATCTAAGCTTTAGAGGGCACAATATATTTGTAAAAAGAACTTGCTATAGCCTGAATTCCATTGGGCCTGCAGCTGAATCGAGCTTGTCTTCCCTAAACACATCAAAGTTAGGACCCTAAATGTCACTGAAATAGTGGTATCATAAGGTGTGGTCATAAGTGTGACACTATCAATGTGGACAGGAAGTGACAAATGGAATGAAAGATGAAGATGAAGAATGTGGTTGTTCCTCCCGTGTCAGTCTAGCATCCTCAGTGTTATATCATCCAAGTTTATAACCATCAGTGGTGTGTGGTTTACTGATGTCACGTCGTATGAGTTACAGGTTCTTTAATGTTTAAATAAGTTACCTCTAATGTCAGTTAGCGTAACCTACTTCTAAAGATGTGCAGTCTGGCTTCAAAATATTGTCTTTTTCATTTTGATTCAACTTCTATCATGCTCAAAGGTTTATGCCTGTGTGGGGATTTACTATACCCCATCCCTGCTTCTGTTTCAAGTGAGGCAATTTGTGAAAGTTTTATTTTGTTGGAAAATAATGTACAACGATGGCAATTTGTCTTGTCTTCCAAATCTTTACCAAGGAAATACCTCGAATGTTTCAAAGAAAAATGTTGTTTTTTATTTGTTGTTACATTTAGAGTGGGTCAGTTGTGAGGTTAATCCAATCGGGAGAGAAAATACTGACTGTTCGAGTTATGTTTTTGTAGTTTTCTGCATCCTTTCAGGAATGCGGGTGTCACTGCCACAGAGATTGAAATGAAACCTTTACCCACACGCACTACCCTTGGCAGGGGTCACCTCAGCTTAGTTTGTGGTTGAAATGGCTGACCGAATGTAATTCATTAGAAGTGCAGCCACTGTTGACATTTTAACAGGGTCCAAATCAAATCTTATTTTGAAGGGGAACCTATAGCAGCACGCCAGCATTGTTAGTATGGTGGGGAAGCTGCCCTCTGACCAGAGGTCCCAGGTGTACATAACAATGCAGAGAAGCTGAAGTGCCTTTCAGCACAACAATGAACTGTTTCCTGCTTGTCTGGACAAATATTGTTCTTTCATTATTATTTAAAAAACTTGATCTTGATTTAGATTGATGGATGGATGGATACATTTATGGTTTTGTATTTGTGCGATAATGTCTCCCTACTGTTTCTGCTTTGCAGTGACTCAGCACTGCTGAAGCCTTGGATCCACAAGGATATTCAAAAACAAGTCCACCCAATTAGAAGTGTGTGTTCTCCTGCAATATTTTGATGTAAGCTAACAACACTGAGGGCAAGATCATCAGGCATACAACGTAAAGCAGAATCTGTCTCAGATTGTTAACTTGACTGCCAAATACAGATCTGCTGTGAATTAAAGATCAGAGTGGGAGCGAGATTACTATCAGTTTCTCTCTGGCTGTGATCATGCCCCGGAGAGACCCTAAAAATCAGGCCACTACAACTTAACTGGCTGACAGACAGAGAGTATTTCACTGTAGGTTTGGATTGCACAGTGCTCTTAACAATGTTTAAATGGCCTATTGAGCTGCTCTTAGCTGCTTAGCCGCTTGGTAATGACTTTAAAGTGATAACGCTTCACTTATCCTTTCAAAGAGCATCCACCTTTAGACAGATCCACTGCTTTTTCCTGTACTGTCCACATTTGGAGTGAACATGAGAAACCTCTCTCCCGAAATACCTATAAATACTGCAGGAACTCAATAATACCATGAAATTAAACGCATTTATACAAAGAAATAGCTCAAGAGGTAGATGGTTGTTCTCCAATCAGTAGTACAATGGTTCAACCCCCAGCCCCTGCAGTCAACATGTCGATGTGTCCTTGGGCTAGATAGTTAATGCTAAATTGCTCCCGATGGCATGACCAACAGTGTGAGAACGTTAGTCTCTCTGAGCAGGCTGCACTGTGTATGGCAGCCTCTCTATGAATGTGTGTGAATGGGTGAATGCTGATGTGTATATGTAGAAGTGCTTTGAGGGGTCCCAAATATAAGCGCTATATAAAGGCAGTCCTTTTAACATTTACCATATCTTATTTTGTATAAGGTTAGGAAACATTGAGTACACACTGTGAGGGGCATCTGGCAAATTCTGTACTAATCAGCACCCTTTATGAGGAGTATGTAGAGGCGGAGCTAGATTTACGAGAACCCTTAGTCCAAATGTAATTAGAGGATAACAGCATTGGTTAATTAATCTTCTCTGAATTAAGAAAGTCTCTTCAATTGAATCACTTATATTTTTGTGTCTCTCTATTTTATATTGTTTTAGAACATGTGCTTATTCCAGTTTTGGAATACTGCAGTTTTCACCAGTAAATGGAAATTGTTCTTTTACTAAGCATCATTTGAGTTGGCTGCCTTTTGTATTAACTCCTTCATTGCTGTATTTGCATTTATTTATGTACTTAATTTTAGGAGTAGAGGTATATGTGAATTTGCATATTTGTCAATTAGGAGCAATAAACAAAGTTTACACTCTTTGTTGCATTTGAAGATATGTTAAGACTAGATTATTCTTTCCTTTTTCTTTCAGTTTTATCTGCTTACTTTCTTCCTTCATCTGGAGTTTATTTCTTGCTTTAGGAAATGAAGAAGCTAATTGAATGTAGTTTGGGGTTGCAGGCTGCTCCTAATGTCTTTCTAAATGGGCCCGTTTGGATCTATTGAACAGCACTGAGCTTCTTGCTAATGACCTTAGTGTGGTAACGCTTCAGTTCCTTCCCTTAAGTCTGCTGCCACTATCTGCCTTCACTGTCTAGACACACACATATACAAACTTATACAGAGAGATGGAAACATTTGGGCACATAAACACAGACAAACTGCGCTTAAACATACAGTGAAACCGGCGTACCTGAACATTATTCTATATACCTGAGACACTTCTCTACACACACACACACACACACACACACACACACACACACACACACACACACACACACACACACACACACACACACACACACACACACACACACACACACACACACACACACACACACACATACACATACACATACACATACACACACACACACCCTCAAAGTCAAGATGTGTTGGTGCAGATTGTCTGTTTCTGACTGTGCTCTCCTTAACTCTATTTCTTTATTTCAAACCTTTATTTATCCAGGTTATATCCCATTGAGATCATTGATCTCTTTTTCAAGGGAGACCTGCTCAAGTAGGTTCCACATGAAACATTAAAAACATAACAGAGCAACAAAAGGACATCATACAGTATCATTTCAGGGATTACAATTTACATAACTATCCACATGCACAGGTACCAACAGCTTCCGATTCAGTAGCATCCAACCGAGCTTTAAAAACATTGAGTGGCACCAGATTGCTCAGTTTCCATTTTAATTGCAGACTATTCCAGGACAGTGGAGCTGCGCATCTAAATGCTATTTTCCCTAAGACAGTCCTAGCAGTTGGCACATTTAATAAAACCACAGCATGCGATCTCAGCCACTTACAATTCGCCGTGAGATCAGGGAGCAGATGTAGGATGGAAGTTTCCCTAACATGGCTTTATATATAAAAATGTACCAGTGACTGAGCCTCCGTACAGTTAGTGAAGGCAAACCAGCCCTTGCATACAGGGTACAGTGATGAGTTAATGCTTTACAGTTGGTCACAAATCTCAATGCACTGTGATACGCAGCATCTAACTTGACCAGGCAATTGGCAGGTGCATTCATATAAATCAGATCACCATAGTCCAGCACAGGTAAAAAGGTCACAGAGATAGCCTTTTTCTGGCCTCGAGCGAGAAACAGGACTTGTTCCTGTAGAAGAAACCTAGCCTAACCCTCAGTTTTTTAAGCAGGTTATTGACATGACGTTTAAAAGTGAGACAATCATCAAGCCAGATACCAAGGTATTTGTAACAGGCAACCACTTCAAGTTTTATTCCTTGCGTAGTTAAAATATCTAAAACAGGCTCTGGTGTCTTTTTGGCTTTTGAAAAGAGCATTACCTTGGTTTTATCAACATTTAAAAGAAGCTTTAGTTCAGAGAGCTGAGTCTGAATAATGTTAAAAGCAGCTTGCAATTCAACAACAGCCTCCTTAATGGAGGGACGTGCACAGTACATTACGGTATCGTCCGCATAAAAATGTAAGGTTGCTCCATCGACATTTTCGCCTAAACTATTGATGTAGATGGAGAATAAAAGTGGACCTAAAACAGAACCTTGAGGAACACCATTAGTAATGTTTAACCACTCAGAAGACAGCCCATCAAAATGAACACATTGGGACCTTTCAGAGAGGTAGTTCACAAACCACCCCACTGCATGGCTGGATATGCCAATACTGAGTAGCCTCTGCTTTAAGATGCGATGATCGACGGTATCAAACGCTTTGGAAAGGTCAATAAATAGAGCTGCACAGCTCTGCTTATTATCTAAAAAACTCGCCACATCATTCACCACTTTCATTGTGGCAGTGATGGTGCTATGTTGCTTTCTGAAGCCTGACTGATGTTTAGACAGGATGTCATTTGTACATAAAAACACCTTTACCTGTTCACTCACTAGGCGTTCAAGAACCTTAGCCAGAACTGATAATTTAGAGATGGGCCTATAATTATTTAAAACAGTTGCCTCCCCTCCTTTCAGCAAAGGCAGGACATAAGCTGACTTCCACAATTTTGGAATTGTGTTTGTGCTGAGGGAGAGGTTAAAAAGAGTAGTGAGAGGTGGAGCAATAAAATCTGCAGCTATCTTTAAAAAGAAAGGTTCCACGTTGTCCGGGCCGGCCGGTTTCTTAGGATCTAACTTGGTTAAAGCTTCACGAACAACATCAACAGTAAAAGGAGTAAAACTAAAAGGGTTTTCCAAAACACGTTTTTCAGAGTCACAGACTGTGGTGTTCACAGAAGCAGAGTTAGAAACAGAATCAAACAGAGAGCCACAGGACACAAAATGCTCATTAAAACAATTTAACATAGTGGCCCTGTCCGATATAGTGCCAGATGCTGTGGTAATGCATGGAGGTAGCTCATTACGGATATCACCGGTGGATATCGATTTTATGGCTTTCCAACATTTTCCAGGATTATTCAGGTTCTTTGTGGTAACTGACAGATAATAGTTAGACTTAGCACTTTTTATTTGTGATGTGAAGCTATTTCTTAGCTGCCTAAAGCGTAGCCATTCTACCTCTGAGCCGGATTTCCTAGCCTTTGCCCAGGCCTTGTTTCTCTCATGAAGGAGACTAGATAAGTCAGCAGAAAACCAAGGGTTGTCTCGTCCCTTCACTCTAAATTTACGCAGGGGTGCATGTCTATCTATAATTTCCATAAAACCAAGATAAAAATAAGACCATGCAGTTTCTACATCAGCACACAGATCGATTTTACCCCAATCAAAATCAAACAGATCATGAACAAACCCTGCTCCACAAAATGTTTTTTGTCTCTCTTACTGATAATGCGAGGTTTAACCTTTTGGACTTTTGTGTCCCTAATTGTGGCTACAACACAGTGATCACTCAGATCATTTGCAAATACTCCCACAGATAAGTATTTATGGGGAACATTAGTTCAAATGAGATCAATTAAGGAGGATTTATTTGGGGACTTAATGTTAGGGCGAGTAGGACTGTCTATAATCTGAGTAACATTCAGAGAGATACAAAGGTTTTTAAAATCCTCTGACACAGAAGTTAACCAGTCCCAATTAAAATCACCAAGCAGCACTATTTCCTTGTAGTCAAGTTGAGATAAAAGTTTTGCCAATGAAGATAAAGAGTCCTTGACAGCTGAGGCGGGTCTGTAGCAGCCCACCACCATGAGCTGTTGACCCTTTGCTACTTCAATATTGAAGGCTAAAAATTCTAGTTGTTTACTAATAGATTTGGAAACCATCTTGGTTACACAAAACTTATTTTTCACATAAATGGCAACGCCACCACCTTTTTTAGGACGGTCGGTACGATATACACTATAACCATTTAAGTAGATGTCAGAGGCCAAAATAGATTTATCTAGCCACGTTTCTGATAAGACAATGATATCAGCATCAGTCGAGCTCGCCCAAATGCGGACAAAATCTAATTTAGGTAACAGACTGCGCACATTTATGAGCACAGGTTGCAGCTGCTGTACAGTTTTTACATCAACTGACACAAACAAACAAACAAACAAACAAACATGGCTTGCAACAACAACACCTTATCTTTACTTTTCTTTGTCTCATTTTTATGTTTCATGAGCTTAGATTAATTGCAGAAAAAAAACCTTTTTAGAGAGGTTTAGAAAATAAAACCCACTTCTGGGGTCATTTGGGTGGATTTGCCATATCTCTGGCCCCCCTCGGTCGATTTTGATGATTGACACCTCTTTTGAACCGTTAGAGCCAATACAATCGAGAGGGAAGTTCCTAAGTCCACCTACACGTTACCATTGAACAGCGCCGTATGGCGCTGCCATTGAGGAATGAGAGTGATGCGCACGCAGCTTGCCCAAACCGAAAGCTATGTTACGCTCTGAAAACTGAAAACTAGGCTTATTGCCATAAATAAGATGATGGATTATCAGTAATCATTTCAAAGTGACACAGACACATTGGATTAAGCTATGGACTAACCTTCAGCCGTGTTTTTTTCGTTTTAATGCCATTGAACACAACTTTTGATCAGAAAAACAGCAAAGGTAAGACATATTTGCCGTTTTGGCTCAGTAAAGCTATAGGTGGTGTGTTGTCTGGGTTTACCTTTGCTGCCCTGAGTTTTGATCGCACAGTGATGATACTAATACCTCTAGAATCTGCGGAATCTCAGCTTTAATCTGATATCTTGTTTGTGCAGATCCGATAAGTAATAACGTATTTCTACCGTGAGTTCTGTGCGTTAGCATTTTTTCGCTCAGGGCTCATTTCGACGCTTCTTGTGAGACTTGTGTTTTCTTTCGGTAAAAATGGTTCATATCGTCAGTTAGCTGAGTTTCTTCCCATTAAGTGGATATACACATTCATAGTTTGTTACATTTTAAGAAGCCCTCAGACGCTGTTTCTTGCAGATGTTGCATTTTTGCCCCCGCCCGCAGGTCCGTGGGGCTCAAGAGGTTAAACTAGAGGCTAGAGACACAACTGGTGATGAATTAAATATTGAGTATAGAAATATCTGAAATGTTTGACAGTGATGATGATGTATCCCTAAAACTACTCTACAGAAACCCATGGGTCTCTATAAACCTTAAGATAAAGGGATAATTTGTTACAAAAACACATCAACATAAGAGCACAACAATAGCATATTAATGCTCCCTGTGATTTGTCGTTAGCCAGAAGTTATTACCTCACAATACTGTTTTGCATTTTTCTCACATTATTTCTAGCCATTTTAGAAACAATAAACATTGCCAGAGGCTTCACACTGTAGTGTATAATAAGATATAAAGAAGCTTTCTACAAGTATGAGCCTCACATTTATTGAGTTGCATCTTGAACATAAGTTGCTGATATAAAAAATAAACATGCTATTTTTATTGTAATGATAGCCCTTTGGTTTATCATTTTGCACTGTTTTAGAGATTGTGTGTGTTTATGAATACATTCAAACCTGTGAATACCGATCTCTCCAGTTACCGTGGCTTCTTTGCCATTCCTGTCATGATTGCAGTAAATCCCTTAGAGGATTCCATATCCTTTTACATTATTTGAACATTTGCTATCCAATTTTATTTTGACAAAGCACGGCCAAAGGCTTAGCTATGCACAGCTGTTTATGCCTAGTTTAAATGATTTGTACATCCTTATCACCTGCGGTAGGGTTTTTCCTCACTCTGGTGTGATTTGCCATGTGATGGATTCTCATCCACAACATCACATGTTCATGGTTCATATTAGTGCTCAATACACCAGAGACTGCTTGAACGAGACCAGCAGGTTTTCTGAACACGGCGGAAATATGCCATCTCCCATTCTGTCAGGGAAATGATCAAGAGCTAATAAATAATGGACAAGCAGCAAATAATAGAAGACCAGTATTACGGCATTTTAGAGGGCACAGTAGATTGATGACCCAGTGCTGTATGCATGCAACTACAGCCACAAACGTGCCTGCAAGTAAGGCATTAAACACCTACTTTCTCAGTGTTCAACAGCAGAATGATGTGTTGCAGGGTGCAGCAGACATGGCTCCCTGAAGAGATTTGTTTAACTATGAATATAACAAAGGATGCTGCCAAATAAAAGCAAGGCTGCTTTCTGTTTTGGAGTTCTTCTCTCTGCCCTCTTGCATTAAAGATGGATTATTTTAGAAATATCAATATGTCACTGTCAAATTAATTGTTATACCTTTGGCAAAGCAGCTTTCATTCAATTAGAGGATGGTCACAGCCAAGAACACTGGTTGTCTCTCCCTCTCTCTGGTTTATCATTACTCACACATTTTTAAAGCAGTGTTTCAGTATTTCTCTTTTTTTCTCAATGTACCTTATTTTTCCAAATTCACATTTACAATATAATATACAGTACTACAGAGAATATGTCACTGCAGTATTGTTTCACTCCTGAAGGTAATTGAGAAGAACATTACTCTCTAGGACTGTCCGTACCTATGTTTTGCTCTGAAGTGACGTTCCTCTCTGCTGTGATTACAAATGACTTCATGGAATGAATCAGACTTAATTAGCCATGAGGTCATGAGGTTGGCAGAGCCTGCCTATCTTTTCTAAAAGTATCTTTTTTTGTTTACAAAATACTATTATTCATTTAGTGTTGTTAACATGCAGCCCTTATCTTCATGTAGCACTTTAATTTCTCGAGAGGAAGTAGTTTGTCAAACAGAATTTCAATTCTAAGGTTTCACATGTCCCCAGTGATATAATCATGAGTTTCTATTGCTGGAAATTGTGAGGGTGAATCAGCAAGAGGCCATACCTGCAGGCATTTATAAAAAACTCTCTCTTCTGTTGTCTTCCTTTTTGCTTTGATCTATTCTCACCTTTGCTGATTGTCTGTATCTATAACTGTTTCTGTGCTTGCTTTCTTTTGGTTTTTCCAGGTGATAAAGCTGTCATTTGAAGAGTTTGACCTGGAAAGAGGATACGACACACTTACTGTGGGAGATGGAGGGAAGATAGGAGACACTCGGAGGGTACTCTTTGTGTAAGCACCACCATGTGTTCTGTCTTATAATATAGTAATATTGACACACGTTAATGGTGGCAATCAGAAGAAGAATTGAAGACCAATGAATGTGTGTATATATTGGATATCTACAATCATTTGATGTTCTATTTTTAACTATATGGGTTACAAAAGGAATGCTATGTGTGTGCATAAACAATGCTGTACACCAATCATAAATAAATCAATTTAAAGATAATTTAGTCTCGCTTTTAAGTGGAAAGCGATTAACCTGTAATGCTTATTAACAGTGTGTATGTGTGTGTGTATTTGTGTGTAGACTTACTGGTTCCAGTGTCCCTGACCTCATCGTTAGCTTGTCCAATCAGATGTGGCTACACCTGCAGTCAGATGATACCATCGGCTCTGCGGGATTCAAGGCACATTTCGAAGGTAAGACCTCCATTGTAATGAATGCACAGCTTTTAAACCACTCCCTCTGTATCTGACACACACACACACACACACACACACACACACACACACACACACACACATACACACACACACAAGATGCATACATAATGGAGTGTGAAAGTCATGGCTTTGCTGACAGGGTGAACACAACTGTTGTTGTCTGTCCTTGTGTATACATGTGAGTGTGTGTGTGACTGTGCATTACAAGAAGGTAATAAATGAATTATGAGTCAATCAGTTGATCGTTTTGCTTGGTTATTTTTCATATTATACCAAAGCTGACACTGATAGAGAGATAAAGATGGTGACAGTCACAGTGAGTGAAGGTGAGCGAGAGATATATATATATGTTCCTCTAAATATTTATTACTTAGAGCAATCCTTTTATAATATTTATATATTTGATTACCTTCTGCATCTCACCATGCCAGCTCCTTAAATCGAATTGAACTAAATGGAACCAAACTAAATTGGATTAACCAGAGTCAAAGAGTAAGAAAGGTAGAGAGAGAAAAGTAATTCATTATACATAGAGACAGAGGACAAAGGACAACAGGAGTTTGACGGACAGTAGGAAACGCAATACAAAATTGAGTGAGAAGAAATAAACTCGGAGAGATCACAGAAGTGTGAGAGAGGAGGTGAGCATGAATGGTGGAGGGATGAAGGTTGTGCTCTTGGTTCTGCTTAGCTATGTTTGATTAAATGATGCTCGTGACAGAGGTGCCAGGGTCAGTGACTGTGAGGGGGATTCAGCACAGTGTAGCTGCAGAAACTGCCTTAAACTGTACGCAGGTGATGTTTGACATCAGCTTACATATTTCATTGGCTCAACATGAGGTTAAGATTTAGGGTCTTTTTCCTATTTACAACTTTTTTTTTTTCATTTAATCATTTATTTGAAGAGGGACAGTGCACATTGATGAACATTTAAAACAAATAATGCTTTAAAAACGTAAATATGCCGGATTTTAGCTTTGAGCTAGTTTCCATCCGTAGTCCCTCACATACAACATTTAAGAACATGACATTTATATACATAGCAAAATAAATACATGATATGCAGAAAGAGCATGAGCAGCATATAAGCATTTACCACATGGCAGTACAATGTAGCAGCTACGACATATCAAGTGCAGGAGAAGATACAAGGGCTACATCAAGTGCAGGAGGAGATCAAAGAGCTACATCAAGTGCAAGAGGAGATGCTATGTAGATGTATTGAAGTGCATTTAGCGGTGATTGCACGTTTGTTTGTTTCTCAACCATTCTTTTAGTTGACCTTTAAAACTGTTCAAAGTGGGACAATCCCGTATCTCAGTTGGGAGGCTATTCCACAAAGAGCTGCCCTTAATTGATAGAACATTTTGACAGAAAGTGGTCCGTCTGCGGTGGACTTCACAGTCTCCTCTGGTTTCTGACCTAGTGCAGCGTCCAGTGTGTTTTCTGTGGATGAATTCCCCTAAGGGAGGGGGTGCCAGTCCATGTAAACATTTATAAATAAAACACATACTTTTAAAAGACTTAAAATTGTCAAAACTCAAGAAATTGTGTTTTTCAAGGATGGTACAGTGGTGGTATGAATATGGCTTTCTGTCAAACACCTTGATAGCTCTCTTGTACAGCTGTTCTATTGGTTTCAGGTTTGTGGTACAAACAAACGACCAGTTAACTTGGGCTAAGAGGTCGAAAACAATGTTATGTGATATTGATTTCAAGACAATGACACATATCACATTATGAAACTAAGAAAAGAGGAAACAAACAAAGAACTAAAAGTAGTTAATAACCTCTAGACGATCTTTTCCCCAGGATAACTGAACATCTGCCTTTGGTGTGTTTTGTGTGTTTGCCCTTGCATATATATATGATGCTGTCACATCATATAATGTCACCAAGTTACACTCTTTGATCAGTTCCCCCCCTTGAGTGCTCGTAGGGTTTCAGCCCTGCAGGAAAACGCGATTCTGTCATGCTACACTTGTCAATCACTGCAGCTGTGTGCGTTTCTGTGTCTTTATATGCATGTTTGACAGAGAGAGAGTAATTATAGAGTGAGTTAATATCCTAAACACACACAGCCCATTATGATAATTGAAGCTTTCAGTGAAACGCTACGGCCAACTTTCAGGCTGATGGCAATTGGCTGTGAAATGAGTAACGATATAAATAATGTAATTCTTTTTTAACTCGTCAAAGGACTACAAATTAGCATTTGATGTCTTAAAGATTATTCTGTAGAATTTGAAGTATAAGTATAATTTTGACTTTAGGAAAACAGCATCTGGATACCTTGTTGCCTTACTGCAGATTTTAAATCTTGACTTTGACTTGGTTTTGACGATGGGGAAATCAACCTAAAAAAGCATGCAATAAAGATGCATGAATAGTTTATTGTTTACAGAAGTTTTATAAAAGCAGTTAGATAAACCAACAAAAGAAAGTATGAGAATTTTATCCCAAAAACTTTTGAGTGTGAATTGCTCACAAGGATTGATACTTTCTGTACATCCCTCTGCATTTCCCATCCTCTGCAAGTTGATTTACAAATCGCTGGAACAAACTGAAACCACATTCTGTGTCTTGCATATAATAGAATACATCTAAATCTAAATCCCTTGTTTTGTGTTGTTATTTCATAACTTTTACCCTCTGTTTTTATGTTTATTTTAATCTCAATTAAGTAGATAACTTTGTAAAATATATGACATTTAGAAAGGAAAATAAACAGAAGTATACAATGTTGTATTGAGTTATAAATCTGTCTTCTGCATCTCAGTAAAACTCTTAAACTTTGAAGGAATTGAAAATGACAGAATATTAGAAAAAGAAGGATCAAACTAAAAAAAGGCAAAATAGTGAGCTCAAGAAGTGGGTACTGGGTAGTGGGTAGTGGGAACATAAGGACATGCTTACCAGGGGCTCAACATCGTTCATATCTATCCTGACACTCGTCAATTGTGTGACAAAGAGCTCTTGGCCACACACACACACACACACACACACACACACACACACACACACACACACACACACACACACACACACACACACACACACACACACACACACACACACACACACAAATGGAAACACACACCTGCCACCTCTTTGAGTTTTCTATTCTTGCGGGTGTACTTCCATCCCAACAGATAGTTTAAAGTGTAGAACACACACACACACACACACACACACACACACACACTCACACACACACACACTGCTCACCTTGAAATGTATTTGCCCAAAGCGAATTCAGAAGCATGGTGGAGCATGTGTTACAGGATGACAGACGTCTGGTAGAATGTCAAGTTTTAAAGGAGAGGAGAAAGGGGAGAGCAGAGCATAAAACCACACTGCTATTAAGGGAAGGAAGGATACAAGAAGAGTGACAAAATGAATAGAATATGATTGCAGGCCAGTTTGGCAGTACTGCTAATGTGACACTCATGCCAATAAAGCAGAGAGTATTGAATCAGATTCGAAGGAGCGGGAGCGATAAGAAGAAAATTGAGCTCAGTGGGAAAGAAGGACGGGAGCAATTTGAAAAGGAAGAAATAGAAATATAAAGAATAAGAGAAAGGAGATAGACAACATCTGTGTATGGGAGGCAGTCTTATTCTAATCTATACGATGCCACAAAGATCAGTGTTGCTCTGCAATCTTTACATCCTGCTGGTTTCTTAACAAGCGTACCATGGATCATTGCGTGTGTTTGCATCTACCTGTGTGCCTCAACTATTTGTTTTGCCCTTCACAATTAAAGCTGAATTACACTATAATTACACTGATGACAATTAGCTGTGAGATGGGGAATAACATTCATTTCTCATAGGTTGTATTACATTTCACATAGCAACACAGCAATGTAAAAAAGGAGACCCTTGGCATGATCACCATTCTTTCTGCTCCACAAGCAGTAATAGCGTTGCTGACAGTCCTTCTTTTAAGACCTTTCGCTACTTAGCATTCATCAACCTGTTAACAATTAGGACTGCTGCCAGCTGTCTTTAAGAAAGTAGCTAGTGTGTGATTTTTAAATATGGCCTTTGAGTTCAGACATTACTAGAAGGGTCTGTTAACAGGCTGTCGACTGATTCATCTTTACCCTAAACACAAAGCTAAAGAAGGTGGTAAGAATATCATAATATACTGACATCGATATAACATTGAATCACCATTTTAAGTCAGGATGAAAATAGCTACTATATTGTAAACACCCCATACAAAATGTTCAGGATTTGACTCTTAGCCATCATTAAATCATTGTATGCATCTTATTGCCATTTAGCCCAACATCCCAAACAACCCGCTTATCTGAATGTCATCATGTCGCATGTTGACATTCATTATCAGTTTAAAAACATGGCTGCCCTTGTCGTGTGTTACAGAGATCGAACGGGGCGGCTGTGGGGATCCCGGGGTGCCGGCATTCGGTCGCCGTAACGGTGATCGCTTCCAACATGGAGACGTTTTGACCTTCATTTGCCAGGCGGCCTTTGAACTCGTGGGAGAGAAGAGCATAACATGCCAGCACAACAACCAGTGGTCTGGCAATAAACCCACTTGTATCTGTAAGTACACACAGTTTATACAGATATATACATAACATATACATATTCTTTCTTACTTAACTTGTTTCCGTCCTGCCGTTCTTCCTTCTCTCCTTGCTGTTTGTAGTCTCATGTTTCTTCAACTTCACGGCTCCATCGGGGACTGTGTTGTCCCCAAACTACCCAGAGGAGTATGGGAACAACTTGAACTGTGTGTGGCTGATAATCTCTGAACCTGGCAGTCGTATTCATCTCCTCTTCTCCGACTTTGACCTGGAGCCACAGTTTGACTGGTTGATGATCAAAGATGAAGGTAATTGTATTTTAATACATCTCCATCTTTTTAAAACGTATGTGTCAAATGAACCCCTCAGGATATGCATACATTCTACATTGCTGAAATATGGATGTGCACTGAAATGGTAAAACATTCAAATCATTCACTCTTTATCAACTTTTCATCTAAGTCTATAACTAGTTTTATTGTGCACTTTTCCACTACACACAGAACACAGGGCATTTGTTCCAACCACTGTTCCCCATTGTAATAAATGTTATTGATTCAAACTGAATCAAATGAAGCCCTGGTTTGAATGGCTGGTCATTAAAGATGAAGTCGTGTTTAATCGGCTGGCTGTAAACTTGTCCCTCTGCAGGCGTTTTGTTTTTGACTCAGGGTTTTGAAAATTGCAGGCCAATTAGTGCTGTTGCAACAGACAAACTGACATAAAAGTTGCTGCTTCAAAGTCTTCCAGTTTGTTCCGTTGAGGGATAGATCACTGCTGTCGCATGAAAAACACACTATCTCTTATTTTGTGTAGAAATTTCAACCAAAAAAAGTAAATACCTGACATGACATGAATAATGATTATGAAACCTTAAGGCATACAGCATATCAGTAAGAAAGAAAACAGTTGGTTTTGTGTATCTTGAACAGATGTAAGCATCTTGTAAAGGATCAGTATAAACTAAAGTAGCCGTTATGGTTACTAATATGTGTTAAGAAGGTAAACAACTGTTTGTGTAGGCCACATTTAAAACATAGTGTTTCAGAATCACACTTAATATACTAAGGAATGCATTTGGACCGGAAGGCCGCACCACAGTAGTTTAACTACTGACAGATGAGAACATTAGTTTAAAAATAATACTCGGCATTGACATGGAAAGTTAATTTGTAGTTATTTATTATAAAGTTGATTTGAGAATATATTTGAAAAAGGCAGCCATTTAAATAACCAGATAACTTTTTGGGGGGTTGCTAATTCATAAAATAATATGTATTGATTATTCATAAATGTTTTGATATCTCCTTTTGTGCATTATTATCCTTATTATTAACAACTGTGCTGGTATGAAACCAATGTGGTGACTAACTATCTGCTGCTATGCCTTTAATACATGCATACATAAAAAGGATGCTTTAGTCCAAGGGGAAACATCATTTGCATTCTAATGCCATAAGATAAAAGTGTCCCTGCATGGGAGAAACCCAAGGGCTGTTCCATTCACCAAGGAGTTGATATGACCTTGAAGCATATGACTTCTTATTTAATCCCTGGATAATAGATCATTTGAATGAAACAAATGGCGAGCACAAGTGAACAGAGCAAAGTAATAATCAAGCCATTAATCTTCTGAGCTGCAGAACTGTAGCATTAAACCCTGCCTCGAATCTTAAAGTATGCTTTTAAACACTTTATAAAGGGTTAACATAATCGGAAACCATTGTCGCCATCTAATATAATAGAAGATAGTGATAGACTTTTACAAAAGGCTTTTCTGTGAATCTCCTCTCTTCGATAAGATAATGTAGGACCTTGTCACTCTTTCAGCTATTGTCTCATTGCTTCTCTTCCCACTTCTGGTCTCTTGCCTATCAATGCAACAATTGATGGAGTGAAAGAGCTTTTGAGTTGCCGAAGAACAAAGAGACTGGCACTGTGCAACTCATTCAGCTGTGTAGCCGAATAGACTCTAAAGTGAAAGGAATCCAAAAGTCAAGGAGGAAGAAATTAAAGCTTTCTCACTTTGTAGGTGGATTTATAACATTATTTGGACTGGAGGGTATGTACTTAACAAAGTCATCTAAAACACACTGTGATGGATTGTGCAGATTTGTTATGTTTAAATACTTTGCTTGATTTAAATGAAAATATATGAAACAGTGTCTATACCAGGGCTCTCCAACACGTCGATCGCGAGCTACCGGTAGCTCGCGGGCAGCTTTTCAGTAGCTCGCCGCTCGATTATCGATTATAGCGTAGTAAGGTTGCTTATTGATTTTTCGGCCACGGCTGGACAATAACGTTTTTTTATTTTAGAATTTTTTCTGTCACACGAATATCAAATGGTCGGTGACGCAGAGATCAAGGAACAGACGTGACAGCAGCACAGCGACAACACACACGGAGCAGTCTGCTTTCTCCACCAACACCAGTCCAGAACTAACAGCAGAATGACCCGCTCTGAATCAGGCCCTGTCGCTGCGCTTCAGAGACACACAGGGAAGGATTTGTGTTTTTTTTTAAAACACTCGTTATCGTCATGTCAGGTTTTTGGTGGATTTAATCAAGTCTTGGATTGCAGAGTATGAATGTCCTCTTGCTATTTTCAGTTGATAAATACTTGTGTAAAGTTTGTGAAGCCAGGAGGAAAGCTTCCGCGATCACCGTCTCCTCTCCGTTCCTCCAAACCCCGCTCCCTCCCTGAAAATAATGAGTGACAGGCTGATAGTGACCCGATAGAAACTTTATTATTCACTTAATCACTGATTGAGATATGATGAAGCTAACTTAACTGAGATTAAGTTAATGTATGAGATTAATAATCTCATACATTCATGGGATTTATGTAACAGTAAGACAGAGAATGTAAGTGTGCACCCACATGCACTATTTTTGTTTTTATAATGCTATTGTAAATAGCCTACTCCCTCCTGCTGTTTTCAGACTCAAGTTATGTGTGTGATGCCACATTCAAGACATTCAGTGTCTTTTTTTTAACAGAAGACCGTAGCTAGAAGCTGCAGCTAGACTGCAGAAGTATTAGTTTTTTTTGTTTTTGAGGATGGAACCATTTTCACACACAGATATAGGGAGGCTAGACCTATACAATTGATTTATTATGGTTTATAATTTAATGTCAAGACGAAGAAGAAGAAGAAAAAGATGGCTGAACAACTGTTCAGTGTCAATCGTGTGGATATCTCCAAAATAATGTTCAGCTTAAGTCTCAGCAAAACTCACAACATTTCTGGAGCCTTGTAGACCCAGAAAACTATAAGAACATTCACCAAGCAGCACTGAAAATGTCTGCTTTATTTGGTTCTGTTCTACATACCTTTGTGAAGCAGCTTTTTCTGACATGAATGAAATCTAAATACAGAACAAGACCGACTGATGAACATTTAAATGACTCTATTAAGTGAACCTAAGTGGGTCCAGCATACACCTCTATGGTGGACTGCATCCAGTGCCATTCATCTCACTAACAAAAGAGTGAAATGCTTGTAAGGTGGTGATTAAGGACACTTATGTGAATGTTCAGTGATGTACTTATTATGTGGGCCATAATAATATGTGAGAAATCTTCGTTTTCTTGGACCTTATTTTTGATAAGCTTTAGGTATTGCAATTTCACACGTGTACAAAAGTATAGCTTAATTCAACTGATGAGGGCTATGTGAATAAATGTAAGCGATGTGATGCAAGTAGCTCTTGGCCACTTTCATTTTTTGAAAGTAGCTCTCAGATGAAGAAAGGTTGGAGACCCCTGGTCTATACCATGCACTTCAGCCATTACGTATACCAATATGCACGGCATATTTTAAGCTGTGTAAATGATTCTGTGAATCAGATCTGATATTGTACTTGCCCCTAAGATAGTTAATACACAATCATACAGTAAAATCTGTTTGTGAGGTTTCCTAAATAGACTCTCACAGGAATACACTCAATGACAGGAGGAGGTAAGTCTTACATTGGTATTGCAACTGCAAATGTATACACACATTTGCTCTAAATAGGAATGGATTACCAACACTAGAGTTTAATATTGTTAAATGAATTACAAACATAATTGCAGATGCCAGAGGGTTAATGTGAGCATCACTTCGACAACAGAGGTGCCTGAAATTGTAGCAATGGCATTCTCAAAGGAAATCAATGAAAAAAAACACAAGATACAAGACACCGCATCAAACCATTTGCCTTTCAGTAGAAGGTCCTTAGTGGAATAACAATGGAAATGTTGTGTGGCAAAGTCTATAATGAATAATCACCCGTGCTGCTTCTCCCAGCACCAATCTGCTAGACTCCTGGTGGGCCATCAGCAACAAGCATTGTGTTAGTTCTGTCCGGGAGCTGAAGTTGTGCATTCTGATAGCTCATCAGCATCAGACGACATTTATAATCACCGATCACACTGGAAAAATATAATTCCAGTTTCTTTCAATCAAGACAATACGGTCGTCTTTAGAACTTCACAATATCCTTCACTTACTGATGATTATCATGGCGCTGCTGCTGCTGCTGGTGGTTAATCTGTTTATTTGTACCTGCTACAAACTACTGCTGCTGGCTGCAGGCGATTGATTTCTCCATCAACCACCTCAGCCTCCTCCTGTTCAACTGTCTTATCACCATATTTTGAGCTAGCATTTATTTCCTTTTGCATTATGTCCATACCATATCTCACTGATATGAGCCTGCTGGGTTGTTCTGTGTAGCCCTTTAGGGTTTTATTATGCTCCCCACTGAATCTGTCGCTGCTGGTTGGATCATTTGAGAGCACCCTCAAGAGCAGAGTGTATTCTGCCAAAACAAATCATGTAGCCATTTGTTGTAGTAAATGGTCCTATGCTGTGACACAAATGTCTCAGACTGAAATGAGGTGATGCATGGTTACAGCCGTGCAGGCCAGTGCGGGAGGTGTAATGGTTGCTGAGGCCATTCAATTGGTATACAGTGGGGCCTTTAATGGCTCTAGAGCGGTGCCTTAATGCCACAGCATACCCTAACATAGCAGCCAGGTTCAGCCATTCATTGCAATCATGTACCCCAAAGGGGATGATGGGTACTTGGAACAGGATAATGCTCCCTGGCATGGTGATAGAGTTGTCCAGAAATGCGAGATTCAAGACACATTCAGGCGAAATAACTTTAATGACCTACACACCACAATCCCCTGATGTCAGTCTCTCTGGTAGTCACTCAAATGTAGCGGCATCTGTAGAAAAGAGCATCTACGTACCAACCTTTGGGTTTTTTTCAAGGCACTGATGCCTTTCTGGTTTGCTTTAACACCAGAACCCAACAGGTCTCTTGCTGAGTCACTGCAGAGACATGTGGGAGGTGTTAATGGTGTGAAAGGTGCTCCAATGCAGTACAAAACAGGGGGCTACATTTCTCAGATCACTTCATCTTTTGTCCATTGAGTTGGAAAGTTAGAGCTTTGTATAAACAGGATGTATCCTTGTTAGAAGCACATTAATTGTACATTGTATCCTCATTTCAATGGTCTCAGCAAAATACTAAACCTGCAGAAAATAAAGTAGTCCTTGGCCTGATTGAAAAACACCAAAATGTCCGACACATAGTTTGTAACAACAAAGACCATGTAGCTCACTGCTGATGTTAAAACTTCCAAAAGGCTGATGAAGTAGTCAACATGTTCTCCTCCAGGGAACAGCTGCAACGTTTTAATACAACAAATCAATACGTTGGCACAGTTTGCTGTTAATACTTGTTTACATTTCTTAAATTAGATTTTAAATGCAGGTCCTATGATGGATTTTTTTCTCCATTTGGTATTGACGGTATTACAGAACTGAATGAAGTGAATTGAATTGGTTCTTTTCACTCCATTAAATGATTTAATCCGACTGACAGGCGGGTGATGGGCTAATAGTGCTAGCCATTGTGCTTTCAAAAACCCTTTTCTCTGGTGATTTTCACTTCGCTGATTCCTAGAGAGGTGGCATGCTTAATAAAGTAGACCATGTACGTTGGTTGCATTTGTCTTCAAATGAATTCAAAACAACATTTTAGGATTTGCTAACTTTTTCAGGAGTCTGGGATTATATGGTGTCATCTCACAGTATTTTTATTTTTCTTGCATAATAACACTTGCTACATCTCTTGAGTCTCATAGGGTGTTTTGTATTAGTCTTTCACAGAAGTCCTTCACTTTCCAAGTATGTCCTTGGCCTAATGTTATTGAGCTGGAATAAGATGGGCACCATTAAAACGTGTGTTTGAACTCTGTTCTATTTCAGGCCTGTCTGAGCCAACAACGTTCGGGACGTTCTCGGGGAAAGACGTTCCATCACAGATCGCCTCGAATGGACACATTATGAGACTGGAATTTCAATCAGATCATTCCAATACTGGAAAAGGCTTCAATATCAGCTACACCAGTATGTGCAACCTATCTTTGTATCTCTATGTCTGTCACTGTATTTGCATGCAACCCAATCAAACTAAACACACATTGAAATGGTTCAGAAACTATTATGTGTAATGTGGCCTTAATTTGTGTACTATTTCTAGTGTGTATTGTTGGATTTCACTCTCTCTGTGCAGTGTTCCAGACAAATGTCAGCATGACATCCCATTTGAGATGTTTTTAGAGCCACTACAATGGAGGTTTGATAGCACAACATTTTTCAACATTCATAAAAGGACAGCAGATGAGCAACAGATTTTCGAGGTCAGCTCCTCGGAAAAGGAGCAAAACCAAGTTTCTTGATGGATACAGCAGTTTGCCACATCATTTTGAATGATAATAGAAACAGAGATGCACACAGGAATGTTAGTTGTCTATAATCCAATGCAGCAGCAATATATAATATGTTCTGAATAAGGGGAGATGGTCTCTAAGCACTTCTCCTTCTCACTCCTGCTGTGTTACTGCTTGACTGATCATCTGTTTTTAAGTCTTACTCATGCTAGTTAAACCTGTCCCATTGTCAGCTTTGAACCTGACTACTGCAGCCTGTGTATTTATCTGCACTAAGCTGGAATAGTTCTGCATGGTTTATTCTGATTCATTCTCTGTGATTTGCATGCGGTTTTGCACCATTTCACACACTGCCTCCCAAATGACTTTGTCTCTGACTCTTCCTTGAGAGGTGACATTTGACAAATGAAAGAATACTTTTTTTTTTTCGGGTCTTCAGCACAGCCGAGTATTCAAGAAAGATCCTACCTCTAACACTTTTTTGCATGCTAATCCTAAGACAAATGAAAGGTTAAATGCAATATTGGAAGCAGACATATGCCATCAGAATCCTGTTTAACTCACTAATATGTCTAAGAGTAAATACAAATGATTATACTCGCTTGTTTTTTTTATTATTTCTATGGTCAACAGGATTGTATATAAGGTACTATGGATAAATACCTGTACTCTTTACCAAAAAAGCTGAACTGTATTCATATAGTTTGTGATCATGAAACTTTCTAGGAATTTGAAATGATCATATGAATTGTACTTAGGGATTTAATAAAAATCAGGCATCTTTGTGCTGTATCTGTAATTTGGCCCATTAACATTTTAATGCATATATGAATATCAATTGGAGTTTCAGTGGCTACATCAGTCTCTATTTATATGAATGTTTGAAAGTCAAATATGAACTTTGACACACCAGATTGAGCAGTTATATGCAAATATAATAATAAAAGTCAAGGGAAATTGATCCCATAGGGTAAATGGTTTCCACGTCTAATGATTTACTTCAATGTAATGACAGTTAAGGATATTTAAAGACATCATCGCCATAATTGGATTAGGGATTATTATGTTCAAAAAGTGTTTTCACTAATGGACTGTTAACAAAACCATATTCTCTATTACCTATTTTTAGACCAAATGTTTAATTCCAATAATTGACTATCTAAAATTAATTAGTTTTTTTTTTTTCAAAAGCCACAACCCAGACACTCATCGTACACTCTCTCTTTCCCTTCTCGAGCTTACACATATCATTTCAATATTTGGTCATTTGTCATTGTGTTTTTTCATATATATGTATACACTCCTCTCCTTGTTTTGTTCCTGCCAATCTATTCCACCACTTCTCTCTATATCTGGTGTCAAAGTGCATGTTTTTCTTCTCTGGTATGCCCTTTATACATCTGTTTGCTCCACACCTGTATGTGAACACATGTACATACAAATGGGCTTGAATCCATCCGTCGGTATGTCATACTCGTATTTGACATATACATACTTGTTTTATATGTGTGCCCTTTCCTTCTCTCTCTCTCTCTGCTCTCATTTCCTCTCCGTCAGTAGCTAATCAACCTGAGACATGTCCAATCACTGGGCATGTGCTCTGGGTGGGATCAGGTTAATCTCTGGAATGGGGATGATATAAGCCAAACATGACAGGGTTGAATCCACGTGAAGATAATTCCATTCCCATATTTCCATATCAGTAGAGGTGTCACTTTAACTGACAGTGATACAGCAGTGGCTTTTCAAACCCTGTTTTTTCCAGGTAAAACCAATTTTCAGGTATTGAAATAAATTGAAATAAATTGAAAACCAGGGAACGTTGTGTAAATTATGAAATACGGACATGTATTCTGAACCACTCTATCGATACAAATCCCACAGTCAGGTCTGTAGGCACAATGCGTCATTTTTCTCAATCTTTTTTGACACAAAGAAATGTGTCATTGTGTCATATTCTTTACTTAGTTCTGTGTGTATTGTCTGCTTCTTTAACTCTTCTGTCGTTGTTGTTTCTCTGTAGCATTTGGTCAGAATGAATGTCATGACCCAGGAGTTCCTGTCAACGGTCAGAGGTATGGAGACCAGTTTCAGCTCGGCAGCTCCGTGGCTTTTCGCTGTGACCAGGGATTCATTAGGACACAGGTAAATATCAGTTTAAATATACCGTAATAGAGTATTACTCACAGTTATATAAGATGTGTATTAGAATTGTAAGAATGCACATTAGTGTTGGTAATAGGTGTGTTAATACTTAAAATCATTAACTATGTGTCACGACCTCGACACAGACTGGAGAACCCAAATACACGACCCAGAGACAAAGTCTTGAATGTAACAACAATTTATTTTTAATTTCAAAGAACAAAAATCCCTCTTAACAGAATAGGTAACAGAGTAGGTACTAGAATAATAAAAAGCGCTCACAAGGAGGAAAAAACAAAGCGTAACAAAAAAAGGAACTTAAGATTAACTTAAGTCTACAAAAATAGCAAAATAACACAACCTGACTTGACTGGACTCGATCCTCTATTTGCTGAGGCCTGGCATGACCATTCGTGGCAAACAAACAAGACGAACTGACACAGGACAGGGGAGAGACAGGACTATTTAAACATGAGTGGGAACAGGTGGAAACAATCAGGGGCGGGGCAGACGCTGACGATGGCGGGAAAACACACAAAGGGAGGAAGTAACAGGGCCTGGAATGAGAGACAAGAGGTAAGTACAAAATGAAACAGGAAATGGAAAACGAGACGTGACATAAATAGACAGACATGACATGACGTGAAATAACATGAAAACGTATCTTATCTTAAAATAAATAATGTACCTTATCATCATATGTTGATGTCTTGTTTCCAGGGGTCTGATCAGGTCACTTGCATCATCCAGGAGGGAAATGTTGTTTGGTCTGCGGCAGTACCTCGCTGTGAAGGTAAACCCACACACAAACTGTTTACTGCGTGCAATGGGAACATCTTAGAAAATGTTCTTCTTGCCAGATTCTAAGGTGACAAAGCAGTTTTAATATGCTTATACACCTTAGGAATTGTATACATTTGCTCTTCTAATTGCTTTATCCTCCAGCCTCCTCACACTTATTCAGCCTGTTTGCACGCATATTCCTCTCTCAACAATAATCTTAAACAAGATTGGCACAGGTTCTGCTGAAACTAATTCAGGCAGACGCATTCATTTTATGCAGACTCCAATATCCAGAGATGTATCATTAGTCTGCAGATAAGCTTATGTGGGGGTAATAATAAGAATTAAAAGGAAAGTGGATGTGATGGTATGTCTTTTTAAAGGCAAATGTTATTAATTTGCCTGTGAGTATTTGTATTTATCTTTGTTTCCATCCCCTCCATCTTGATTGTATTGTCGAAATGACATTATCAAATGTTGGCTGCTGTTAATAAATGGGATAGAGGACACAATTGAATAGGGTTGTCACCTTATTAAATATGGAGTATTGGAAAATATTATCCCTCCCATTGGTAAGGGAAAGATAATTATATTTTATTTCTAGAATGACTTACTCTTGTGCATCTGATTCACGAGCACCACAGCTTCAGCATTCACAGAATAGGTTATGTAAAGGTAATTTTCTTTAGCTTGCTGAAAGTGTGCAGTTATGAGAGGCGAAGGTATATGCTACTTGAAAACAGAAGAAGTGGTTAGGGTGTGAAAGACAAGCCAGAGCAAGCTGTTCTTCCTGAGGAGGCTCAGGTCATTCAATGTGTGCACGAGGCTGCTGCAGATGTTCTACCAGTCTGTGGTGGCCAGTGTGCTCTTCTTTGCCGTGGTGTGCTGGGGTGGAAACACAAACACTAGGGACACTGGCAGGCTGAACAAGCTCGTGAGGAAGGCTAGCTCTGTAGTTGGAGTACAGCTGGACAATCTGGAGGAGGTGGCAGAGGGGAGGACGAGGAGGAAGCTCGACAGCATCCTAGAGAACCTCTCTCACCCACTCCATGCAGAGCTAGTGAAGATGAGGAGTACGTTCAGCCTCAGACTCATCCCTCCACGACAACGCACCAAGCGCCTCGGACAGTGCTTTGTGCCTGTAGCCATCAGGCTACAACAAGGGGTCAAAAATGTTTAAAAAAAATGTATATATGCTGACAGTTATTTTACTCTTATTTTTACTCATCTCCTATTTCATAGTCTTTTATTATTATTATCATTATTATTTCAATTTTTTATTTTCTTGATTTTATTTTTTATTTTATTCATCTGTGAATCTGTGCTGTCCTGTTTTTTCACGCTTACCCTGTTGCTGCTTTGTACAACTGAATTTCCCCACGGGGATTAATAAAGGTCCATCTTATCTTATCTTATCTTAAAATGATATATTGTAGAAAGAGCAGTGGATAATAAACAAGTCATGAACTCCAGGTCTGAACTGTTTTTTAGGAGGTAACTGTACATGTTTGATTTATATGAATGCTAAACACTCAAGACGGAAATGAATATACATTTACCAATTGATAGGGCTGAAAAATGAAAAACATTGTATCACAAGATTATAGAAAAAAAACCTCAATTAAGATTTTGCGAGGGTAATATAGAGCACAACATGTCTAAGCATGAATGTTTTTGATAAATATCTATTATTCATGTGAAAACAATGATTAAGTTAATAAGGCAAATACTAAAATAGCTAAAACAGTCTTGTAAATTCAGGAAATGACTGGAATCACTTTACTGTAATACACCCTTAAGAAACCATTTTGCCATATTTGATATCCAAAGTAAAAACTTATATTTGAATGTGCCATGTTTGAGATGTAATGTTAGCTAAATAAGTGTGAGGATCTCCCAACTATGTACATTTTTTGAGTCGCAGGGAATTCAAGTATAGTTATGTCAAATGCTCATGTGACAAATAATAATATGTCACACATAAAATGTAATATGTGGTACTTGATTTCCTTAAAAAAATTCAGGAAATAATTACCGCTTTGATGTGTTTACTGTAAATTTCAACACCTTTCTTTTTGAATGTAATTGTTTTTTCGTGATATTGGCATAGTGCTCGGGCCATAACACAGTTACAAGAAAAAGTGATTAATTTCCCTCCCTCTATCCCTCTCTCTTTCTCGTGTTTGTGTTTATTTCCCTGTAGCTCCATGTGGCGGCCATCTAACAGCTCCTACTGGTGTCCTGCTGTCTCCTGGCTGGCCCTCCTTCTATAAAGATTCTTTGAACTGCCAGTGGGTGATTGAGGCACAGCCAGACCATGCTGTGAAGATACACTTTGACAGGTTAGTCATTTATTTTAGAGAGTTTGTTTAATTTTGTTCAGCAGTTACTCAGAACATTTGCCAAATTAGTCCTTTTTTGTTTACTTCTGCTGTGTCAGGTAGCATGTTATTAGTTAGTCAGTCGATTAGTATGTCAGTTATTCAGAAGCATAATAAGTTGTTGTATATAAATGTAGTTGGTAAATTACTCCTGCAGTGAATAATTAATGTTGCCTTTTTTGCACATTTTTTATGTAAACAAGCCACTAGCAGATGCAGTGTAGCCTGAAATTGCTAAAGCTGAGATTTGTCTCTTTGGGAAGTGGCGTAAAGGCCAAGCTATCTTCATCACCTACCAGGGAAATCATTTGTGAAGGATTGTGTCTGGTGCAGAGGATAGTTCATTGTTCATTTAGCTGGTTTGATATTAAGATGCAGTTTGTGATTATAAAGTGTGTCAGTTGTTCCTAACTATTTATTGTATGTCCTACTGAGTAGGTGAATGCATTTACGTGATTTATGTGATCAGTTCCTACTGTATTTTATGGTTACAATTCAAACAAACAGCGCTCAGGGCATCAGAACCAACTGGTTCTCAGTGCCATACAGACACAACTAATTCCCTGTCAGCCAACAGTCAAATCAATTACTCAGTATAGTCAGAGACAAAAGAGAGTAAGAGGGATATAACAGGCCAGTCAATAATTCTCCGAGTTAGTTACACAAGGTACTTACTTGGTTATTTGAGTACAAAGTCATTTAAATAGGCAGGTATAATGTGAGTCAATCACTATGGTTATTTAAGTAAGCTTCATTTATTGACATTGTTAAATGAACTGTGCTTAAAATGAGTTCATCAAGCATTTCTACCGAATCCTCATTCTGCGTCTGTTTGTTAACACCACTTGCTTCTGACTGCCAATAAATGTTAGTTCTTTGTTCCACTGCTCTGTGAGGCAGCCTGCACACACATTTTGTATTCCATATAAATGTTATCTCTGAGGTTATTGTACATGTTGATATTTTGTTTGTCTAGGTTCCAGACTGAGGTCAACTATGACACACTGGAAATCAGGGATGGCCCCTCGTCCTCCTCTCCTCTCATCGGCGAATACCACGGCACCCAAGCACCTAATTTCCTGATTTCAACGTCCAACGTCATGTACCTGTTATTCACGACAGACAACAGCCGCTCGGCAGCAGGCTTCAGCATCAGATATGAGAGTAAGAATGATTCACTGATAGAAATGTTTTGTTGACGCTCAGGGAATTGCTTTCTGGCACTCATACACAGCAGCAATGTTTTTTCCGATGATTCTCTGAGTGTGACCCAGCTTAAAAAGGTGTAATTACCACACACACGCATATACACTCACTCTCTTGACTCTGTGGTCTTTGTTCTTGTTTGATGTGATTCTCAGGTGTGAAAATGGAGTCAGACTCTTGTCTTGATCCTGGTATCCCAGTCAATGGTCGTCGCCATGGCAGCATCTTTTCCATTGGTTCCCGTGTGTCGTTTGCATGTGATCTGGGATACACACTGAGTGATCAGGAGCCAATTGTGTGTCAGCTGAATCATCAGTGGAGTCACTCTCTTCCCAATTGTGATGGTGAGAGTCTTTCTTTTCTCTCATTTCAGCCCTCCTAATGAAAGCCTATATCGTGGCGGGATCCTTTTGTACTCTCTACACAAATAAATTAAGAGCAAGAATGATGTGATTATGTAAGAAACACAGTCACTCTGTGGACAACATGTCACATCCAGTTTGAAATGTTTTAAACACATTTAATAGTAAAGGTCTAAACATAACCTTAAAGTCATTGAAAATATTTTATAAAACGTTCCATTTGTTGTAAAGGGGCTTACACTAACTCCTACGATTAGCAAAACAAGTCATCTTGATCTGAATTTAATCTTGGAGAAGAAAACAAGGGATCTGATTGATTATGGAAGCATTAGAGAGGATTTATTTGTATTTCTCCATCTAGACACTGTAGCCAAGAAAGAATAGCTGAGTGTTGTGGTAATTTGGAGTAACTTCTTTTATTTAATTATTTTATTTTTGTGTTATTAGTATAAGCAAGCATGGAATTAATCCTTAGTGTACTAATCCGTCAAAATGGTGCTCTAATTCAGTCAACTATGACAAATATTTGATTGATGCGACCTCTGGGGATGGAGACTATGATAGTTGATCGTGAGTCACTGGACAGGTCTCCAGGCTAACACAGGGCTACCACACGTAGACAGACAATCATTCACATTCACACCTACAGGCAATATAAAGTTGCCAGGTAAAGTAATGCATGTCTTGGGAGCATCTGAAGGAAAGCCATGCACTCAGAGGGAAAATCATGAACACTCAACAACCCCTGCGGTAACCTTGGACCACGTTGTACCATTCTCTTTTTTTGAAAAATAAAAAATTGGACCATGTATTAAGAAACTACTCTAAATAAATTGTACAATTTTAGCAAATAAATAATTTTCATCACACTTGAAAATGCTTTCAACTATATTGCCTTGACTTGTTTTGAATTAGTTATGGACGGTATTAAAATGACTCAAAGCTGTCCCTTTAAACTCACCTGTCACACTGAACTGCAGCTCCAAAACAAAGTACATTGGGAAATAAGCAGGCATAATTTTGCGAAGAGTTTCCAGTGCTGCAGCTGCGTCACTCTCACACGCAACCAAGCCTCGGCTTCAACACAGTGGCATTGTCCACAGTAAATGATTATGCTCAACTCCCTTCAGCGAGCCGCCAACTCCGTGTTTGTTGTGTTTGAGATGAAACTGGGATAGTGAAGTTTCACACAGTGGTTTGTTATTAGACTAAGATATCACAAGACAAACCTTTACATGATTAAATAGGAACATTGGGTCCAAACAAAAATGAATATAAAGCTTGAAGGTTGTATTTTTAACTTAATTTTCAAACTAAGTAATATTGGAGTGTGAGGGGGGGAGGGAGTCGGTGTTATTATTAGTACCTTATTTCCCAGTTTTCTCCTTTTTCTCTATGTGTGACTGGCAGCCATAATATGTCCCCACTCCAGAGTACGCTTTACCACAATAGCCCAAGTTGAACATCGAGCCTCAGATAAATGATGCGGGTCAACAGGCATAGCTGAAACAGATGCTCACTGACCACTGCAGGCTTCCCATTCAGCTTCTGCACACAGCTTAAGCTACCATGGGAGATGAATACACAGCGTCTGATTCATTCTGCCGATTGAAAAGAATCCAATTTGATAGCCAAAGTCAGGATGTCTCAACTTGGGAGTGAGTTTATACTAAGGCACTCTATCTCACAGTATCAGCCATATAACATAAGCAGTTTTAAACGGCCACTGTGACATTTCAATTTTCAGCCAAGCATGCCATCACAGTGACAGCTGAAGACACACTATTTCAGAATAGCACTTTTCTAAAGTGAGTGTAAGCCTTAACTAGAAATATAAAATGTCGTGGTTTGCTTTCTGAGAACATCCTGGGACTGGAAAGAAGTGTCAAATATGTTTTAGCATGACTATTCTTTTTTTATTTTAAAGATAATTAACCATATTGTTCTGTAAGTGAACTCTTTTCCTACCTATTGGTAGTCCAGCTCAACTGATTTGCATCTTTTGGAGCTCTGGGAGGAAGCCAGAGCGAACCCACGCTGGTCCACTGAGAAAGACTAAGACATCTCACATCAATTTATAGCACAATGAAAATCATCTTTAAAAACTCCCTAAGCCATACTCAAAGCAATTCATACACACACATAGTCGCATTAACAACAGTAATCTTATTTACAGTACAGTCTCAAAGGCACAGTTAACATTTTATTAGGAACAGACAACCTTTTTCTGCCATACCGACTGCATTACAAAGCCATCAAAATTCATTATTCTCACAATATTGTGTCTAAAAGAAAAACAAAATGACAAGTAGTCCTCCCGCATGCGTGCAGAGACCATTCCCTTTGGACCCAAACCACTCGTCTTATTCCTACAGGTCAGCTAAATCTCCAAACACAGAATGCAGAACACTGGCTGCTATTTTATTCTGTGCCAGGGAGAATATTGAAGGAGCACAGTGACATTTTGAATCCTGAAGCTGATGCAAAGACAACAAGCCTGTTTTTAAGGCCTCAGGCTCGAAAATGACATTCCCAGAACAAATGACTATATCTTCCCTTCTAAAAGGGGTAAATTAATAATCCTTTTTCTCAAAGTAATGATAAACCTGTGAGTTGGATGTAGAAAAGTCAGAATAAATATAGATATTTTTTATTTTAAAGTAAATTCAGATTGAACATAGTAAAAAACTGTAAATGATAGTGTCCGTCCAAAACAAAAACATTACTTATAGTGAAAACCACCCTTGAATGATGGGATAGTAGACTAAAAGCTTTAGGAATCCAAACTATAACATATAATAAGTACCCTGTATCAAGATTGATGCAAAACAAGTGACATTTTACCTTTTTTAGAGAGATTTAGAAAAAAAAAAACACTTCTGGGGTCATTTGGATGGATTTGCCATATCTATGGCCCCCCTCGGTCGATTTTGATGATTGACACCACTTTTTAACCGTTAGAGCCAATAGAATCGAGGGGAAGTTCCTAAAATCCATCTAAACATTACCCATTGGTGAATAGAGTGATGCACAGCCAGAAGGCCCAAAACCGGAAGCTGTCATACACTCTCGTAGCTATCATAGCAGCTATATATGAAAACTCCGTTATTGACATACATATGAAGATGGATTATCAGTAATCATTTCAAAGTGACACAGACACATAGGACTAACCTTCAGCAGCGTTTTATGCGTTTTAATGCCATTAAACACAACTTTTGATCAGAAAACAGCAACGGTAAGACTTATTTTCTGTTTTGGTCCCGTAAAGCTACGTTGTGTGTTGTCTGGGTTTGTTTCCCCTGCCGCGAGTTTTGATCGCACAGTGATGATACTAATACGAATCTGTGGAATCTCAGCTTGCTATATAGTAACAAAAAAGGACATGTAATGTAATATAAACCTGGAGTCAGGCAGGAGTTACTTTACAACAGAAAAGAACAAATATGTTATTGTCTCTGATTTAGTTTATATTCTGGGATGTTTAATGGGAACACACACATCCAGCATCTTGATGCATTTAAATTGAATTAAATGTAACATAAAAGAGCTGATACACATATAGGCACAGTGAGAGTAACAAAAAATAGTCAATATAAAACTTATCTTAGTTCAACAGTCTGTAAGGCACAGTAAGCCTTCTTTTACTCTCCATTACTTTACTATAGTATTTTCCATTCTGCTATATCCTAAATCAGTTTGTTCCATATCAGTGGTCCGGCTCTGTGTGGAGTCGAGGTGTAACGCACACACCAGTCCCTCACTCTTTTTCTCAACAAACCACTCTCTTCGTCACATTGTCCCTGATGTTTATTTGTGTTTCTAAATTAACTGTATCTGGCCTTATCCCTTTTTTCTCTCTTAATGTATCTAGAAACTGCATTTTCTTATTTCTACTTATTTACTATTCACAATTCACATTAACTGACACAAACTGATTTGTTTAAATCAACATTAAAGCTTTAGTGAATGTTATATACTGTATCCTGTGGACACACAAAATGATTCCATTTATGTCAGAAATGTCACTATTAGATGATACAGTGTCTTGAACTGTTTATTTTTTGAAAAAGTTAGCGGACCCCTACGGTAATTCTGGCCACTAAAACAACTCAGTTGAGGTTGGGCAATGGTTTGTGTAATTGTTTAAAGAGGCTATGATTCATATTTCTAAAATAATGAGGTCTCAATCGACAATGTGAAAGGGGTCACTTATAGTTGTGAACCAACTGAAAATAATCAGGCGATTATTGAGGCAATATATACATGCATTTTTACAATCAGGTTGACCCACTCAACATCCGTACTTTTATTGATTTACATTTTATTAGAGTTTTCTCCTCCCTATAATTATTTGAATATCAAGGATATTTTTGTGTAGAGAACATTGTTGTGGCAATTTAGCACTCACAACAGGAAACAATGAAACAGAGAGGAATCAATAAAACACAAACACAGATATAGTTGATCAATTATTATTTTGTTGTACAACAATCAATAATAACCAGGAAAACCTTACCTCTGCTCTCAAGCAGTCCTACAGCAATGCTCCCACCCAGTAGAACTTTACAGAGACATATATAGGATTCTAAAACAACGCACCCTCATTTTCCTTACATTACCTAACACACGACATCACATGTTCTGCTTCTGAATGCTATACTTGTATGTTCCAGATGTCGAAAGTTTACTTATCTCATAACATCCTTTAGGAGTAGTCAACTAACAAAGGTTAGCTGTTTTTATAACCTGAGGCCTTCTCTGAACTTCCTCTAACCTCGGTGTCAGCTCACTTAAAATGAAGACATCTATTGATAATTCAGAACGACCATTGTCTCTCTAACTCTGTGTGACCCAACTCAGTAACACACATCATATAGCTTACCATGTGACCTTAATGAATATGCCAGCTGTAATAAAGATTCTGCCATAACACTATACTGCCACCATGCTCAAGAGTGACACAATTATGCCGGTTTTTGCAGTTCAGCAGCTTTAAAAAGGCTGAATTCAGTTTAATTCCAGTCTGTTAACTAAAGACATTTAGAGCAGGAAATCTGTCATTTTGTGCTGTACTTAAGATATGTCTTTTTTTTTCCAAGTGTTATAATCGGTCATTTTTTTGAATTTGTTCATGTCTTTCAAAGCTCAGTGCAAATGGTTTATAATTAACCCTACTCCTACTTTCTTCTTGCAGCTCTTTGTGGCGGTTATGTCTATGGTAAAACAGGGACAATTCTGTCTCCTGGCTTTCCTGACTACTACCCCAATTCTCTAAACTGCACATGGACTATAGAGGTGTCACATGGGAAAGGTAAGCACTCACATACAGTACACAGAAATAATGGAAACACCCATTCAATTTGCATGGAAGATAAGGTCACATGTTCAAGATTGCTGTGTTTCTGGGTTCTTTTTCCATCTGATGCCATTAATGAGTCCGTGACTTACTCTGTATCTATCCATCCATTTATCCATTGATTTCTAGGAGTCCATCTGGTTTTCCACACGTTTCATCTAGAGGAGAACCACGACTACCTTTCTATCACTGAGGACACCAATTTCCTTGTTCCAGTGACTCGACTCACCGGCTCAGTGCTGCCCCCTAGCGTCAAAGCAGGGCTCTACGGGAACTTCAGCGCTCAGCTACGATTCATATCGGATTTTTCAATGAGTTATGAAGGCTTTAATATCACTTTCTCAGGTAGGAACTCCCCCAAAAGAAACTGCCTTTTAAGGCTAATTAATGTTCTAATCATGTTCACAGACCTTTCATAAAACCTGGAAAAGCATTTAGATATTGCACTCTAAGCCACATTTGGTTGAACCTGTTATTTGCTGTTTGTTGACGTACAGAAGGTGCGGCGGCAAAGAAAAGACACATTTGCCACCAACTAGTTATTCTAAATAATTTCTCTAAAACCGAAAATAAAGGCTTGAAAATCCTATTGGTAAAGCATAAATATAAACGTTGTTATGCTTTTACGTTTTTTAGTTGCTGCCCCCTGTGGGCAGAAGGCAAGAAAATACCACTAGTACTTTAAATGTTATTCATTAGTTTTTTTATTTACATTATATTTATTAGTCTTGGCCTACTTAACAACATTACCGTAGTTCCTGTACATTAAATCCCCCTTTAAAGGTCACCTATTATGCAAAATGCACTTTGTCATGTATTTTCTACATCAACATGTGTCCCCTCTGTGTAAAGAGATTCTGAAAGTTTCAGGACAAAAGATTCTCTCACTTTTTGTCCTGATCCATTTATATAAAAACCTGTCTGAAAATGAGCTGATCAGATTTTGGCCCCTTTATGATGTCATAACGATTTTCTGGCTTGTGTAACCATTAGCCAATCACCAACCAAGGTAACCCCCGCCACCTTATCACCTGAATCTCCTAGAGCACCATTGTGTTCTTTTTAACCAAATATCTCTCAGAGGGGCGTGGGGAGGGGCTCCTTATTTTCATCTAAAGTAACAGACAGAGAATCAGCACTTTTGAAACAGGGCTGAAACAGAGGGGATTATGGGATGCTGCAATGCATGATCTGTTTGGTATTTGGAGCCAAACACTTCAGAGACATGTTTTGTATATATCTGAGACCTATAATAAAGTAATGAAAAACAGTATAATAGGGGACCTTTAATGTTTTAGAATGACTTCTCAACAAAGTTTTTGTTTTCTCCTGGATGTGTAGAGTATGACTTAGAGCCATGTGAGGATCCCGGTGTACCGGCATACAGCAGGAGGACGGGATTCAGATTTCGAGTTGGCGATTCGCTGGCCTTCAGTTGTTTTAATGGCTACCGACTTGAGGGAGACACCAAGATCACATGTCTAGGAGGGGGAAGGCGAGTGTGGAGCAACATATTACCGCGATGTATAGGTAAGACATTCAAGTACACACACAGACTGACATCCTAAACTAATTCCTGGGTTAGTTAGTCAGATAGGTTATTGTCTCTAGAGATCATGAGTGTACTACACTGTAAACTCTTTGCCCTTTCCTTATACACATCTCCTTGCACACGGGTATATATAGCAGTGTTGTTACAAGCCTTTTAGAAGTATTTTTGCCTTCAATATTTATAGCTTTGGAAGGTTTTATCTTCCGTGCAAATAACTGGCAGCTAGAAAACTGAATTTTTAAATGACCTTTTTCACCACATGAATGAGCCCAGAGGCATCAGCGTTTTCCTGGTTGTAATTCACCAGTACTTTATTGCTGGCAAAAAGGTAATTCAATATTATTTGACCGACAGTTGGCTTTATTTGCCAGGATTTGGCTGTTAGCAGCTTGTAATTTGCAGATTTTGATGAGAATCAGTGTGTCCTTGCTGCTAGTAATGTATGGGTCTGATGGTGGCTGCTTGTAATTTGCAATCCCCAAAAGGAGCACACTGAAAATACTCCAACAGCAAAAGATCAGGAAAGTGTGGAACAGCAGCTCGCAACGTTTTCTGGGTTAATGTCTCTCTCTTTTTCCTTTCCAAACACCCCTCTCTTTAGCTCTGTCTCTCTCTCTGTATTTAGACAGTCCTTGGGTAGATAATTAGGCCATTAGCTGCTATATGAAGAGCGTTATTAGTGTTTCTTTTGTTACTCCCCTTTTCCATTTTCTAATTTCTCTCTGCATATTTCCAAAAGGCCCCATGTCTGGCTCAGTTCATCTCTTTCTTCTTGTGCTTTATTTTCCTTCCAGCTCCCTCTTCATACCTTGTTTCTCCTTCTTCACGTTCCCTCTTTTACTTCCCTGGATTCTAAAGAAATACTGTTGGCATCCTTTAATATAGGCTGTGGCTAAGTGGGTAGTGTGCTGGACTTCGAATCAGGGGGTAGCAAGTTTGAGTCCCACTGCAGTCAGCATGTCGTTGTGTCCCTGGGCAAGACACCTGTGGGGTTTGTCCACAGTACTGAATGTATGTAAGTCGCTTTGGATAAAAGCGTCTAACAAATGAGATGTAATGTAATATATACATCTTATTGCCTACCCTAATCTGCTTTAAAACCATAGATAATATACAAAAAAAAGTTGTTTTAAATTGGTTCAGATTTGATAAACACTACAGGTTTTGATTGCTCCTCACCGGTTTCTCTCTTGTCTGTCTCATTACTTCTATTTCCTTTTTTCCCTTTCCAAGTAGTTGTGGTACTCCTCAGTGGGAGTTAAAAGCCTGCTTTTCTCTACGCCTCATTTACATATGACAAAACTCTGTTTGCACAAAGTACCACTTATTTGAATTCCTAAACTTTGATAAGCACTGCACCTGCTAGATAACTCTTTATCATTCATATGGAACACTTTTTCCAAACTAATCCACACCTCGTTTAATGTAATGATTTCTTTTTTTGCTCTCTTTTTTAATCTTTTGCAGTTTATGTTTAATTGCTTTGCTTTTTTAATGTATTTTTCTCATTTTATTGTCTTATTTGAAGTGTTTCTCCAAAAGGTTATGATTCATTATTATTATTATCAACATTGTGGTTATTATGTTTAAATGTCAAAGTTGAATAAGGTTTTTCGTTAGACTTTATATGTTTTTTAATGTAATCTTTCTTCTTCATTTTGAGGTCTTTTCCTCACCTCTCTTTAACCTACACAATAAGCTAAAAGGTATTCCGACTGCTCCGAGATAATTATGAAGAAATGCTGTGATCCTGACCCCCGCTGTCGCTGCCCCCTACTCTCTTTCTGCAGCGGAGTGTGGAGCCTCCTCACTGGGACCCGAAGGTGTTCTGCTCTCTCCCAACTTCCCCTCTAACTACGATAACAACCACGAGTGCATCTACCGCATCACGACTGAAAAGGGCAAAGGAATCAGACTAAAAGCTGAGAGCTTCTTATTGGAAGATGGAGACGATCTTAAGGTATGTGCGCAGTCACACGCTTTTCCAAACCAGGTGTGCATAATATACAGTGTTTCCAGATTCACACACACAAAAACACATAAAAGATGATAGTCATAATCAAAAGCTGTCTATATGCAAAGTTGTGTATGCTTTGACATGTATGTGCTTGAACAGATTCAAGCACATACAGTGTTTGGTTTATTTCAGATTATGCTTGAATAGAAAACAATAATTGAGTTGTGGATGCTGCCATAATCATGAACACAAGTGACATGATGTACTCAGAAAATAATGAACACACGTTTGGTGAAGTGAGAAGTACATTTATACCGTTTTTGATTAACAGGAATATTGTTTTCTGGCATCACTTTAGAATTGTACGGGGAAAATCAGCATTGTGGTTAGTTTGTAGCCTTTATTTAACCAGGTTAAAAAATCCCATTGAGATCAACGATCTCTTTTTCAATGGAGACCTGCGGTACATTTAGTTAAAAACAAACAGAAAACAAAAGGACATCACAACATAATTACAGGGGTATACATTAGCAACCTATTTACATTTACAGGTATCCAATAACATTTCATCCAGCCGTGCTTTAAAACGATGCAAGGGAATCAAAATGCTCAGTTTCAATATTTTTTGCATGGTGTTCCAAGCCAGAGGAGCAGCGCACATAAAAGCTTTAGTACCTAAAACAGTCCTAGCACTTGGCACATGTAATAAAAACACATCCTGGGATCTCAGGCAATAGCTACTTGCCACTCTCCGTGAGATCAAAGAGCATATATAAGTCGGTAGTTTACCCAGCATGGCTTTATGTATGAATATGTACCAATGACTGAGCCTGAGTGGTATGAGGGCACACGTCAAAAGTAAGAGGGCGCAGCGCCCCTGTTACTCGGTTTAGACAAAACCCTGAAAGTGTATTATCATGGATCTGTTACATGGACAACATGAGCATGTGCGACACATATCAATCACCACTTCATTAGGAAATGTATTAATAGTGAATGCAAACTGTTTTTCTGTTCTTCTCATCAACATAATAACTCACGAATATATGGCCTAAAATGACAATGTACTTAAGTCTTTTAATCTACATTAATTATAAGGATTAAGAGGAAGAACCAAAATAAAACAGTACATCTCTAAATGTGAGGAGTACACCACATCACTACCAGCTATTTGGTATTTCATAAGTAGGTATTCATATTGCTATTTTTTTTCATATAAATTATTATAATTTTTAAGGGATCTTTTGTTGAATTTTCAGTTGCTTTTTGTAAACACACAGCATTTAAAGTTAGCCTGTCTTCCCTGGAGCAACAAGCCAGAGAAGATAGAGAACGTGTAAATAGAGAGAAGAAGCAGCCTTAGTGAGAACAAAGAAGTAAATCAGAGGAATACAACGTTATATTCAGATTGTTTCACAGTAGTTACTTTCTACAGCGTGAATAAACACACCCAAACCTCCACACACCCCTGCTGTGGCCTGTCGCCTATGTGTGTGTTTGTGTGTGTGTGTGGGGGGTTCGGTCAGACTCACACACTGATAGCAGCACACAGCAGCCACTCTCGACACAGCACAGGAGAGAGATGAACAGTGGAAACATTGAAGCACATACAAATGAATGTTTGTATCATGCACTAAAGCATGCCTTGCCTTTGCAGAAACATACACTATCACACACACTTAGTGATTGCCCCCTACTGCATTTGACAAAGAAATCAAATACTTGACTGGGAATTTCCCATCTATGCAGTATATATCTGTGTAGTGTGTTATCAGAAGTAATTTACATGATGCATTGTGGAGCCAGCCCTTTCCCAATGGAGCGGTCAAAGCCCATTCGTTTTGCATACCTGGTCCAATTATATTGTCAGGGAATGTGTAGGCCTTAATTATATGAGATGTTGAGGTGAGCCAGAAAAATGCTTGGTTAAAACTTGAATGACAGGAGGGGCTTTACATCCTTGGTTTTCCCAGTATGAAGTTAAATGGTGTTAGCAAGGTGTGCCCTAGCTGTTAGATGTGTTAAACATTGCTGTAAGGAGCTGTAACATCCCTGCAGGGGTCTATTACCCATGTTCTCTATTAGTGCTGATGGTGCTCCTGCTGCAGCGGCCATCCACGGCTGAATGAATACTTGGGAAACACAATGGGATCCATTGGCCTCTGTTAACCCTATAACAAACCCACTACAGTGTATATTATTGTTCTAGTGAAGGTTAACCTTGGATTTATACACTTTTATTGGTTGTAACATGTGGCAACACTAAGTCAAATAAAGAGCTATGCAACAAAATGAAGAATGCCCTGATAGAATAAATAGACTGCAGCTATATGGATTTGTATTTACACACAAATGCCTCGTCTATTAGCCTTTGTTTTGTTATAAAAAAACATAAAATTGACTGATTATGTATACCTGCAATACCTGTTTCCTCAGTGTGCTGCAAACATGTTTTAAGGATCTGCTGTCACAATGTATGTATGAGGAATGTATTAAAGTGTTCACATGTCATAACCTTTGATGTGCAAAGTTGTGCTCTCTGTGTCTATAACACCGAGAGCATTACAGATGTTCCCAAGGCTCAGAATTCCTCATAAATCCTCTATTGGGCACATGTGCCCACTACAGTGTCAGATAGCAGCAGCTGTTTGAGCTGTTTTACAGTCCTACTAACATCGTATATAACTGTTTCTATTCACAATGTCTCTTAGCGGTATTAGGCCTGAGGGCATGGTTAAGCCAGTATGTGGTTAGAGTGTATTATCAGTAGCCTAGAGCATTGGCTGAGCCTGTATGTGGTAAGATTGTATTAGCAGGGTTTGTCCTGACTTTCAGAATGGCATTACACCAACATAAACTTGTTAAATGTTCCTTTTAATGTATACCATCATAGCCTCAAAACTTTAAAAGCTTTACTTTACAACATGCCTAGCTTCGATAGCTTTATACCTCTCCCACTATGTCATTGTCTCTGTATTTCAAAATGCATCCGCCAAGATCGGAGAGCAGAACATGGCATTTGCCGTTTTAAGAATTGTGATTGTGTTCTTGACAAGGCATTTGACATAGTATTTACTGTAATAAATTGATTCCTTATCAGAAAATAAGGAGCAGAGGGAAAGTACACAGAGAATGACTTGAGATCACAAAAGTTAATGAGTATGCGCCGGATGCTAACGTAGCAATCAAAAAGTAATGGGAGGTCCAAAGACTCAATGCAAGAATGGCATGTCATGCTCAATGAAGGGCACACAACAATATCAGACTTTTTTGACTTCAAATTACTTATAAAAAATAACTTTATTAAATAAGATGAAACTTAAGAATGTCTTTGCAGTTATTCCCTCTCCCTGTACAGCCCAATGGTTTTCATGCAGTGATGTAGAGGGGCCATACATTCAATACAGTACAAAATACTAGGAGGATGATGACATAACAAATATATCAGGTTCAGGTTATTTATTTTTGTTTGCGGATAAAAAACAAGCGATCCATTATGACACACATTCGTAAAATATTTATCGATCTGTAAATGCGCCCCCTTGTCCATCACATTTAAAAACCACTAGTACAAACATGAGCAATCCTCAAAGTTAATACATAAATATTTAAATAAATAGGCATTGCTTCCATATCATCCGTGTGGCACTGCTACAACGTGTTCATTTGCACAATGGCTGCTGGAATAAAGCTGTTTTTTTACCGCTTTGTTCTACACTTTGGGACTAACCTCCGACCCGAAGGAAGAATCCATTAAGCCATGATAATAACCTTTGTGTTATTAATAAATCAAGTTGATTGGTAGTATGAATAGCTGAATTGTTCCATTCAATTCCATTTTTTGGGAATACAAAAAAAATGTTCTGAGCATACCAGCTCAATTAGGATGCTACCGTGACTGTTGACCTTAAAGAGTGTTTGCACATTTTCCAGTCAAAAGAATTGTAATTAAAAAATATGTGATGCTGGTGGAGCAGCTGTTGATCAAATTATCTGCACTAAAGCCATCTTGTGTGGTGGTATTGAAATGATGTATAAGAGCAACTACTAGTAAGTTACAACACATGTGTGTTAATTATTATTTCCCCATATAATTATCAGAAAGCACAGTGCAAAGTATAATGAAATGGGAGGAAAGCTCCAAAGTGCCACTTAGCCTAGCAATTAGCACGCCACTCCCCCTGCTAACAGTATGTGACTTAATGCCTGTTACAGCTGAACACAAACCATCTGTTTGACAGATCCAGCAAGCTTTCGGCTAAAAATCTCCTATGAAACAGCTCATTACCATTCCTTTTGCTACTGGCTACGTTTTTGCCTTAAAGAAAGGTCTAGCCAAGCTCAATACGCCTACAAATGTCTTCTAATTCAGTACTTGACCAAATATACTCAGTGGAACTACATCCCCGAAGAAATATAAGAGGGTTAGGAAGAAACAAAGTAGGGGTGTGCAAGAATTGTTCCATGGAAATAGAGGTGGAGGGAGTGCAAGCAAGAAAAGGGGAGAGTCAGAAGACCGAGGGAGGAGGGGTGGCAGATGGTGACATGTTGATTTATGAGCTGCAGGGCTTTTCATTAACCATACTGAGTTTTACAGAAACAGAGAGAGGAGGAGAAAAATGAGAGAGAGAATAAAAGAGAGAAACAGAAAGAAAGAGGTGGACAGCCAAATGCAACATTGGGGGAAACTGACAGATAGAACTGGAGGGATACAGCGACGGAGGAATAGGGAAGGGACATTAAGTTTAGGGGAGTATTGCCACACATATCATGATACAGCTCATCTTTTTTAACGTTGAAATTCCCAGTATGCTTCACCATGTCTGTCTATCTTTGTCATGTATGAACACGCTGTAGCTCCTGCTTTGGCTTCATGTCGCGGTATCTCCTCTGACTGGCAGTACTTGCAGAGATAGAGCAGTACATCTCCTTAGCCTTTTTTTCTTTGGCATCCCTGCCACCTGCAGACCTGTCACTACCAATCTTTGGAAATGCCCCAGGCTGCCAAATATAAGCACGAGCCGTTCACATTTATATCCCAGCTGTGAGATAGTATTATGAGGTGCTTGAGAGTGCTAATTCCCCCCCCACCCCTTCAAACTGCAGTCAGAAATAGACTTCACTTCCTAAACTACGTCTTCTCTAATGTCCACATTCAAGCATTCAGAGACTAGAAAGCAACAAAGTAGACTCCAGCATAAACGAAAGAATGTCAGTACCAAATACTGACCACCTGTAAACTGGAAAAGTGGCTCTTAGAAGTTTGGATTCATTCATATGAATCTATCTATTCTCTTCTGCTCTATAATCCACTAATCTGCTCTCTATGCTGAGTGCTTTGCAAACAACAGTTTCACAAAATGCGGCCGATATATGGCCAAAGTACACAGCTACCATGTGTTACTAGCTAAGCTTGCTTTGTTGTGTTTATCAACAGTATGTTAGCTTTCTTCCAAACCCCACACTGCATTTGATAACTGTACTGTACATGTTTTGGGAAAACACAACTATTTAGAACATGCTCTGTTAAATTACATACTTGGTAAGTACATGTGCTAAGTTGTTATGTTCTGGCAGCCATTGCTCCAACCTTCATACTGTATTTACTTGTTTGTCAGCGCTCATTTGAAATAAATGATTGACGGCTTTCCCTTTGTGCTACCACTGTGAGCGTACTGTTATAGGTTGACGATCATATTTCAAATGAAAAGAAGCTCAATTGTTAGGAGACCAAAAATAAAGACTGAGTCTAGCTTCATTATTTTCATAATTCTTGCAAGAAGGAAAAACACTTTCTTGCTATTTTCCCCTCTAATATGTATTTTCAAACCAAGTCACACACAGCCAGGCAGTGATTTGCTGTTTTTAACTCAATGCTCAGTAAACAGCAGAGAACATGCATGCTAAGACTTGTAAACTAGGAAACAAAATGTATATCTTGTGAAGTGTTTCATGTGTTCAATTAAATCAACCATAGAAGCATCGTTTCCAAAAAATAAAAACACACATTTTGAATATTTATTATAGCTGCAAATCAAATTATTTTTGTATCAAAGTGATACTTGAATCTGTTGCTTGACCCAGGTGCTAGACCAGGATTGAAACTCCAAATCCAAAGTAGGTTTGCACAACAGTTTCATAACAACTCTTTTTTATCGTTGCAACCAACATTTAAAGTGAGTTTACCAATTGAATTACCCACAAACATTCTGTTCAATCTTCTCTGAATTGTTACATAAACATGTTGACGGTTTACCATAAAAAGGAAAGCTTCATCTCTCCTTCAGGCTGAATCAGAACCCTTTACAACTCATTTGTGACCTCAGAATCATTCATTTCATATTTTAGGCTCGTATCATGATGTGCTTTAAAAGTCCCCAGCTGATGCAAAGCTAAGCAAAGTGGCTATTTCCTGAGGCTCACTCCAGGTTTTTTTTGCCTCGCTTGCGTTGTTTGGTTTTTGGATGAATCACAGTGTGTTGCAGAGGTGAAGCACAGGAAATACAGCAGAGCCCTCCAATTTCAGTTTCAGAACTGACCACATTTTATGGCATCCTTTTTCCAGAAAGGGTCAGCAAATCACTGCCCCCCCTCATTTTATGATAACTGAAATGTGAACACCTGCACACACATAAACATCCTCTAGAAACACGTTCAAATTCATGTTCTGTGTTCCTGTGCTTTGATTGACAGGTGTATGATGGGGAGAACACGACATCCCGTCTACTTGGAAACTTTACACATGATGGCATAATGGGTCTTGTCATCAATAGCACGTCCAATCGCTTGTGGCTGGAGTTCAACAGCAACGCCTCTGGAACCAATCAGGGCTTCCGCCTCACATACACAAGTGAGTGGTTCGAGAAAGATTAACTCAAGTCAACTGATTAAAAACTCGACAGCGATACAGTTTGTTTTTCCATTATATTTACTCATACAGCCACACATGTGTACGTGTAGGCCAAAGAAAAAGCAATCCTCTCTTTCGTTCTCTCACACACACACACACACACACACACACACACACACAGGTTGTTTTTTGCTCATGAACGCAACAGAACACAAACAGTAATTTCTTAAATGTTCTCATCATTGCAGTCCTTGTAAGGAGATGTTTTTAATTGAAAACTAGAGTGCTAGTGATTGTGTTAGATTGCACTCATGAATATATCCTGCATCTGTCCTGTGCCTCAGCCAAGTGATTCTTGAGTGCTACATACTAGAACAAAATAGGAGTCATGTACTACAAAACTCTAGAGACTTGTCTTTCTCCGTCAGCAAATTACCAAGCCATGTCTTTCCCTTCTGACAGCTGAGAGAGATCAACAATTACTTTTACAGGCAATTCTGCTGGAGGTGGAGCCAAAGTGCAACAGTAGTTTACCAGCAGGCACAAATATAATTGAGCATACACTATGAATTGCCCATAAATGCTCTCTCTTTTTCTCTCTCTCTCTCTCACCTACACTCACACATCTTATGAGCTTTAAAGAGAGTCTGTTAAGAAGGCAGGCCCAGCTGTTGTGTAAGTCAAGGAGGCTATTAGAGAAGCATTTATCTGCAAGTCATTAAAAAGAAGGTGAGAAAGTGACACCGCTGAAGTGGAAGAATTGCTGGACGGAGGGACAAGCAGATGAAGGTAGATGGTATATGGATACTAGATGGATGCTCTGCACGTCAGTTAAGACCATTATACAGCCGTTAGTCTGCAAGTCGTTAAACTGGAGAAGGTGACACCTACTACAACGGATGAACGGATAGATGGATAAGAGAGATTGATAAAGGGTTTATTCAGAAGAAAAGGCAGAGAAGCATCTGATCAAGAGAGACAGCGATGGTGTCAGGGATTTGAGTAAATCTGCTTTAATACTACACAGTGTTAGAGGCTATTCTAACGGAGTAATAAGAGTTCAAACATCTGTTCAACACATTACCAAGAAAGGTTGTCAGAAATGAGATGCATCTGTTTCACTGAAATGGATGCAGGGAGGGATAGGCAGCAAGCACGGCTCACTAAACAAGATAGCTCACTTAAAAAGTTGCTGGCTTTGTAAAAAAACGTTATTACCAAGCTTTATAGAGGAGTTAACTGATTGGACATTGAGTGCGGTCAGATTTGATTTCCAGAAATAACAGATAATATGTATTGTTTTTAACATAATCACATCACTCAACAGTCAAGCTTACTGGTGGAGGTTTTATTTAATCAAATATTCAGCAGCATCTCTATATTAACGTGGTTATGTCCAAGGCTGCTACAGTGTGCTGTGTAAATGACAGGTTATTCAAATCTTAGATATAGGTTTAATTTTATTATATTTGTACTAAGTTGTCATGTCAGAGGTTGGCTTCTCTACTATAAGCAGAGCCAAACGTGTTCAAACAGCAGTTTATGATAGTGACTGATTCACTGTTCATTCTCCATTACATAGCAACTCAGACGTTCATAAGAGGCTGATGTAAGGGAAAGAAAATACGTGCGCATTTTTGTGTCTTTGTTTATTCAAACGAAACTTTTCTCTTCTTTGTTATCTTCAAAACATCCAGACGTCCCTCGCAGTGTGCTCGTTCAAGTGAACAGTATATTTGTGGTTGTGTGGGATGGGAAATTATCTTTTGATGTTTTCCCACAGTTCCATATAGAAACCACATTTTCAATCCAGAAATATAATCGCTTTGCTGCTCGCTACACATCATAATATCTCTCAGAAAGGGGAGAAGCTCTTCCTTTTTCATAGAAACAAGCATAGGAGTAGAATCTCACAGCCGCTGTCAAATCAGGTTTCAGCATTAGCAGTGGGTGTTAAAACTTTACATTTCTGCAGAGGTGGTGAGATTCAGGAGGAAAACTCTGACCTTATGTCCAAAACGGCTCTGAATCACCCTGTTTATTCATGCAATGTTAGCTTACTGCATTGACAGAAAGACCTCATTTGTATGCCTGTGCGTGTGTTTCTCTATATTTATGTTTGCGTGTCTCTTTCTAGGTTTTGACCTAGTACGCTGCGAGGAACCAGGTGTGCCTAGTTATGGCTATAAGACTCAAGACGACGGCCATTATGCCAACACCTTTGTCCTGTACTCCTGCAACCCTGGATACAGTCTCTATGGCACTGGTACACTGACCTGCCTGAGCGGAGACAGACGTGTCTGGGACAAACCACTTCCTTCCTGTAACGGTTAGTATGCCACCACATGTGTAGGTTCTACACACATCAATAATTCAAAACTACAAGGTCTGAATTATTAACCATCTCTTCATTGAGAAACATAGCATGGGGAAAAATCACGTTTTTTTTTTACTAAGCTCCTGCAAAAGCATGATGATTCAAAAGAGGGAGTGAGCGAACAAGTGATTGAGTCCATTCGGCTGCATGCTTGAGAAGAGGGCATGGGAACTGATTCAACACTCTGTGGGAAATATTCATGGTGGCACTTAGTAAAAACATTTCTTGCTGATCCATCAACCTGCGCACACAAAACTATCTGAGCGTGGACAGCAGGATGTCACCGGGCATGAGATTTTAGTGGACCAGGCCTCTCTGTACTTTAAGGATGGCATGCTTAAGGTGCAAAAATAGGGGATGACTGAGTTGAACTGTGATACATGTATAATGTAAGCAAGGCTACTTTCTTGTCCCCTGAAGGTACTCACAGTATTTTATGCCAACGCTTTTGAAAGAAGCCTTAGATTTCACTTCTATTCTGAGTATGCACATAAATAGAATATTCAATCTGGAACAATTTATTTTCAGATGGCAGTAAATTATGTGATGTAAAAACCTTATTGATTCATCTGAAATTGTTGACTACATCTTTCTGGTACTGGACTGGATAAAAAGTGCAGCCATATGGACTTTAGTATTAAAACCCAACATGTAATAACTGCATCTTATTTAAATGGCCAACAAATGATAATACAGTACTTAATTTCCTTAGCTTGCAGGAAAAAAGATAGTTTACTTTTATACAAATATCAACTGTGATAGGAAGAAGAGACACATGATAGTTGAGAAAGCTGTTATTGATTTTGAACAGGGTTATGATGAAAAGTACCCGAAAGCATCACTTAATAGTCAGCCATCTACGTGTCTCACGCTCTGCACTCCAAACATATCGGGTATAATCTTTCAGACCTTGAAAATCCCAAAAATAATAGTTTATTTTCTGGCATTCCTAGAATATGTTTGAATATTTAATAGGTTTTAAGGTAGATAAGCTGCCTCAGGGCGGTGTTAGCTTTAGTTGGCACTTGGCAGCTGTTAATTAAGCTGGAGAGGAGTGTGCCAAACAATTCGGGTGCTGTGACATGCTGTTTTTCCCTTTTGCTTATGGACCTGTAACATTATTTGTGTCTTTTAGCCACAGCTTGTACAGCTGGCCATTATGATTCCTTATTTTCATTCACTAACCACCAGTGAAGCATGAACTCCACATTTGTTTGTTTGTATTGTTCCTACCTAGCTTTAAAGTCCCTAAAGCAGATTCACAATTTTTGAAGTCCATAATTCCTACTTGTCCATAAATATTTTGTGGTTTTGCATATTTGACAAATGAAAGCACTTTCCCTAAGTATTTTTTACCTTGCTGAGTAGATGCAGGCACTTGGCACATGTTCATTTGGAATTCCCTCCTGCTACCCACAAAGCCGTGTGTCTCTCTAACCTGCCAGCACACCTGAACTCTCTGAGGTGGGACAGGGCCTGATGTGGTTGCTAATGGCAACTAAGAAGAAAGTGTGTGCATTATGTGGGGTGAATGCATTTATGTGGGTGTGAATGAGTGTGTGTTTGGTTGGATGTGTGTAAATGTAAGTGTGTGTGTATCCCTGCAGTCAGTCATTAATTTGTAGCTGCTCTGTCGCTGCCTTATTTCAGGTGAGCCAGCCACCAGGAGAGTACTCTGGTGGAGCCCTGGGCTAACTTCCTCTGAAGCTACCTTTGTATCTTCCTCCTTTGTCTGTCTGCTGGGGCGTTCATCTTTCTGTCTCCCCCCCTGTCTGTCTGACTTGGTTCTACATCTGCATGTTCCAGCATGGAGATGAGGAGATGGTTTTGCCTCTGGCTGTTTCTATACTGTCTTTCTCTCGCTGTCTCTCCCACGTTGAGTCAAACAGAGTTGTGGTCTCCCTCTTACTCTTTCTGACGTTTTTCTATTCATGCAGTAAACCTGTCTATCTTTTTCTGCAATTGTGGGTGCCTGTTATTCTCTCTTTCTTTTTCTTTGCCGGGAAATTGCAGTTGTGTTTGGGCTCAGGCTTACTATATAACTGTTGTTTTGTGCCTCATATCCTCTCCACCTGCATTTCAAGATAAAACATAGTGAAGTAGTTACTTTCCTGCTATGTTTGTATTTTTACGTGTCTGGTAAAGTGCTTTCAAGTATGTTTCCGGCCATGTATTTGATTGTTATTTGCTATTTCCTTTGTGTTTGTGTTTACATATGAATGTGTTTTTGTGAGCATTCTGCCGAGGGTAATACAATAGCAACGGGTTGTCATATTATTGTAGATTGCAGAGCTGAGTTAATGGTGCCATCTTAAGTCACACAAACACACCATGCACTCACTGATATGAAGCATTCCCTATACAAAACAGTTTTCTAATCTGCAGCGATCTGGTTGCTCAGTGGGCTGCCATGTACTTCTATGATGAGTTCAAATCTGCTCCCAGCCTTTTTCCCCTGCTTCCTGCTATCTCCTGATACTCACCACTGAAGACAATACAAAAATAACATTAAAAGACAGTCTTCTCTTGTGCAATAAACTGCATCTTTTCTTGAACTTGAACACTATTGGGAGTTCCTTAGATGGAAAACAGCCATTCAAGTTATTCACAACACATTAAACTGTATAGCAGGAACTTGGATAATTCAAGGTTGATTTAGTGATTCAAGGCCTTTTTAAATGGATTTTCATTTAACTCAGCCTTCACATCCCAGGATTATTTACAGCAAAGTAATCACCTCTTATAGAGATATGGAGATGAGCTAAAACTGTAGAAGGGCTGGAGAGAAGACAAGAAGAAATACCATACAGAGACTCAAAAATAGACCCAGTGCTGAACACAGTCGACCCAAACAGACCCTAAAGAACAGAAACAACAGTTATTAAACATGATATGCAATAGAAGGAAGGTTCATGTTCCCTTAGCAAAAAGAAGTATGATACAGAAAACCGTCCTGTACAGATCCGTGGTCAGCTGGAACTCATCTTTTCAAACTTTTGCAGAAAGTAGTTCTGCATTTTGGAAAAGTATATTTGAAAATGGGTCTGTGTGTATGGACAACTTATATTGTTAGTTTTGTGTTTGGCTTAAGGATGGGTGAAAGCATGACGTGAATGTTTTGTCCACACTTCATTATTAATTACATAAGATGAAGTCCTATCCATTATTTGTGAATCTAATCTATAATTTGCATTTCATGGCATCCTTTTTTTTTTCTCACAATGGCTACTGATTTCCCTGATTATGACTTACGAGCTGTGAATAATTTTAACTGAGAAGGAGAGAGAGAGAGAGAGAGAGAGAGAGAGAGAGAGAGAGAGAGAGAGCGAGAGAGAGAGAGAGAGAGAGCTCTCTCTCTCTCTCTCGGCTCTCTCTCTATCTCTCTCTCTCTCTCTCTACTCTCTCTCTCTCTCTCTCTCTCTCTCTCCTCTCTCTCTCTCTCTCTCTCTCTCTCTCTTCTCTCTCTCTCTCTCTCTCTCTCTCTCTCTCTCTCTCTCTCTCTCTCTCTCGTCTCTCGTCTCTCTCGTCTCTCTCGTCTCTCTCTCTCTCTCTCTCTCTCTCTCCTGCTCTCTCTCTCTCTCTTTCATCTCTGCTCTCTTACGCGTTAAACCTTGTATTGTAAACCTTGTACACATCGGATTATCTATTTTTCAGATCCACCATGGCAATACAAGTGAATGTGCCTAACTTAATAGGAGTTATTTTCTTTATAAGGTCACCTTATGAAAAGTTGATTCAGGGACTCACAGTCTCCAATACAGTTCAAATGTCTTTTTCATTCAATAAAGTGGATTTTATAACCGAGTTGTGGCTGCAAGTCTCCAACACTATCTACAGCAGAGTTTTTTTATTCGTAGTAACCCTGCAGCAATCCTTGAAAAGATGGGTTTATTCCTACTTTGTTAAATGCTTTGATGCTCCTGCTGTCTTTGATATGTCCACGTAAATGTGTGAAGTATCGTTCGAGCAGCGGTTTTGTTGTTTTAGTAATGATTTGATCGATACATTTCAAAGGACATAAATCAAAAGAGGTGAAAACCTATGAAATGTGGTGTCCTTGTGATGTTCACCCTTTTGTCTCGTGATTCTAGCGGAGTGTGGAGGTCACCTGACTGGAGCAGTTTCTGGACGGATACTTTCTCCAGGATATCCTGCTCCATACGACAACAACCTCCACTGCACCTGGACCATAGAGGCTGACACGGGCAAGACTATCAGGTAATCATGAAGCACTTTAGAATGATGATATCCTGCAGATTTATATGAAATTAAAATAGGAATAAGACAACAGCTATTCCAACACATATATGCAGAATTGCTTTGCTCTGGCCAAGTTGAGGTAAGCTTACTAGTCAACTCTCTTAACAAGGACTTTACACTTTAACACTTACAGGACTGTCAGGTAATGATATATTCACTAATTATAGATAAATGCTCACTGTCAGAGCCGCTGCTGTGTAGGAGAGTACACCACATTAGTCATTATGCCATCACTGTGTTTCTCAACACAATGTGGCCCCTGCTGTGTGATGCGTCTATCTTCAACCTCTGCTTCATTTTATTTGATGGTTGACTTGATTTTGGTAAAGCTGCTGAATAAAGAACACATGTTAATGTTTGTATTTGATCTCTGATCTCTTGTGTAATGTGTGTGTTTTCCTCAGCCTACACTTCATTGTCTTTGACACGGAGGTCGGCCACGATATCCTGAGAGTTTGGGATGGTCCATCTGGGCCGTCAGACGGGGGGATCCTGTTGAAAGAATGGTCCGGCCCAGCCTTACCTGAAGATATCCACTCGACTTTCAACATACTCACACTGCAGTTTGATACTGATTATTTCATCAGCAAGCAAGGATTTTCTATCCAGTTTTCTAGTAAGTAAACTTATCGTCAAACGTAAAAAATGCACAATTATTTTACTGATTTGGATGATCTCTCTCCCTCTACACCCATCATCCATTTATGATGAAAAAGCTTTTTTGGAATTAGCAATTAATATAGCTAGTTAATAAACTCATCACACTAATAGTTTCTTAATTATTATATAAACCTCATTTATATTAGCTGTAGCAAAATTAATGTGGAATTAACGCTGCATTTAACAGGATTTCTGAAAAACCTTGAGCCAAAGAATCAAATGAGAATGAAATGTAATATCTCACCCTCTGGGGTCGAGGCTCATAAAGTGAAGAGCCCCCCCTAGCAGGGTTGGTATATAATAATTAAGGATATTGATACATTTGAGTAATAATATAATAACATGTGCAATGTGTTATTTTTATAGGCTAATAAAAAAAGTTGTTTTCATTCATTTTGAGGGTTTGAACTTACAAAAGTAACAACTATGAATCTCAGTATTTAAAAAGGTTTGAAGTGTTTTCATCATATCATTTCAAGAAGGGCAAACTGGACAATAACTGTTCCCCTTGGTTGCACTCGTGGCCTTCGCTGCTGAGCCACTGGACCCAAACATGTGTGCACAATCCTTTTTAGAGTCATTGGCCAAAGTCAATGCCATCCACTGTAGCAGCGAAATCAATCAGAGGCATACACTCATATCAACTTTAAAAAGCACACACACACACACACACACACACACACACACACACTTTCACGCTCATGTGCTCGTATATCTTCTCTATAGCATTTATTTACAGCACAACAATTGCACAACCCCATCCTGTACACCTCCACTTGCTCTGTTGTTTGTATGAATCCACATGCAAAGCAGCACACACACCCTCTAACACACACATTAACTTTTTTTAATGAGATGCAGTCAAAAATATTTACATCCAATGCTTTCTGTCCCTCACTCTTTTTCTCAATCCCTCCCTCACATTAGTTTTTCGCCTTGCTCCCCTTATTTAAAACAATAAATATTTGCACTCACAAACATGCTAATCACAGCAGTGTTATTCCATTACTATGGTAATGACTCCTTATATTTACCCCAATGTTGATTTACTAAAGCAAAGATAATGGTCTTTGCCACCACACAGGATTATTTAAAGCAAGGCTTTGTGAATTTATTGAGTGGGGTTTTTTTTTGGGGGGGGGGGGGGTTGGGGGGTATTGTAAATACCCATTTATTTAGGTTTTTCTCTAATTTGATCCTACTTTTTATACTTTCTGTGTTCCTGATGGTAAAAAAAACTGTTATTTACTAAAAGAATATTATAAATGTGATGTTTTATACGATGCTGTCCTCAAGCTATTGTAATATAAATGCAAAAGATAACATATATTTAGTCAGGATTGTAAATCAGAAAGCCGGTTTCCACAACAATCTTGGCCAGAACTCTAGCTAATATTTGAGATGAAACTTTCTTTGAATCCGAAGCTTCATGAGATAAAATGATGAGTCTACTGTTTAATGAGGATTCAAGCGGTGCCTTGTATGTCCACTGTCTGAAACATAACATCAAATCTACACATCTAATTTTGGTTGGCATTTTTATTTTACAGTCTAAGTTTTTCCTGCCAACACTCAACCTCTTTTTTGATCATAACATTATTCTTTTGACAAAAATATGCTTTACACAGATTATTTCATACATAGACACTTATTTATTGCATATAACTCTAATGTTGATTAAAGGTAGGGTAGGTAAGAATGGAGAAACCAGCTCGAGTGCGCTAGAATTTGAAAATACACAACCGGAAAAAATCTGCCTCTTCCTTCAGACTTCCTTACAGAGCCCCTCCTCCAACACACACGAACGCGCACATGACCAATGAGGGCACGAGATAAGTTTTAGCACGAGATGGAAGGCTGACAGGCAGGTAGGCCATCCAGTTATTTTAGCCGGGCCGGCTCAGATGATTGGTCGTGCTTTTTACAGCGCTACGGCTTCCACAGATGACATTTTTTAATGTATTTATTGTCAAAGCATTTCATATATTCATTGCTATCGGGATGTTAAGAGCATTCCATGGAATATAACAAAAAGTGTTTCTGGAGTGAATTACCTACCCCACCTTTAACATTTGTTTTGCCTTTTAGAACCTGATTCATTGATATGATGGAAACACTCTAGGTAATTCAAACAACAATTAAAGCCCTGTAGCTGAAACCCCCACACACAGACGCTGATTGTTGTGAATCCTTTCGAAGCACACAGCTTACCCTAAGGAGAATCCACTAATTAAGCAACAAAACAAAGACCACATTTCATTGCACCTAAAGGAACTTATCATTTAGTCTCTAACTGGTCAGTTGAAGTTGTCACTTTAACTCCTTGCTATCTTCAACAGTAAAAATACGATATGAATATTATTGATAGTACTGATAGTGTCCTCCAATCAACAGTAGGTCAATAACTGTCTCACCTTGTCCGTCTCACTTTCTCCAGCCACTACAGCAACAACGTGCAATGACCCCGGCATCCCTGTGAATGGTTCTCGATACGGCGACAGTAAGGAGCCTGGAGACAGTACGACCTTCCAGTGTGACCCAGGATACCAGCTGCAAGGCTCCGACACCATCACATGTGTACGGATGGATAACAGATTCTACTGGCAACCTGACCCCCCAATGTGTATCGGTAGGTGTACATTTATCTGTAGATAACTGACTGCCAAACTGAGATTACATTAAATTAAAAAAATGATACTGTGCTCTGACATTAATGAGTTGGAGACTTCAATGTCATACTGCACATTAAAAAAGGGAGACTAAATATGGATATTAAGATTTTAGATAACGTCCATTTGAAGCTCCAATGAATACATCAAACAATGAAACACCAAGTGCAGAGCCTTTAGGAAGAGGAATGATCCAAAGGTGTATCTTAAATCTCAAGTGTAGAGAGCAGACAACAAACAGCTCTCTGTGTTGTTCTGCCACATCTGATACACCTCTCTGAAGGCACATCAACCCAGGCTTGTTGGTGAGAGGATCTCCAATCCCAAATGATGCTGCCATTCATTCTGGATGCTTGGTCTTTAAGATCAGAACAAGTGCTGAAAGAACTAAGGTTTGGATAAGTATTCAGCAGTGTCGCTATGGACCACACAACAATTCAGAAGAGGAGAGATAGGGTTGGAGAAAAAACGGAATGACGCAGGAATCTGTCAAAGGGTTGCTATTTGAAAGCTTTGAAAAACAACAATGCTTTTTTTCTCTTTTTTTCTCATATCATCACAACCATCTGGCCCACCTGCTGCTTATAACCCAGAGAGCTTCCGCATCCCACTCCACACCTCATTCACACAATTGGGCTGCAGTTCTTCTTCTTTGGGTGTCTTTCCTTTATCGGCTCCTTCTGACACACTTGACTCTCTTCTCTTAAAGAAGGAAGGAGGGGAAGACTGACTTTCTTGAGAAGGTACAGGAATAGCAGAGTCAGTGCAAGTAAAAGATGATATCTGTAATGCAGCAAGAGCCATTCAGTATCCTCACCGTACAAGTTAGAAATCCCATTTTAGTGCAAAAGAAGCCTGTAGCACATTCCTGACCACACTTTCCAGCCGGTAGTTTGATGCTGCTAAACTACATGCCTTTTTTGGGTGATACATGCTGGATCCAGTTATTTTATGTGCAATTAGAATCGATAGAATCATAGAATCGATAGAATGAAACCCTCTTTAATGGTCACACATGCAGAGCACACAGCACACACAGTGAAATGTGTTCTCTGCATTTAACCCATCCTAGTACCAGGAGTCTAGTACTAGGAGCAGTGGGCAGCTATTGTACAGCGCCCGGGGAGCAGGGGGGGTGGGGGGGTGTCCGGTGCCTTGCTCAAGGGCACCATGGCAGGGCAGGAGATGAACTGTCACCTCTCCAAGTAGCACTCCACACTCTATATTCAGGTCTGGTCGGGGACTTGAACCGGTGACCCTAAGGCTCACAGTCCAAGCCCCTACTGACTGAGCCACTGCCGGACCAATTACCTTGCACAGGAAATATCTAGTGTTGAGTCGTTCTTAGATGGATGAGGAAAATCACCAGAGATAACCATAAAGGTGTGGGGCTGCTTGTTTTTATTGTTACTAAGCAGGATTAGGTATAAAATAAGACACAGCTGAAATGTTGAATTTAACAACATTAGCAAGTTGGGGAATATTCCTGCAACATCTATCACCGTGGTGACCCTGGAGCTCCCTTTATGTTCCTTCCCCTCTCTTTATCAGCCAGCCGTGTTGGGAAGTCCTGAAGCACGCTCACAGAGACTTGCCTTGTAACCATGCCTGTGAAACACATTATGCTTTGTTCCTGATATTGCCTCTGACTCTTTACCAGTGACCTCACGTTTTGCGCGACTGTAGATAAAATGTAGGGCGTAAATCTTTGTCTCTTAGCTTAGCCTGCGTACGCTTCTCTCTCCTGCACTCTCGGGAGGTGAATCCCTGGGTGTTCAAACGCTCCTCAGATTAAACCAAGAGCGTGAGTGTGTGTGTGTCTGTGAGTGATTTGCAACTATTAATGCCTTTGTTTACCTCTATTTCAGGGTTGATAATCCGTTCACACCCACCTGCCACCCCCAAGACACCTCTCCATGTTTCAAATGCTTTCTTCACATCACCAAATTGCTGCTTGAATGCATCTCTCTGTCTCTCTTGCCAATATCTCTTTCCTGCTTTCTGGCTTGTTGTGGGATAACAGGACCGCTTGGGGTGATTCTCTCTGCTAACTACCCCCAGCCTCACACTTTGTCTAAATCTCACAGTCTCTCCCTCTATCTCCTTTTTGCTCTTTCAACCTCTTCAGCTACCTGTGGAGGTTTTATCAACGGCCCACCTGGGAGTCATTTTGTCTCTTCTAACCAACCTCTGCCATACTTCCCATCGCTAACTAACTCTCTTCCACTATGCCGCCCTGTGGGGGCAATATGTGTGGTCAACCAGGAGTGATTCTCTTTCTAAATTACCCCAAGGCCAATGCTGCGTAATCATCTTTCTTCTTCTCTTTCCCTTTCTACCTTCTTCTCTCTGTCTCTCTCTTACTATTTGTCTCCAGCGACATGTGGGGGTAACGTCAGCGGCCCCTCAGGAGTAATTCTGTCTCCTAACTACCCCCAGCCTTACCCCGCGGGGAAAGAGTGTGATTGGAGAGTCAGGGTCAACCCAGACTTTGTCATTGCTCTCATCTTCAAAAGGTAAGCCGGCAAAATGTAAACCTTGGCTCTGTATCTATGTATGCACTGTGTACCTTCCTGATATGTGTTCTTAAGCTTTACACCAGGAACGCAGCCCGTCTGTGCTTATAGAGACACTGCAACACAGCAATGTATTTAGAGTTTAGAGTTTCCTGTGAGAGTTCAGACTTTCCTCTCTTGTATTTGATATTTAAAAAGTTGTCCATGTTTTTGTGGACTTAGATGCATCAGGAAGGCAACAATAAGAAGTGTCTAAATATTAATCAAATAAACTGATTGCTTTATGACAAACCAGTGTTCATTAAACATTTGTTAGGTGTTGAAGAAGGATTGCTAACAGATCACAAATAATATTACAATAAAAGTAGACGGATAAGAGGGCAACACCTTTTCGTGCATGTTGAGGCTGCAACAAACACATCAGGGCAGAGCACTGATCTCACTCATTAAAGACATTTCTAATTAGTCGACCCAAATACCTGAGGAATCACAACACATTTTGAACTTAAAGATTTAGAGGTTGAACAGGGTCCCATTAGATTTGTTTTTGAAATGTGTTTTTTTCTTCTGGCTTACATTTAAAAAAAGTATAACCCTCCATGGACTTTGTTTTATGAGTTTAGTTAGTGAGAGTAGACATGTCATGCCTCACTGTCCCTTACGCAGCGTCCACACGGCGGCGTGCGTTGAAGCTTCAACGCTTCTGCCCATTCACTTTGAATGGGGTGACGTCACGCTTTGCCGAACTGCATTGTGGTTCCATCGCTTCGCTTTGCTCGCGATGTTCTACTTTTGAAGCTTCGACGGAAGCGTCAGCCAATCGAATCATATGCCAGTACAAGCTCTAGCCAATCAAACCGCGTGCTTGTGTGTCCGGGGCGGGAGATTCATGTGATTGGTTGTTGGTCGAGCTTCAGACACGCACGCCGGCAAGCTTCAACGCTCGCCGCCGTGTGGACGGGCCGTTACAGTGTGAAGGAGGTCTGTGCTGTATCGTCAGGAATCAGGTCCAGTTCAGTCTAATGTAAACTAACACTCAGTAAAGGATCATTAAGGTAACTAATAAACCCATTTGGGTCAGGAAAGCTTAATCTGTCTGAAAAACTACATTCAAATCCACTGACATAACTATTGTAATTTAATGTTTGGTTTGTGGTGAGATTATCTCATCTCTCAATTTTATACATTTGTTTACATTCAGTGCAAATGTATGATCCATTTCCTATGCATCGTTGAAGACAGGATTCATAATATGAGAAAATAGAATTGTATGAACTTTTTACATATGTTGGCAGATAAACGTCGTTTGCCTTGATTTGGAGAGTGATCTTCGGGAGTAAAGAGAAAGGGATTTCTCAGTGTTTCTGTGTTTTGTTTTTTGGTAATAGGGCAGTGTTTATTTACATTTCCCGTCCTGATTGTGCCTCAGTGGTGAATATTTTTACAAGTCACAGTGGTTAGGGGCTTGTGACTAAGGCGAAAATTAAGATTGGAGTTTCACATGTAGCAAAGGAGATAAAAGCAAAGCGGACTAACTCCAGATAGCCAAAGGAGAAAAAATGACCCAATTTTGGCTTCATGTTTTTCAGCTGGAAAGATAATTCCCTTCTTTACTAACAGTTAGACAGTTTTTATTTTACTTTGAATTAAGTTGTCTTGAATTTGATTGTTTTGTGAATGCTGTGTGCATTTTCTTTTTTCATTGTATGTCCAATTCGAACCTAGTAATTTTGTTTTTATAAACACAGCTGGACTACAATTTGACCCAATTTGTGATGATTCATTCCTTTGTTCAGTTTTTGAATCAAATCACTGTTACTTAAATATCGTGAGAATGAAGTTTGTGGTGTCACAAAACGATAATGTTAGTGTCCACATAAAACGGACCTTTCTTTTATGGTAGTGCTTAAAAGTTAGCAGCCAAAAACAGAGATGGAGATACATACATCATTAATTAGTAAAAAATGTACTAAGTTTTCAGCATTGCTCTTAATTTGAATTGAAGTCTTAACAGACACATGCGGTCATGAGAGGTTATGTTGTTGTCCCATTTTTTGCTCTGTGAGATCTTTATGTTCTTGACATTTAGTAGCTTTAGAATTCAGACAAGGATGTATCACTAATGCAAAAGGTATTAGCACGGATCATTTTAATGCTTTGTCAGTGGCAAAAGGGCTTATGTGCAGTTAAGCCCATTCTGTACCACATAGATACACAGGGCTTAAACATGAGCATTCTTTATACTTATTTGAACTTTGGTATTCTTTTGTACTTCTTAAATACATACTTTGCCCAAACTCATAAATTATTGATTGTCTTTTTGTGTCTGGCCTCTATGGTATTCTTTTTTACTTCAACGCAAAACGTATGTGTTTCATTTCCTAACCTTGATTTGGAAGATGTTTGAAATGTTCCTTGCATGCCTGTTTTATTATGTGAGTGCTTGTGACATAAAAAGGTTTCATTTTGTACATGATTAATAATTAATATACAAGTGCTTCACAATAGCAACATTTGAAATGCAAAGAAAAATAAATTAACTTAAAAACAGAGAATAAAACACAGAGATCAAAACCAACTTAGAGTTCCCTAAACATAAATAAATAACTAAAAATCAATTCTAAAATACTAGGGTTTGAAAGTGATGTAAACGATCCGACAAAGTTTACAGCCATGATCACCTCAGGCTGGTCATTTTCAGAGTCTACTGTAGAGTATGAATCTGAACCTAAAAACAACAAAGAAGGACGCATCAGACGACCTCAGGGTGCGACAAAGGACATAGGGCAATAAAAGATCCGATACATTACATGGGGCAAGGCCTCTCAGGGCTTTGTAAGTAATCACTATTATCTTCAAATCAAACCTAAAAGCCAGTGTAAGATAGCCAGGATTGATGAAATGTGGAAATGTTTCATCACCTCCTTCTCTTATCTACCTTTGCTCTGACACACACACGCACACGCACACGCACACGCACACACACACGCACACGCACACACACACAGTTAAGTCCCTTGACTTCCACAACACTAAGGTGTAAGGTGTAGTTGTACCAGACAGGTAGTAGGCCGAGCTCATACACACTCAAGAAACCATAGAGGGAGGTTTATTAATATATATATATATATTTGTTAGTCTGTACACTTACAGACACATTTTTGACAGATACGAGACTGTGCTAACGTAACATACACTAAGACCTTGTGTGTGTGTTTGTTGTTGGACTTTTACCCTTACGAGGACTACATGTCTTCACCTATGTATGGAGAGAAGAGGAAAAGCTGTCGAAGTGAAAACCAGAAAAACTTTTACCAAGAAATATGCTTTAGGAGCTACTGTAGGGTTGGGCTGCAGGTTACATATAATATGTTGTGCCAAACAAACACATGCATGTACATAATGAGGATATAAATCAAAATAGATCTTGACAAACACTTTCACAGTGAGACAACAGTTTCTCCAATATAATATTCATATGATGCAGCACGACGGCTCTGCAGCAGCACACACACCATTGTTATGTTTGTTAAATATCTATGAAGTTAAATTATTTTTGACAATATATTGCCGTATTCAATTATTCAAGAGAAAACCAACAATAAATATTTAAAGTTTACATTTGTAATCCACTTAATAAAAAACCCAGTAAACATGTCAAAATGAAGGTGAGATAACAGACCATTAGAAGAGTGATAGCACACACTAATTGGCAGTCATTAGATGAATTATACAACCGTTTGAATACAACATACATCATTTGATTAGAGAATTTGAAAAACGAGCACAAACAAACTATGCAGACACTCTTGCTGGATTCTTAACCCCAAGTTTCTTTTTGTTTTCTACCCCAGTTTCAACATGGAGCCAAGTTACGACTTCCTGCACATCTACGAGGGTGAAGACTCTAATGGGCCGTTACTAGCAAGTCTCCAAGGCAACCAGGCCCCAGAGCGAATAGAGAGCAGCAGTAACAGTCTCTTCCTGGCGTTCAGATCGGACGCCTCACTGGGCATGTCTGGGTTCGCCATCGAATTCAGAGGTAATTACACCCCAAAAAAAACTGTGCTTTTAATACAAAGTCCTTGTTTATTTTTCCTCTTGAAATTGTTCTTAGGAAATGTTTCAAAGCAGTCTAATTTGCAGACAATTGTTAGTTGTGGTAGTACACGTAAAGCAAGAAGTAGAACGATAATTCACAGTTAAAGTAGTACTCATCACAGTGGTAGTAGAACTTTAACTGCAGTATTATTAGAAACAGAAGTAGTAGAAGTAGTATTAGTATTATAGTATAGCAGTATTAGGGAAGCTGCATTAGTAAAAGCCCAGTATATGTAGTCTTAGTAATAATAGGTGACAGTTTTCGTCGCAGCAAAAGTAATAAATTGGCACTCGATTCTGGGCCTGATTAAGTTCAAAGCTACAAAAATAGGCCAGTAACTACTGTAGCTGTGATTATTATATGTGATGGATTGCAGGAGAAATCAGTGCTGTATTACATTTATACTTTTAATATTGTATAGGGCAGACTATGATTTTGTATAGGGCAGATAGAGCCCAAACATGTGCTGAATGTGTCGACAGATACATCTGGCTAGAGTCTCAGTTTGCTTGTGATTGATGCAGGAGTATGCAATTAAATATTGGCTTTTTTTAAACTAAAACATCGATTATTAGAAAAATGTGATAATTAATAATGAACACAAGATCTGATAAGTGTAATTTAAACTTAAAGTGGTTAAAGGTTGTTGCTTCCCATTTATCAAACTTACATTATCTCACTTCACCATCATTGAACTTTTAAATCACCACAGACGGCAACTGAACTTTGCTTTTAAGTAAATGTTATGGCATTTACAGTAAGTGAGTTGCTGCATTTCTGCATCTATATACATCCCACTGCTGAACTGCCGATGAGTTGTACTTCACTTGCAGAGTGTGTCGTAGAGGGCAGTCCTAGGTTCAGCTCAGGAGCTGACTGTGTAATGAGCTCCTGTCTGAGTAAATTAGTTCAACACACACAGATTGCCGACGCAAAGTCAATGTGAAATGCTCTCACTCTACATTTTAATCCTAAACCTGCCCCTGTATTTGATAAATATTTGGATTGACATTGATGTTGAGTATAAAACATTTGATACAGGAGTGTTCTGTAGACTGGATTATATCTTACTCAAGTCATTTCTCCCTTTCTGTTTATTAGAAGAGTTTTCCAGTTGAAACGGCTGCTATTCCATGTCAGCCCATGACTTTCTTACTTTCACAGATTGTGACTCATACTGGTTTTACAGATGTTGCTTGACTGGGGGTGATTTAACAGCCACAGACAATGCGGAGCTGATGATTAGTTGTTTGACTGACTAGAGACTAGATCTGCTCTGTCAAATTTTATGAAGTATTTTTCCTCGTGTTTCTCTCACTCCATTTATCTCTAATTAAAAAAAGATTATCTCCTTCTCTGTTGTCTGTCTCCTCACGCTGCCTCACACCTCTGTACTTTTGTCATTAATTCACTACCTTTCTTCTGCCATCTCTCTAATTAAAATACAACCTTAATCATCTCCCTGTTTCACTTCCATCTCGCCCTCCATCTCTCTCTGTCTGGCGGTTTTCCTCTGTCAGGCCCAATATCTCACTGTTATTGGGCGATCACAGTAAAGCAAACAAGCTGGCCCAGTACCAAGTCATAAATAGCCAAGACAGTTTTGAGTTGTCTTGACTCCACAATTACCCTTATTTGTTCCTTCCTCTCCCAAGGGGGAGATGATATAAAAGCAAATATTCTATATGATCTATATTAGTCTACAAATAGCAGCCTGTCAAGTCCCTCCAATAGTTTTGACCCCTGATGGAAGCTGAAAATGTCCTTTATTGAGCTGCATTGACATTTTAGGCACAATTTAGAGTTAATAATTAACTCAAATGCATGTCTGTTTATATGTGTGCACTTGGCAAGTGTGCTCTAAAGATCAATGGGTCATATGTATTAGTAATGTGTTATGTAGGGTACAAAGAGGGGACCCCTATTAACTGTTACACTGCTGAATGGCATTCTGGGAACAGTTTGCTGTCTTGTGATTCTTGTGATGTATTGCACCCAAATGATAGGTGAACTCCAGCATTTCTAGATGTGACCCTGTCACGGCAGGTGTATTGCTCAGAACCCAAGGAAGTGTTTAGTGTGACGTTGTCTGGATTAGCGTTTCTCAAGAAATCTGCAAACAGAAATACTGAAGCATATTTGAAACAGGAAATGCACTAGTTTATTCAAATTGTAACGAAAAAGCATTCATTTGCCATCAATTGGATAGAAACTATGCCTGTTACTGAGCCCTTTCCCTCACCGCATGGGAAACTGATACATTGCCAGGTGCTGATAAGAGATCTCATGAATTTACCGATACAAATATTATGAAAAAATCCAAACATTAGTAGTTTAGTGATATTCAAAATAGTTGGTCCTTGTCCTTTTTCGATAACACTAACTTTTACTCCCCATTCTCCACAGAAAAACCAAGAGAGGCCTGTTTTGACCCTGGTAACATTATGAACGGCAGTCGGACCGGATATGACTATAAACTGGGATCTCAGGTCTCCTACAACTGTCACCATGGCTACACAACAATGGGCGGGGAAAGCATCACCTGTGTCATGGGGAATGATGGGAAGCCTGCGTGGGACAGGGCACTGCCAACATGTAAAGGTAGGAGAGACATACAATAACTGCAGCTTTACAAACACCATGATGATGAAAATGTCATGGGGGGAAATATCGCTTATGATAAATTGTTTAAAAAAAACAATCTGCGTGCACAAACACTCAATGGCCAGCTTTCACGGTTCAATAGGACAATCTCATAAATGCCAATATAACTGTTGTGCCACCTTTAAGATGCTTATATTTTTAAGTACTTGCTATGATGTGAGGTTGGGCCAAGAACTGCTGTGTGTGTGTGTGTGTGTGTGTGTGTGTGTGTGTGTGTGTGTGTGTGTGTGTGTGTGTGTGTGTGTGTGTGTGTGTGTGTGTGTGTGTGTGTGTGTGTGTGTGTGTGTGTGTGTGTGTGTGTGTGTGTGTGTGTGTGTGTGTGTGTGTGTGTGTGTGTGTGTGTGTGTGTGTGTGTGTGTGTGTGTGTGTGTGTGTGTGTGTGTGTGTGTGTGTGTGTGTGTGTGTGTGTGTGTGTGCGTGTGTGTGTGTGTGTGTGTGTGTGTGTGAGAACTTCAGAGACAGACTGAGAGTCTGTCAGGGATTGGAGGGCTGACCTGTCTAATTGATTGACAGCTCAGAGAGCCAAGGAAGTGACACCTGCCAAACTGCCATTCAAGTGTATTTGTGATATGGGTGTGTGTGTGTGTGTGTGTGTGTTTGTCTCGCAGTGACAGACCTGGCCTGGTGCCAAAGGTAAATATTCAAATAAGCCGCAGAGCGAGGTGGCAGGACAAGGAAAGCATTTTAAATGAGCACAAACACATATATGCACACACACACACACACACACACACACACACACACACACACACACACACACACACACACACACACACAGTACAGACTTACAGTACTTATGCTTCAAACACTTAGAAAAGCTCATATGAAGCTGTGTTTAATAATGTCTGTGGGACAATATAAAGTGGGATTACTGTATAGGTTTTTGTAGAGAATAAAGATGAGTTTATTGTATCCAGAGTAGCTATTTGAGCACAGCAACCAAGCAAAACAACTTCTCATGTCATTTAATGTTATGTTCACTTTCTTTCAGTTTATTTCAAGATGATACTGCCACTTATCAACTGTATATGTGTTACAGTTACTAAACTATATAACATCTTTGTCCAGCTGTGGTCTCGAACCCAACAATTAGATAAATAACAGGAAAATGACAAAATTGACAGGAAGTTCAATTCCTACATTTTAGTTTTACACTTAGATTTCATGAATTTAAAGTAATATGGCAGTCTTTCGATTTAACCAACTAGCAAGCTGGCCATCAGATAGTTGGTAATTCAGCACATAATTTAACTACACAAACAGTTAGTTAGTTATTTGGTCGGGTACTTGATCAGTGAATACGTAACCTGCTCCCCTTCTGCGATGTGCTAAACAAAAGCTATTCCAGTGTTCGGGAACATGACCAGAACTTCTTGGTGGCAACATAAAGAACTTGTATTCATTAGCACATAAAGTGGAGCTGAAATTGATTCGGTGTAATATTTAGATGCCTTTATCCACAATAATGTATTTGTGAACAGAAGCCAAGTATCGATATTTCATACACATTTGATGGCTATAAATGGAACAACACCTAATGGTCCTCTATCAAAAAAAAGGATTTGAAACTACTCGAAACTTCAGCTAGAATTGATTAATGTTCTTTTACTGGAATTGATTTTGACATAATGATAGTATAAGGTGTGTTTCTGTCAGCTTGTTACTGTTGTTAAAATGTATACTCTGCAGCTTTTAGTGTTGCTTCACAGATCATTACGCTGGAAGAATGACCTTATAACACTGTGTTTGTCCTATCTGAGAACAGAGACAGAGTATCATATTGGCAACTATACCAACTCAAGACTTAACAAATATGTATTATATTATTGTACATTTATATAGTACAGAAACCATTGTTTTATCCACATTTTTCTTTGGGACTGTGTTTTAGAAGCTCTTGCCTGACCCTGTATTCTTCAATGGAGTTATTTGTCGTTTTCTCACAGTGAGACAGACTTGGATTTGGTTCCTGGTCGAGACCCTTGCTGTGTCCCAGATTCATAGATGGATCTGCAGAGATAGCAGTCACACTCTACACTTAAGGACAGTCACATAATCAAAGCATAACAATTTAACTAAATCCAGTCCTTCACAGTCATCTTGCTCTCTGTTCATATTGCACATTGGATTTTCTCACCACATAGTTAGAAGTGTGTCTGTCTGCCTGTCTCTCTCTCTTTCTTTGGGCAGCTCCTGGGGCTTTTAGACCAAACTCATTAGATGGGGTGAGACCTCTTTAAATAATACATCCCCACTTACACTCCCTCTGTCTCCTCTCTTCTCCTCTTTTGATGCCCTCACACTTTCCTCTTTCACCTTCTTCCGTTTCCTTTTCTCTGTAACTATTTCTCACTTCCTGTTATTTTATCCTCTCTCTCCCTTATTCTAGCATGCTCTTACGTCCTCTGACTCTGTCTGATTTACTCTCTCTCTGTTTCTCTCTCTCACACACACACACACACACACGCACAAACACACACACATCCCATCTTAAACCGCTCTTTTATTGGTTTCCATGGTAACTAAGAGCTGGTGCGAGTAAGAAGGAATTCTCCGTGACTGTTGATAGGGTGTGTGTGTGTGTGTGTGTGTGTGTGTGTGTGTGTGTGTGTGTGTGTGTGTGTGTGTGTGTGTGTGTGTGTGTGTGTGTGTGTGTGGTGTGTGTGTGTGTGTGTGTGTGTGTGTGTGTGTGTGTGTGTGTGTGTGTGTGTGTGTGTGTGTGTGTGTGTGTGTGTGTGTGTGTGTGTGTGTGTGTGTGTGTGTGTGTGTGTGTGTGTGTTTGCGTGCGTGTGTGTGTGTGAGAGACAGAGAGGTACAGAGCGAGAGAGAGAGGCAGCTATTACAGAGTGCCACCTAGAGGAAGTATTCACACACAAATGCACACTAATCCCAAAGTGTAGAATACCTCTCACGGTTAATAATGCAAACACACTTGAATGGTCAAAGTAAAAAAATATACTATATGTTTAAATATTAGAAAGACACAACTGGACACAATTTATTTTGTGCTGTATACATTATCACATAGATTGTTGTTGGCATATGATACTGTACATGAACAAGTTTGGTAAATTGTGGCCCCATTTAGAGGATTTAGACCAGCGGTTTTCAGAGAGCTTTAGGGGAGGCGCAGCGGGAGAAAAAAATAACGAGAAAAAGATTAGTAAAGTGTCACTTGCACACTTTTGGCTGTCTGTGGACTGTGGAGACCGAGTTCCCCCAACTCGCCAAAAAGGCTGTAAAAGTGCTCATTCCCTTCACCTCCACCTTCCTGTGTGAGTGCGGGTTTTCCGCATTGACGTTGATCAAAAGCAAGTACCGGTCAAGGCTGCAGCCAGAGGATGATCTGCGTTTATTCCTGTCTACATTGCATCCCCATCCCGTCTGATTTTCAAGACCCACTCCCGCCCTGTACCCACGACGTGCAATACCGAACCCGCCCCGCCACCCGCACATATTGCCAATTAGTTCCGCAAACAGACCCGACCCGTCGGCACAAGATCCGCAAACCGACCCGAACCCCCATGCAATTATTAACACACGCAGTTGCGTATTTGGCTCAAAAAGCGTGGGATGTTGGTTATTTTCTCCATCTAGGATGACACCAAAAGCATTCCAGACGTTGGATTATCCACGATGTTGAAAATGTTAAAAATGTTTTTAAAAAATGTTTAAAACTGCTTTTTATCTACTCTCTGTAAGTCACTATAACTGTTCTGTTTATTGTGCTGAAAAAGACTCCAGAAGAATTGCAACTCTTCTTAAAGGTTTAGGACATTTTTTAAAATATGTTCCTGTTCTCTCACGACCCCTCCAAAAGCATTGCTGTGTGTGTGTGTGTGTGTGTGTGTGTGTGTGTGTGTGTGTGTGTGTGTGTGTGTGTGTGTGTGTGTGTGTGTGTGTGTGTGTGTGGTGTGTGTGTGTGTGTGTGGTGTGTGTGTGTGTGTGTGTGTGTGTGTGTGTGTGTGTGTGTGTGTGTGTGTGTGTGTGTGTGTGTGTGTGGTGTGTGTGTGTGTGTGTGTGTGTGTGTGTGTGTGTGTGTGTGTGTGTGTGTGTGTGTGTGTGTGTGTGTGTGTGTGTGTGTGCGTGCAGAGAGGAAAAAGGAAAATGAGATACAGACTGTGAGAGGTAGGACTACAAAAGTGTACGTGTGAGTTCAGGTGGATGTGTGTGGATGATCAAAGTGCAGGAATGTGTGAGAGAAAGAGAGTGACTTGCATGGCATTTTTTTGCATTTATTTGTGTGTGTGTGTCAGAGGGTGTGAGTGATCAAAGCTCATATGTGTGAAGGCTTTTGATAAGGCTGACACCTGAGCCTAGAGCAGCACTAGTGGGGGAATGTGGGTAGATCAAGACAAGACCTCTAGACCTGAGGGTGTGAATGCTGCAACACAACAAGAATCAATCCTAAAAAATATCAATCGATACCATTGCGCGGGAACAGAAAGAGAGGAAAAAAAGAAGGTGATTAGTTTGATGCTTTAGGAAACAAGAAGAAGTAGAAAGAGTTGGAGTGGGAAAGCGGCGGAGGAGTTGGTTGGAGTACAACACATCTCTAGCAAAGGAGTAGATACCAAACCAAGCTGTATTTTTTATTCTAGGCATGCAAATCTGTATTACTGAGCCAAGTCTCAGACGAGAGTACAGGCCACGTCTCAGTGTCCACACTCACTGTCTCATAGGCTTTGACATGTGTTCCTGATAAGTCCACAAGGGCTCAGGCTGTCCCACTGTGAAATCGGAAAGTGCTTCAGGGCTCTCCAGTGGAATTTTGAGCCCTTAATGCACAGTTTCCACTGAAATGCTGGAGGCTTGAGGGAATAACCCTCAAGTGGGTGTTCAAAATCATCCAAAAGAAAAGAGCTGAAGGAGCTGGAACATTTTTAACATGCTCAGTCGACCTATGTCCCTCAGCAAGTTGTTTTAAAAGGGTGATTTTTATCAAACATTGTTAATAACATTAAGGCTTTTATTACTTTTTACAAGACAATACATGTAAAATCAAATCCGTACATGTTAATGGCCACAGGCAGGCCTATAAGACCTAGGCAACATATTCATTTACAGAGTGCTGTCCCTTTTTTATACAACACTTTAACCTCCGCCCCCTTGTGCTCTCACATTTTCACTGAGCACAGAGGTGATGATAATTAAAGTCTGTTAGGGATCACAGCGTGTACGAGGGTGGACATGGCACCGCGCCCCAGCGGTACGCACACTAGCAACCGCAACAAGAAAAAAAGTGAAGAGGCAAGAAGAGGTGAGATAAGAGTACACAATGGGAGTGTGTGTTTGGGGGATGACGTTGACAGATGTGCTATTTGCTGCTGTTGTCCAAACATACACACACACACACACACACACACACCCCCCCCACACACACACACACACACTCACAGACACTTACACTAATTTAATGGACCTCTGCCGGCCTGACCTGCACACGCCCACCTGCAAGGATTTTTACTCTCTTGGTGGTGCTGAAGATGGATCAAGCGCGTGTTAAGTTTGGTTTGTAGGTCATGAAATGGTAGTAGGGATTAATAGGCTTTTAGAAATTGCAGTATGCTGATACAGGAGATCCCACACTGTGCATGGGCTCGGCATCACATACATTCATTCACTAAAGTGTTTTATCCTGCTGGGTTTTTGTTGAGTGGAAGGAATAAGAATCATGTCACTACGGTTGTGGTTTTCATTGATGTTTTTAAATTTTTGTTATATTAAAGGTCACCTATCATGCAATATTTAGTCAATAGCATAGGTCTCAGATATATAACAAATTATAAAAAACATGTCTATGAAGTGTTTTGCTCAAAATACCAAACAGATCACCCATTCTAGCCATGCCTCATATCCCTCTATTTCACTTCCTGTTACTAAAGTGCTCATTCGGGGTATAAAGCTTTTTAAAAAAAAAAAATAAGGGGCAGAGCTTATGCCTGCTCATGCGGGACCCGACAGATACTGTCTAAAATAAATGCTGCGGTGATGAAACGCCAAAACCACATCAAGGATTATTTCTGAAACATTATGGAGCTCAAAGGCTTTCTCTCTTGCTGGTTTACCACAAGGGGAGATCCTTTGTATTTCCTGCTTCTTCACACATGTGCTCTCTCCAGTACTGGTTAGCTCTGAGTGTTAGCGATGCTTGCTAATATATTACGTCCAAAACACGTCGGGCATTGATTCTGATAGCAACTTTCTGATAGGGCCGTGGGTCCACCAGTTGGGTGCCATCCGATATGACGTAAATAACGTCATATCGGATGGCAAATCTAGATCAGCTCGTTGTAGCCCCGTTTTTCAGAGATTTGCGCACGGAGGAAAAGAGAGAGGGTTTTATTTTCTGACGCTTTTTGAGTTCCCTGACACCAGGGACACATGTTTATGTATAAAAGACATCAAAAAGTGCAAAAAAGTGCATTTTGCATGATAGGTCCCCTTTAAAGGTCACCTATTATGCAAAATCCACTTTTTCATGTCTCTTATACATAAACATGTGTCCCCTCTGTGTAAAGAGATTCTGAAAGTTTCAGGAAAAGACATTGGCTCACTTTTTGTTCTATATAAAAACCTGTCTAAAAATGAGCTGATCAGATTTTGGCCACTTTATGATGTCATAACGATTTTTTTGGATTGTGTAACCATTAGCCAATCACCAACCAAGGTAACCCCCCCGCACCTTATCACCTGAATCTCCTTTTTGTGTTCTTTTCTTTTTAACCAAATATCTCTCAGAGGGGCGTGGGGAGTGACTCCTTATTTTCATCTAAAGTAACAGACAGAGAATCAGCACTTTTGAAACAGAGGAGATTATGGGATGCTGCAATGCATGATCTGTTCTGTATTTTGAGCCAAACACTTCAGAGACATGTTTTGTATATATCTGAGACCTGTAATATATTGATGAAAAGCAGTATAATAGGGGACCTTTAAGTTACTATCAGCTACTGCTCTATTGTGCCATTTCTAAGCCATCCACAATCTACCGTCAATCAATGAAAGGCATCACTTAAGATACAAATATATATTTTCCAATAATTTCATGTAATAAATGATAAGGTTTCAACTGAAGTCTATTTAAAAACACAGCTAGATATTTGGTTCACACATACACACACAGAACAAAAACACGTTATATAACAAAGCCTTGGAGTCACAAGGGTCCAAGTGATATTTGGGGACACATATCTGCTAAACTAAACAACTTTTGATCCAAATACATCCCATTTTTTAACAGAATAACAGATTAGAGTAGTGATACACTCGCCAGCTTTGAGTGCAATGGGCAGTGCTCCCAGGAGAAGGGAAAAAAATAGGAAGAGGCACATGAATAAAATGTGAATGCTTCACTTCAACATCATTTCTCTGAATGCTGAGGGGAACAAAGGGGATGAAACAGTTTGGGCAGCCAGAAGTGTTGTTCCTATATTACCATAGTTTTACCGTAACTACAGTACAGGGTAGATCAAAATTATTGTTACTTTGTTGTTTAGACATTGTAACCTGCAACATATATTTAAAGGTCCCATGTCATGCTTTTCTGGTTATTACCCGTCCCCTTGTGTGTTATGCAGCTTTTTATGCATGTAAACGGTCTGCAAAGTGACAAACCCTCAAAGTACACACACAGAGACCCACAGCCAGGCTGCGGGTGTGTGTGTGTGCTCCGGCCGAACTCGGGCCGGGCCTCGCCGTGTCCCGCAGACCCCACGCAGCAACCAGGAAACAACACCTTGCGAGCCCTGCAACGTCCCGCCAACACGGCACCCAGACCCCACGCAGCATTCTCATCTGTTTGTCATGACTGGTGTCATTTTCTGGTTGCTAACAAACGCCATTGTAACACATAATCACTGATGTTCCGCTGTAACGGTGGTGGACTCATCAGAACAGAGTGGGCGAGCTGACCAATCAGAGCACACTGGGCTCACAGGGAGGGGGGGGGGGGCAGGAGCTCCAACAAGGCGTTTAGGACAGAGAGTGAATACACATACTGTACAGAGATGCTGTATGAGAAACCAATGTGAGTTTGGAAAATTGCACAATATACATCTATTCTAGTAGACCTCTACAATGGAATTATGATCAGTAGAAATGGCCATGTCATGGGACCTTTAATAAATCTAAGTCTGTGTGTCTCTCTGTTACTTAAAGTCTTATTACTACAGTATATGTTCTTAAAACAACATTGAAATGACATACTGTGCCTATCATTCAGTAAAGTGTCATCTTACTTACCGAAGGATTTTTTAAATGTATATAGTTATTAGGAATTGTCATTGGAGCAGGTGGTGCGTGTGTAGTGGTTTTGGTATCATTTGGATACAAATACACTTTTTTGCAAATATGTAAATCTTCAGCTACCCGAAATACATTTTTCACAAAGATTTACCAAAACATCAATGACATACTTTGCAAAATTAGGCATTTTCAACAGTTGTGGACCCTTATGTTCCTGAAATGCTGACCTTCATGATTGTAAGGCTGTCGTTCTGTTTGGATGATAAGGTACCGTATGAGACAGGATTTCCTCAATCGTTGCCATGGATATGACTAACACCATGTCACAACTGAATATTTATGACTTGGTTTTAGTAGATATGAGGAAAGGAAAAGGACGCAATTTAATATTGTATTGGTTTCGACATTAACCTTATGCTGTCCTTTTTTCTGTATTGAGCCATCTCTTAAATAATGCAGCTGCTGCTTCTTAGAATCCCAGGTAACTGCAGCCGAATGCTCATTTGTTATTGTCAAAACAAGTGCAATCACCAAAGTGCATTAGTAACTCAGTGAACATCAGTTCAAGTTGAAATTGAATGACCACGGGGCCATAACTCAGAGTGCCCTCTTTGTTTGGTGTTATTGAATTTTCAGATACTGTGTCAATTTTCTGCTCTCTCTTTATTTCTCCAAAGCTAATTTTTATTTTTTGAAGAGATTCATTGCAGCTCTCCTGCACGTCTTTATGTTATGTGTATACGATTTATCTGGTGAGATTTCTATAGAAAATATTGTACGCTCATTAAATTCTCACTCGTCCCATTGCAACATTATTTTAATACATCTGCACAAAGTTGAACTCTTTAAAGGTAAATCATTTCCCACACCTTGCCCTTTGCAGATCGTGTGAGAGCACTGATATCATCCTGCCATTTACAAAAACATTCTCTATATGCATATACATATAGTAAAGAAAAGAGGCTGTCCTTCCAGTGTCTGACGTTGCAAAAGGCTCTTATTGGAAAATATGTACTGTACCAAACACATACAACTTACCTTAAACACAGCTTTAGTTCAAGAAAAGAAAAATACTGAAATTCCCTTGATCCATCTTTCTTTAGCTCCATGCGGAGGACAGTACGATGGATCTGAAGGGGTCGTTTTGTCTCCAAACTATCCCCTAAACTACACTACCAGACAGACATGCTCCTACTACATCACTGTCTCCACACAGTTTGGTAAGTGATCGTACTATACATTCTCCCAATTGTAATTTTATCACCACCATAAAAGCCAATTTATAACTTTTTCGTCTCTTGGCTGTCCATCTTCTTCAGTGGTGTTCGGTCAGTTTGCTGTTTTCCAGACAGCGATGAATGACTCTGTGGAGCTGTTTGATGGAGCCGATGAGAATTCTCGATTGCTCAGCTCCCTGGCTGGGTCACATTCAGGTGAGTCACACTCCCATAAAATAAACTCACTTATTTTGGGTTGGCATAATTTTAGATGTTTAAAAAGCTGCCATTCAGTCGTAATGTTTTAAAGTTTGATCTTTTTTTGTTCTGTTTAATACACCTTTGAAAGAGAAAAATAATGAAATAGTCTGTACGAAAGCGGCTCTTGGGGGCTGTAGAACACATCACCAGTGGTCGTTATCACAATTTATTTGACAGTGATGTATTTGGTGAAAATCCATTATGGGTTATCTTTACAAGAAGAAATCAGCAGTGGAAAGCGCCTCACTGGGGCCTTACACCATGGGTGTTTCTCAATGTCAAGGAAGGATGCTCCAGAGCCACTATTTCAAGGATGCTACGTCATCGAGTCCCGCTGAAGGACTGTTCCAATGTCCAGCATACTTGGAATTCTACCGAGCCCGGTGTCCTTCATAGCGAGACATTTCGAGGCTGCACATGTGTATCCTCCGCGGTCTTAAAATCCCCACAATGCTTTGCGCACGGACCAATTTCCAAATCTTTGGTGGAAATCGCACTCCATTTAAGGCGGGGCCTCGCATATGACGCACACCTGCACACCTGTTAGCCTGTTCCACAATTCTTCGTTTTCCGAGGCTAGGAAGGATTCTTGCCTCGCTTCTGAAGGAAGTGACTCGGAAGACATGTCCTACCAAGGAAGCGTCCTCGACATTGAGAAACACCCGAGGAAGTAGTGCTTATACTCCTGAACACAATCCTCCCTGGGTTTCCTTATCCTCCAAGTTTGAGTCATCCCAGCTTTTTAAGTCACTCCACAGTAAGACACTCTGCACAGATTCAGAGATGAGGCAATATCTATATAGGTGACATAGTATCAAATTGAAATATGAAGAAATATTGATAAGATGTTGGCTAAATGTGCTCTCATTGCCTCAGAGTTGCGTGTTCTTCTGTTACCTGTCATGAGCAGAGGGCACGCTGCAGGGGAATCCCACTGGAATTGACTGTTAGTTTTTTCTAAAGAATACAGGCTTTCAAAATATTCCCTTTATAATATGTATTCATTTGTGTGCTATAATGACAATAATTAAATTAAATGACTGCAACTGCCAAAAAGGTTGGTAGAGTTTGATACAAATCTGAATAGAATTAGAGAAATCACAAACATATGAAGATAGATATGATAGCTGCCTAGAGCCTTTCTCTGCACGTGTGCTCCGAGGTTTACATTTCTGCTTTACTGTGCTCTTTGTCCCCTTATTTAGTAGATCAGAGAGCTTGACTCAATATCATTTTAACTAGAAGGATGTGACAGTTTTTATTTGGCTAAATGTTGCTGCACAATATGCAATTTCTTTCTTTCCAGCTACTATCCATCTAAGTTAGTTCAAAGGGAAGAGGCCAGTTTATGTAATGTAGAATGGGTGGCTTATTCTTTCAAGTTAATTTGAGTTGGAAATTCCCCTTTTGGCCAAACTGGCAGCAAAGAATGAAACACACCAGGCTTTACAAAATAATGTTAGCTGCATCATTACCCTATCACACACACACACACACACACACACACATACAGAGGCAAACAGCAGCAAAAAGCTTCGTAGCACATTGTTCCAGCTTACTGACTGATTATCCTGACACACAAACATATTAACACACATACACGTATACCAAATGTACACATACACACACACATCCCGACTCAGCTAATGACAGTTCTAAATGTCAGCCACGCTAGACCATGTTTTTCTCATTTATCACTGTTACTTCGTATGTGTGTGCATATAAATATCTGAGTATGAGCCTGTTAGTTGGTTTGTGTGTGTGTGTTTGGCATTTTTGTAGGGGCCACATTTACCACACAGGGAAAATAAGGGAGAAGCTTCTGCCTGAATGCAAAGCAGAACATTTAAATGTATGCTTATGAGTGTCTGTGGGTATATTGTGTTCATAAAAAACTGTATTTTGTGAAATTCTGGTGATAAATTGTATGCAATGTAAAAAAAGTAAAGGAAAAGTAAAGCAATTGCTTTGTATTTTCATGAGATAAAGTAATTTTTTTATTATTATTGACATTCATTTTGAGATCTTCATGTGTATGTAATTGTTCCTTCTAGGAGAAACATTGCCATTGGCAACTTCCAATCAGATCATGCTGCGGTTCAATGCGAAGAGTGGCCAGTCTGCTAGAGGCTTTCACTTCGTCTACCAAGGTATTTCTCACTCTGTGTGTCTCTCTATCTCTCTTTCTCTCACTTGCATTCAACAGACACACAACACGTTTCATTTACTTCAAGTTCAACATGTAAGTGTCCATAGGGAAATGGACACATTAACTTTACATTTCTATTTTACCCTCTTTCTTCCTCTCAAATTGTTGAATTACCATCCTCATTGCAGCCGTGCCTCGCACCAGTGAAAGTCAGTGCAGTTCGGTGCCAGAGCCTCGGTACGGCAGGCGGATCGGATCAGAGTTCTCCGCCGGCTCTGTGGTTCGCTTTGAGTGCAGTCCAGGGTATCTTCTGAAAGGATCCAGTGCTATCTGGTGTCAGGCCGTGCCAGGTGCCCTCGCTCAGTGGAATTCAACAACACCATCCTGTATAGGTGAGGCTAACCAGCACTGAAATGTTTGCCCATCATATACAGTATGAAATCCGTCCTGTCTATGTATCATCCAGTGCTATTAGGGTTAGGGTGACATTCATTCCAACAAACTAAATGTAGGCCTGCAGGAAATTCCTCTCTGCTGAGTAGAGGCCTGTTGCAAACAGCTTCAACTGTCACCTTAGATTAAACCATAAACAATGTTTATCATATTTTCTCTCTCTGGCTCCCTGTTGTGGTCATTTTGATCACCACATTGTTTCAGGGTATGCAGAGCAATTGTTCTTACAACCTGTCCTATCTTTTAGCTATTTAGTTAATACACTTTGCCAAGGAATTCATATTTCATGTCTCCATTCTAGTTCCCTGCAGTGGCAATTTGACTGAACGTCGCGGTACAATCCTTTCTCCTGCCTATCCTGAACCTTACCCAAACAGCCTCAACTGTCTGTGGAGGATCCATGTCAGTGAAGGGGCCGGCATACAGGTACACATATGAATACACTTATAAATAAACTATTAAAACATCTATGTGAGATGTGCATGAGCTAAGGTTGTTAAGTCCATTTCTTTTTCATTGTTCGATATAGATCCAAGTGGTTACGTTTGCTACTGAGCACAACTGGGATTCTCTGGAGATTTACGATGGAGGAGACATGACAGCTCCTAAATTAGGGTCATTTTCTGGTATGACAATATGCTCACATACACACAAACTCACAAACACCCATGCACACAAATACTCCAGAGATCTATGATGGATGAGATATGACAGCTCCTAAACTATAGATACACAAACACACACACATAGATTGACAGAGATACCCACACAAGATCTATGATGAATTACACATGACAGGTCTTAAACTATAGATACACACACAAACAGCACAAACCAGAGATTTATGATGGATGATTTCTAATACCAAAAAACATGATATATATCTTTAATAAATAACAAACATTAAAAAATACTTATAATTTGTCAGACATTCTGGCAGTAAAAGAAGGACAAGAAATAGGGAGGGAGGGAAAGAGTTTTAGCACAAGGTTGAGTGAAGGATCGAAGAGAAAAGGGGAGAGGAAGAAGACAGCAAGGGATAAAGAATGATCTAACCTTTTACAATTTCCCAAAGGAGTTTCCCCTGTGACCTGCCCCGAGCACATACCTGTCACACACCTATCACACATTAAGCATGCCGCCCATAGGGCAACACACACACACACACTCACAAATGACTGTGCCCTTCTCAAGGAAGCACACTAGGGAGCTGCCCACTATAACCACAATGATCTGCGGTCGGCCTCTGAGCTGCTTCACCGGGGCAGATGAGGGTTGCTTCACATAAGGACACTAAAATGCTAGCTGTCCGTAGAGGGCGAGGGGTCGCTCACCCTCTCCACACATCATTTACAAGCTTCAAACAATACTCAAACCAGTCAAAGTCTTGATTCAAAGCATTACAATATTTTAAAATGTAATTTTCCTTATTTTTTCCCTGTGTTGTGTTACCAAACTTTGCTGTTCTTATTTCATATTCTGTCATTTATGTTTGTCTTTGTGTTTCACAGGAACAACTGCTCCCGCTCTCCTCAATTCAACGTCCAATCAGCTCCTTCTGCACTTTCAGAGTGACATCAGTGTGGTGGCAGCTGGTTTTCACCTAGAATACAAGAGTAAGTCAAAGCTTTTAACATAGATAGAAAGATCAATAGATAGATAGATATATAGATAGATAGATAGATAGATAGATTAATAGATAGATAGATAGATAGATAGATAGATAGATAGATAGATAGATAGATAGATAGACAGACACTATATAGACACACATCTAGACACACATGTAGATAGGTAAACCACAATGCACATAAAACCCACGGACAGACACACTCACGATACACCGTTTCCACCAAAACTTCAACATCAAATAACAAGAGTCAGTGACCTGAACTGGTACAGCCCTGAAGCATGCACACACACTGAGAACATCGGAGCCCACACACAGCTCGCACACCTAGAGGGACGTAAAGGGGAGCACACAGACTGAGACACGTACATACACAATTTGTGCTTGTGCCATACACACACATGTCCAAAAAAGGCAGATACACACACACAAATGTGTAGACAAACAGAGGTATAGACATGGATATTAACGTCATGCATATACACACGTACACACCTGTCAGGGCACGGTTGTGCTTTTCAGTTCTTTGTAGTTGTTTTAGCTTAGAATCACTTCTAGATCAATGAACATGTCCCCGTTTGTGAGTATGTGAGAGAGCATTAGTGTGTGTGTTTGAACTCACATTTGTTGTGTGTCTGTGTGTAGGTGAATGCACATGTTTGTGGGTCGATGGTCTGTATTTTTCTGGCTCTATTAGTCAACATGCCATCACTAGGAATGAGAACCTGGAAGAGTGGTCACTTTTAGGGACAGTTCATCATTTCTATTTCTTTTGCGATTACTCTCAGCTTTTTAGTATGGCTTTTATAACTGGATGTGCCAGATCCATTACATTACATTTGAACTCCCTGTACAGTATCATAAATAATCCTCAGCCAATCTTTTTTATTTTAGCATTTATTTTGCTCAGGCCTGCAAAAATGTATAACTGAATTGAGAGCACTGCAGGTGGCAGACTTTGGGGCTTTTTAGGCTTTCTTTCTCTTCATGTCCCACATTTTCCATTCAGAGAGGATTTGGGGTGAAAGTTGTGATGAGAGGTTTTGATGGGTCCTCTCTGTGCTTTGTAACAAAAACCCAATCTGAGACCTGACTTAGGCTCAGTTCAATTATATATTATATTCAGTCTAAATAAGGTTGTGTAGGACTTGGGTTAGGGTTAGGGTCTGTGTGCCACTATGTTTAATATCTAACAGAGTCTGAGCTAACTCTGTATGAGCTCTGATCACATGACAAATCATTATAACAGGACAAAAAAGGGGACATGTATGGCTGTATAGTATTTTTTTCCGTAGTCCTTTTTTATTTGATGCCGCCACCGTTGGGGTTCTCTCGCAATTTTGGTCGGTTGAAATCAGGTCTGATTGTACTTTTTGATATAGGGTCTCTCTTTTTAAATAAACCAAACACATGTTAAAGTATGAAGAGCGTATACGTAATGGGTCATTTGGGTGTTTTTGCCTTTGTGTTTGAGTCAATGTCTGCTATTTTGTGGAGAAATCAACACAATCTATGATGTTTCATAATGTTAGTCAGCAGGCAGGCCATGTTATTACAAAACCAAGCATGCTCAGAACTTTTTCCAAGATCCCCTTTAAAATGAGATTTCAAACTTTACACCGCCATATGAGCACTTGCAGGACTCAGATGATGGTTTTGCTTATCTCAAAATGACTGCCAACTCTTTAATCTGTCGCACAATTTGTTCCACGTTTGCCTTAGAGGTTCTTAACAGGAGGTCTCTCCACAAAGTAGGCTTTTAACTTTTCATTAAACAAGACATTTTGCCAAGGTCGGCCAATTTACCAATTCAATAGGTGATAAGAGCAGCCCACATTAGTATTTGCCCTCAGATAATTGTTCATGCTAATTCTCATAGCAAACCCTTTAGTTAAAACAAATTGCACTTCCCTTTTTCATAATAAATAATTGTAATGTCAACTCGAAAACCTGGAATAATGTAATTATTTGTAGAGCCTTTCAGCACACTGCTGTTCACTTTGTTTTCACTGTACTGTCTTTGTTTTCCATTGTGTTTCCTGTAGAAACAGAAAAACAAGTCCGCCCATGTATCTGATGTCCTGTTAAGATTCTCCTTGTCAGTTTTGAAGTATAAGTATAAGTGGGCAACACCATCTGCTGGGGAGCCGAGAATGATTGTGGTGATGATGCTCTTATTGTTTTAAGCTGACCAAAGGGCCTTTCCTCTGAAGCTAGAGTGAGCCATCTCTCTCCCCTGACTGTCTTCAAATAAACTGAAACAGAAGTATAGTAAATCCAGTCAGTTAGACTTAAGTGCTGACGCTATCAAGTTGTAGTGTAGTGGCCCTAGTGGGGTGTTTTGTGATATAGTCAGCATTTTACAGGGCATCACTGCTCTGTCATAACCAGGGAAAAGAAGGAGCCGTTTGCTTGCACAGAGAGAGAGAGAAAGAGATGGTCAGCCAAATGGAATAGTTTCATTGATCAGTTGTCCTGACAGCCTGCTGAAGCTCGACCTAATAACACACTGTGTGTTCATGGGTGTGTGTCTCCGAGTCACAGTCTCATGCAGCCTTTTCACTTATGCTCCATCTTTTCGAAAAGTCCCCCTCATCCCCTCGCAGCAAGCACACACTCTATAACAGTCAGTCATGCACACACGCTCGCAAATGTCATATGCTGGGGCTGGGCCACCTGGATTTTTGTGTGTGTCTGTTTGCGTGTGAGCTCAGTGGGATCACATCGTTTTGCTGGTAGGAAGGTAGATAATGAACCAACAAGAAGAGACACACAAGCAAACACACACACACACACACACACACACACGAGCATTCACTCCTCTCTCTCTTTCTTTTTCTCGTTATCCCTCTTCCAACACTGTGTTGCCATGGAAACCGCTCTAGGGCAGTCTCCTGCGGAAGTTTCCAAGTGAAACACACACACACACACACACACACACACACACACACACACACAGATACACCCCTACTCAGACTGTTTGATGAAGGGCGGGCTGCTGTCAAACGTATTAAGGATGTGTTTAACCTTTATTGGGTTGGGAATACACAACCAAAGTCATTATGTTACCTTCACATATTTTGAAGCACATTTCAGAGGCCACTGTCACAGCTGACGACATGCAAGCTTTTTTATTGTACTAGCTCATAAATAGGCTCTTGTTTATTAGGGCAAAGAAAAATCATTATGACCATTTTAAAATTAATCTGCCACATTATGTTTGTCATCAAATGTATCTAAATATTATAACTGTGTGTTTTAAACAACTTGAATTTACTTTGATACACTATAACCTTGTGGGATGTTAACAAGTGCAAGGTATATAAATAAGATAAACTGCTGTTTTTATCTAATAAAAAGGCCACATGCAACTGACAGGAAAAGCAATGCTTTAAAGGTCACCTATTATGCAAAATCCACTTTTTCCTGTCTATTATACATAACCATGTGTCCCCTCTGTGTAAAGAGATTCTGAACGTTTCAGGAAAATAGATTCGCTCACTTTTTGTCCTGATCCATTTATATAAAAGCCTGTCTCTGAAATTGAGCTGAACCTGGAGTCAGTGTTTGGTACTCCAACTTCTGGCGATTGTCAACGGGGGGGGGGGGGGGGGGGGGGGGGGGTGGTGTGGTAGTGGAGTACAGCGCTTCGTGACCGCGGAGCGTGTGAACGTTGTGATCAGCTATTTTAGCGCAGGGTTGCTGTACAGACCGACGTTAATAGCAGCCCTGTCTGTGCACACGGGGACCGACTCTGTCGTCCGGTGATCTAACCGCCTTCTGGAAAAGCTTCACAGGTACGTCGGTACGCAAATGCGCTTTGTGACACAAGTGACGGTACGCATTTCAGATTGTTGCCGCGCATGCGTACCTGCACCCCTGGTCATAACGATGTTTTGGCTTGTGTAACCTTTAGCCAATCACCAACCAAGGTAACCCCCCCCCCCCCACCTTATCACCTGAATCTCCTCCTAGAGCACCATTAGCCGCGTTCACACCGGAGTACTTTTCACCGTACTTTTCGCGTTTAGTTCCGTTAGTACCCCTTATGTTGCGTTCACACCCCAGTGCCCCAGTTCTGATTGGCTGGGCGAATTGCAAACCATGCCCCGTACAACTCTGAAATGTTTTGTAGAGCCGCCATTTTATTATCCTCGCATTAGCATTATTAGCATTAGCATTTGCCCAGCGCACAAACGCAGAGAGACTAACTTATGGCAACACAAAATAAAACATGGGAGCGGTGGAGATGAGGAGGTGTCGGCGTTCTGGCGATTTACTCGGAAGGCTTCAGTAGAAGCTGCTGGGAGTCCCAGCAGCTTCTACTGAAGCCAGTCCCCAACTCCGGGGACTTCCGGCCGGGGACTCCGGGTGGCAGTATACGCCGTGAAGTTGTGTGCGGCCTGCCAGTAAACCCAAAGCAGAAGAAAACAAAGTGACGTCAGCGGCTCATTTGCGTAATCTTCCCTCAGGGAAAAGTACTCCGGTGTGAACGCGATCTGTACTAAATGCCCTGGGGTCATAAGTGCCGGCACTAAATACGGCAAAGTACTTGGTGTGAACGCGCCTAATGTGTTCTTTTTAACCAAATATCTCTCAGAGGGGCGTGGGGGGTGGCTCCTTATTTCCATCTAAAGTAACTGACAGAGAATCAGCGCTTTTGAAACAGGGCTGAAACAGAGGGGATTATGGGATGCTACAATGATCTGTTTGGTATTTGGAGCCAAACACTTCAGAGACATGTTGTGTATACATCTGAGACTTATAATATATTGATGAAAAACAGTATAATAGGGGACCTTTAAAGTGTTTTTCTTGACTAATCTTGAAGCAAAGACAAGGCAGGGAACAGAAAAGGGTATTTATTTTTGCTGTAATTTTAGTGTAATAAAAAAATATATAATTTTCTATGATTACTTTGATGATTAAGGTCAAGACAGCAATGTGGTTTTAGATGTCTAGAACTTAAAGAAGAGATGATTATATCACATTTAGCTTACTTTTAATTTGTCATGGATCAATGTCAGACAAAGCCTTGGTGTTTCCATAGAAAATGTAATGGGAAAAAAATAATAATCATGTTATGTCCTTTTTTGTAGCTGTTGGACTTACCACCTGCCCAGAGCCAATGATACCAGCCAATGGGATTAAGTCAGGAGACAGATATATGGTCAATGAGGTGGTGGCATTCTCCTGTGAGCCTGGCTACACGTTACAGGTAATGAACACAACATGACCAATTAACACATGTAGAGTATATAATATACCTTTGTAATTTTAGATTATTGTACAATAACTCGTTCAAATGTTTTTTTTTTTTTTTAAAGAAACGTAATATTGTGCAGCAAAACGTGTGTATGGACACAAACTACTGTCAATAACCCTTAGCAAGCATACCATAACATTTTCCACATTGGCTGCATAATGTTTTTACCTATGTGTTAATCAGACTACGAAATGATTGTCATGCTCCCAAATGAAGTAAAAGTCAAATTCCAAACCTAGAATATCTTAAATATTTTTTTTAAACTTAACCCAGTGTATTATTCCTTAAACACTTCCAGGGCCACTCTCACATCTCCTGCATGCCGGGGACTGTGCGTCGATGGAACTACCCACCACCTCTTTGCATAGGTAACACACACTGACTAAGAACACACACGCTCTGCTGGCTGAATTGTTTTATGAATAATTGATCCAAAGGGAAAAGCATATGTCCTGCAGGTGTGTTGTTAACATAGACGTTTACGGCCTGCACAGCGAAGTGACTGAAGCGTTCCAGTAGATTACAGATGTGAGCTCGTGCTGTCTTAACACTAAACATTTACAGGTTAATTGTCACATAGAAGTCTTTGAAAATAATTAGTTTGATGATTTTATTACTAATTTTCCATTTTTTGGCTGATAAGAAATCTCTTTATTAATGTCATTTGATTACAAGTTGTTGTGTGGAATTCCTTCGTTACACATGATAGAAAACTGAGACCAGTGTCAGTTAAAGTGTTTATCAGTCAGTAAATTCACCTACATATTTCACAAATAAATTAATAGTTGTAACTAAATGAGAACTTCTTAAATATTAATTATTTGGTATATTTAGTTATATATAACCTTGGAATCAGATGTGTGGAAAAAAGCTACTTCCTAAATGATATGATCAATATACCTGCTGGATACAAACATAATTTTGTAGCTTGTTATGTGAGCCAAGGCTTCCTTACTTCCTCAAAGGAGTTTAGGGACCTTGATCACATCGATGTTTGTGTTTGTTGAAAACTTGTAGCAGGTCTGGGAAGCCAATTTGAGTTAAACTCAACCTTGACATGTCAGGACTAACTAAACTCAGCCACAGTCTCCTTCAGTATTTATTAAATTCAGCATTTCCTATTCCAGTCAGAGAGACTTGCGTCAACCAAATCATTTCTAAATCTGTCAACAGAAGGGTGAGTCATAATGGGGAGCTATAATATCAAAATATATCTGTCGGTCTCTAACGGTTCTCAAGGATATACAGGTATTCAACACACATGGTACAAGCCCCTATACAATTTAGATTTTAGTTTTAAACATGATATCCTCTCTCTTTAAAAATTGGTTTCATATACGCAAGTAGCACCAAATGAACTAACAAAATGTTTCTGTTATCTCCAAGTTTGTTTTACATGTATATTTGTATGCCACTAATGCATTATACTTGCTACAAAGGATTAATGTAATATCACTGTATTTAACCAAAACTGAGAATGCAAGAAAAAAACGGAACATTATAAACTTTGCAAAGGTACAATACAAACAGCTGTATTTAATTTCATTAGATTGTTGAGGTATATCTTATTAAGTGGCCATTGAGTGTAAATGTCAATACAATAAATCCCCCTGTCCAACCGAAGGGTACTCAAATCCCAAAGGTTGCTGCTTGTTGCTTATTCCAAATATTCTTGTTTTTTAGCTCTGTAACCTTCTTCCTGTTAGAGCAGAGGGGATGAAGTGATGATCTCCACTTTACATTTCTCATGTGTTGCCTGTTTTAACAATGTATTTGCTGGGCCTGTGTTGTCAGCTCGGTGCAGCGGGGTGTTGTCTGAGATGAGTGGTGTCATCCTCAGTCCGGGTTTCCCTGGCAACTATCCCGGCAACCTGGACTGCACCTGGCAAATCACCCTGCCAACTGGATATGGTAAGTATTATGGGATAAAGAGACTTCAGTACATCTCTTGGTTTATTTGGGAAAACAAATACTTTTTTCTAGCACCAACTCTGCATTAGCAACATAATATTTATTGAAAGCTTTTTAATGCTGTTTAATGAGCAGTGGCGAGCCGTGACTTTTATACCTAGTCCCTCTGACCCCCACCCCTTCCCTCAAAAGAGTTATTATGTCACAGCGTACTGTATACTTCAGCTGAATATCAAAACAACAGCCCGGGGTGCAAAACGCATCAATGAAAGCGACCCTCTACCACACAAAACAACACCTGTAAATAACCCAATTTGTGTTCTTTGAAATTGAAAAGGATATTGCATTGTGTTTGTTACTTTCGTTGCAGTTGTATGACTTAAGTGTAATTTGGCATGCTTTTATTTTGAAGGCGAGTTTACGCTGTTGACAGCAAGTTGTTGTTGCTATGGAAACAAGAAAAGCTTCACAGCGGGTGGAACTTGTCATAAAGTCTGCGATAATAAAACCCACCCATTTAGAGGGAAGATATGATTGGTCAATTGTACTGTAATTTGACATTACTCTTTCGTTCAGTTACTCTAGCTGGGCCCTCTGTGAATTCATAGCTGGACCACCAATCAGCTCCTATCTTCACCTCGCAGAGACAAGCTTCTTTAATTTAACCCTTCACATTCCAACAGAAACTGAATAGGCAGATTCGAAGGATGTATTTCTTTGGAAATGTTATTTTAAATACAATTAAATCAAGTTATTTTGGTAAAACTAATGAAAAATATAACTACAAATATATTTAAAAACAATATTATTTTTCAAAATGTTTTTAAATATTATTTTGTAGAATATCTTAGGCCCTCTCTCTGAAGGCCTAGAGGGCCCTGACGGCTCGCCACTGTTAATGAGTAAGTGATGGTTTGAAAAGAAACCTTTTATGTATGTATTTTGGCATGGAATACATGTCCATGTGTGTAAATATAGCTAGATTTGAGTGGAAAGGATATGACATACTTCTTTCATTAATGCTTATTATTAATGATCAAAGACTTGATTCTTGTCATTTCTATTGCTTTGGTAATCTTTGGTATCCTTGGGACTGATTGTGAAAATATGTACAAAATAAACTACATTGCATTCATTAAAGATACGTTTTACTGTTATTATCATATATATTTAATATGTTTTAGTCTAATACAATCTGTGTATGTATTCTAGGAGCACATATTCAGTTCCTAAACTTCTCTTCTGAAGACAACCACGACTTCCTTGAGGTCAGAGCTGGACCACAGCACAGCTCTGCTCTGATTGGACAGTTTACTGGCTCTCAGATCCCACCCCTTCTGCTGAGCACTACCCACCTGACGGTCATCCACTTCTACAGTGACCATTCAGAGAACAGACCGGGGTTTAAACTAACCTATCAGGGTGAGTTTACGTGTGATTTTTGAATGTTGACCTGAGGCCACAAACCCTTAGGTGTCCCTGCAGGCGCTTCCAGTTGAAAGTGGCCCCTCAAGGGACTAAACCTGTGTTCATATTGAGCCAACGGTTGGGAACACAAGATGGTTCCTTGAATTATTTAGAAAAGAGAGATGGACTGCCTATGGTTTCTGAATAAACCTAGTCCCCAAATAACAAAGCCTTCTCAACTCCAAGAATGAAGGCTTCAATGAAAAAACGCATCGCTATTAGGTTTTGAGCTTTGATCCGTGGATGAGGCATGCTGAAGACTTAAAAAAAACGTATAGCTTTCCTCTCATCATTAAAAGAGATGGATTGTTAGTAAGCCCTGTGAGGGACTGGCATCTTGTCCAGCAGGCTTTGCTCGTAGCCCTAAGTGTTTCACTTCAAAGACACCAGAGATGCACTGTGGGTCTATACGCCAGCATAAGTAGAGCAAGGCTTACTTACACATAGGCTAACCCACATGCACATTTTTTTACCCTTTTTTTCTCCTAATTTGCAATGACAAAGTCCCCTAAAACGGCATCTCTTGTCACTGCTTACTTCCACTTTCGGCTTTTGAAGCTTGTAGACATACAGTATTTCCCTTAAAGTGGACCTATCATGCTATATTTGAATAATATAGTATAGGACCATACCTATATAAGGCATATTTATACTTCAAAATACCAAACAGATCATGCATTTTAGCCATGCCTCATTTTGCTCAATTTGACATCTTTTAGCTCTGTTTTAGCAAGGGCAGATTCAGTGAGAACAGCACCATCTACTGGCCTGGCATATGTACTACAGCGTCTCCAGCGCTTTCGAACGGCAATGGCCGTGGCTGTCTCCTCCTGATTGGTGGAGTTGGCCCAATAGCCGTAGCGCCACTGTCCTGACGTTAGGACAGTGTTCAAATCTGGATCAGTTTTGATCAGATCCGTTGCAGCCCCTTTTTTAGAGATTTGGGTATGGAGGAAAATAGAGAGGGTTGTGTTTTCTGACACTTGGTGAGTTCCCTGGAACACCGGGGACACATATTCATGTATAAAAGACGTACAAAAGTGCATTTTGCATGATAGGTCCCCTTTAAATAAAGTTGCACCAGATGCTTTTTCTCATCTGACATCAACTATCCTATCCTGTCTAAGAATGTCATAATGCAATGATTGGTTTTGTTGAATGAAAACATTGTGAAAGCTCTGACAGGGTGCATGATTTCGGCCCGCAGCACTCAATGACATAAGCTCAGGTTCTGTTTTAAAGGTCCAGGAGGTATATGGTTCAGTAGGCTGAATTGCAGTGTGCACATCCACAAAATCTCAGAGGGATAAGTGCAACAAAATCAATAGAAAGTACCCTCACAGTGATTTTTAGACCCATATGTCGCTAATAAAATCTTAAGGGAGCTCTGATTCCAGTTTTAGTGTTTGGCACTCTGACATCGTACGTTCTTGATTGTAGTTTCAAAGCCGCACATACTCCCCTATGACTTGGACAACGTTTGGCTTACATTTTCCACATTCTCTCCTCCTCCCTCTTTCAGCCCCCGGTATCACTTTATCCTTTCCATCTCTTTCCCTTGATGCTGCTTTCACATGGGACCTCTACTGCACATCTGTCACTACTCACTTTTCTGTTCCTTCTGTATTTCCACTATGTCCAGTTCTTTTTGTCAATATTTGTATAGCTGTCGGTATCTAAAAGTGCCAGGGGAACTCAGTTCTGACGTTCTTAAGTGTCCTTTGTGGTGTCTCCAATCAGGACTTGGGATGGTTTAGCCCACAGGTGTTCCTGTACACATGCAGTTTCTTCCTGCATAAAAGTAGCCTGGCAGCAACTGTTTGTCAACTTTTTATTTTTCGAGATGCCCCTTGAAGTCTATATGCCTCAGACAGAAAAGTTTTGAATAAAATTGATTGAAATTGTAATTTTGTGATTTGGCAAGCAGCCTTAGTGAGCTGCTGTTTAAGGCTACAGGGTACAATGCTAATAAACACATTCACAAATACCTTTGGTAATCTCAGTTTAAGTCAGGGGTCGGCAACCCCTGGCACGCGTGCCACCATTGGCACGTGGCACCGTAACCAGTGGCACACTAGGAATAAGTGGAATAAGTGTGCAAAATATTAAAATCTTATTTTCGGATCCTGAACGAGACCGCCGCCAGAGCGTGTCTCCCCGTTACCTGCAGAAGGAAGCCATGCACGCAACGCAGCCCCACTCTCTTTAACTCCAGGCGACTTTCTGCCGCTTTCCTCCGTAATGCAGTGCTGATAGTTTCACCACAGAGGAAAGCACTTCACAAATTGCAGTACCCATAAGGAGCTGTAAAAATGCCGCAGTTTTTGCGTGGCGATCGATATCGGCCGATACTTCACTCTCTGCCGATCGATCGGTGCTCTCTAAAAATGCCGATCGATCGGTGCTCTCTAAAAATGCCGATCGCGAGAGCCGATCGCATGACACTTTTCTCTGTGCGCGGCAAAACAAGCTCGCCAAAATGGCTTCACCAGTCTGGCAGTATTTTAAGGTGTCCGAAAATGACAATAAAATAGCGGTATGCAACGTGTGTGAAGCAGAAATCCTGCAGCTCCGCCCGCTGTGACGGACCGGTGAGCGGAGCAAAACACACAAGAGTTAGACCTAACACACTTAGCTATTTTATCTACCTCTGGAACTAGTTATAAATATATTTATTCTTCACTGTCACTCATTACTGGATCAGTGAGCTGCATGAGATACTGACAGGCTGTCAGGAGAGAGAGAGAGGGGGAGAGAGGAAAAGAGAGCGCTTCCGCTCATTTCTCCCGTGTTATTATCCAAAGTTAATGTAAACTTGAATAATGTAGGCTACTTCATTTGAATGTAACAATTATGTTGGTTGTTGTTTGTGAAAGCGCCAGTGAATGAGCCCCATTAACTGAGTTTTAAACATTTCTTTAAATGGAAGATCCCCATAGGACCCGCCCACTCGATCGGATCGGCGATCGGAGCATCCCTAATGTAAGTTGCGCTGACAGGTCCACACACTGCTTCCCCGCAGCGAGGCTCCCCCGCCCTCCTGTTGACAGTTCACGAACGTCGAGCTCTTCACCCCCCCCCCCCCCCCCACGTTGATAATTCACGATCGTCGGCACGCTGATAAAAATTTCTTTTTTGAATGGCACACAAAAAGGTTGCCGACCCCTGGTTTAAGTGAATCGTATAACCTTAAAAATCAAGTGTATCTGAAATCAAGTTTCCAATTATTTCCACTCTGAAAGTTATTTTCTTTATCTGTCTCTGCAGCCTATCAACTTCAAAACTGCCAGGACCCCTTTCCTTTCCTCAACGGTGACATCATCAACGGTGACTACAGCGCTGGCCAATCAGTAACTTTTCAGTGCTACCCCGGTTATGTTTTGATAGGACACCCTGTCCTAACGTGCCTGCACGGGACCAACCGGAAGTGGAACCACCCATTTCCACGCTGTGAGGGTAAGAAGAATAACCAATGAAATGTTTTATACTATTTTATTTGATGGGTGATAAGTATGTATCAAGATTAAAATTAAGATACAAATGTACATTTGTCACATTAGCCAGTTTATGTTGTGTGGTTATCCATTGTTTCCCAGAACATCCCCATCCATCAGGTTAAATGGTAATTTAAAGTCTAGACATTTAGAAAATGTTGTTATCCTAATTGAGTTTTGGAGAATGTAATCTCATCTTTCATCAGTACCACAAGCGCTATAAAGCAGCAGTTAAGAAGAAAGGGAATATACCTATGTCACTTAGATATTTTACTTTATACATCAGTAGCACAATCATTGTTCTTATTAATAGCACCACTGCTGCTGCTTTTACTAATACTACTACAAATAATAATGATATTTATATTCAACACTGTCTATAGTTCAAAGTTATTCTTTCCTCTCCATCGTTTCAGGACTAGCAGGTTCAATGAATGGGACAAATTTGCACATAGATAATCTCATAACTCTGCTTTTTACAGCTCCTTGCGGCTATAATGTCACAGCTGAAAACGGGACAATCTATTCACCTCAGTACCCCGTTGAATACCCCAACTCCCAAGACTGCAGCTGGCTCATCACTGTTCCCCACGGACACGGAGTTTATATCAACTTTACCTTATTGCAGACGGAGCCTGTCACTGATTACATCGCTGTCTGGTAAGCCTGGGTACACTTGAACTTACATGCACACACACACACACACACACACACACACACACACACACACACACAACACATGCATGCAAAAGCTTCTTTTCATTGTTGCCCTTTATCCTTGGCCCGATTTCATCACTGACAGCTAAGTCTTGAATTGACTTGCATCCTGCCTCCTCTCTGAACACCATTAAGAAGTTATATCAACTTTTGATTCTGTTTTTTATTATCATTCTGTCCCTCTCTCTCTCACACACACACAAACACACACTTCTGCTTTCTCTCACACACACTTTTATTAGTGGTAACCTTATTCCTGGCATTGATGGCATGTCTTTCTTACCTGTACAAAGGAATTCACAGAGAAAACATCAGTATGTGTCAATTGTTTATGATGTTATCATACAGCAACATACACAAAAACCCATATGGATCTGTGTATGGCCTGGTTTATGCACAGGGATCACAGCAACATACACTACTAATACATACACCCATATATACTATGTGCTATGCATATAATGAATCTCCTGCAGTAATAATGGGATTCACAGTGGAGGTAAGATTGTAACAGGGAGTGTGAGAGTAATGCATTTACAGTGGGACCACTGACCAATTCAATCTAACTCGGCACCACGGCCATAGGCAGACCCAGAGAGGGCTTAGGAACTCTGGCAGTAATGATGAGATTCAGTGAGCAGTGGGAAATGTAATGAAAGGAGCTGGGTTCACATATCCAACGGGACTCGGATGGCTCTGACAAGTTTGGGTCAGTGCGAGAGACATTTCTCACTCAATAATTACAGTTTGGGAAAAATAATATAAAACAGTGAATCTATTACTAATACAATTAAGATCAAGTAGGATTTTGTCACTCACTGTCATCATCTGGTGGAGGTTGGTTTTTAGGAAATACATATTTGGTGTTAGGTTGAAGCCAGTCTATAATTGTCATGCTCCAGAGTAAAGCTCTAGGGAGTGAGTAGTTGAAATGCAGGCAGTGGGAAAGTAATACATTTACACTCTGGGACTACTCGCTTTCAATCTCACCAGCTACCAGCGCTATGGATATAGCTATGGAGAGACACAGCATCAAGTTATTTTGTAGTTGCAAATAGATTTTTGTGATATATGTCTTTTTGGCACATTACACAGGGAACAAAATCCTCGATTGTAGGGTACCAAAAGACATCTGTAATGTGAGATTAGTGCATAAATGATGGACTGTTGCACTGTTCAATCCTGCTTTATTTCCCAACACATGAATATATTTGGAAGTGACTGAAGGAAAAGTGCTTTGCTCGGAGCCAGCGGGATAGCATCTACCTTCCAGGGCCTTAGAGTGAGTGATCTGAGGGTCCGCTGATACTGCATTACAGACATGTAAATAGAAGAGGAAACAGCAACGTCCAGAATAATCATAAAACATAGTCTTATTTTAAGATGGATAGATGGATTCAGTCATTCATTCATTTTAAACTAATATGTCATTCTCTAAGAAACTACAGAAATTCTCCAATACATTTTTTTTTTTGTTATACTTCAAGGCAGATGTACTGTAGATATTGATTTCAGCGAAGTGGAAACACCCAGAATTGCTTTCCAGTTGTTGTCAGTCAGATCAAAGGCTGTTGCATCAGTGACTCTGCTCTGGACGCCTTCTTTTTTTTGACGGAGATGCATTGCTCATCTGAGCTTCGATAGATCTTCTATTCTATTTTTTTAATCCCTAATATCTTTTTCAGTGAGTCTTTGGCTTATTTTGACTTTGAGAATGTAATGTGCTTTTCATGTTGAAGGTTGTAGCAACAGGAGAGGTACTGTACAGAACAACGGGTGTACACTGAGTCCATGTCATTAATGACGCACAGAGTAAAGTGTTCATAGAACATTGCCTTTGTTCAGGTTGAGTGTGTTCAATGCCATAAGTATCAGCTGACTTACAATCACCTCACACTCAATGAGGTTGTTTCCTTACTCATCTGAAGAGCCTACATTTTCACTTCTCTGATAACTCATTCTACCGCTGTCAGTAGTTATGCTGATTTCCTCCTCCGCCAGCCTCCTCGTGTTCTCGCTTCTCATTAATCAAACTTGTGATGAATGTCTTTTGCCTTTGTGAATCACAATGTCCTGTTTTTTCCATATCTCAGTGATGTGTATCTTCTGGTTTCTGCCCTGTATGCCCCTGGGGTTTATGTGACGGCAGCTGCATCCAGATGTCAGGGACTGAAGCCAAACTGTCTCTATGCTCTGCAACCAGCCGAAGTTTGGCTTCTTGCCTAATATCACTGGACCACTTCTAACAGTGGTCTATGGATCTAACACTAGAGCAACACAGTAGTTCTCCTAAAATCATCTGTCTGGTTTGATTAAATGTGTACATGGTGTAAATGTATACACATACAAACTCAGAAAAAGACAATGTTTTATATCAGTGTACTTTATTTTTCAGCATTAAGAGTTCACTTTATTTATTTATTTTTTGTTGGATCCAATTTTTTCTTCAAACCAGGACTCTGATAAGGTTGTGAAAAAAGCGCAGTGCTTTTACTGTAGGAGGGAGAAATGTGATTTGGTTGATGGTGAATCATGTCAGCCCCATCTCTCTTCTATCTCTTAATGTATTCTTTCCAATTCCAGCCTATTCCCAGCTGCAGTGGGCTCGCGTCAATCACCTGTAGGAGATAGACAGAATAGATAACTCTTAATAAATCAAACTTCCTTTAAACCCTTATTTCCAGAGGTAAGGCTTACTTAAAACATGTTCTGCTCACGTATCAGCAGTGTTTGAGGTTCACAAACCAGCAGCCTTTTAGCCTCACAAGCTTACATCTTATGGTTCGAGGGGACTGACTCTATTAAATGGGTTTCATTGAACCTGATTCTTTCACTGAGGGAAAGGTCACTAACAAACTCTGGGAGCTAAGTCCAAGTCTTCTCTCTGCTGTCGTCCAATGTATTTACTTTTTCAGAAACAAGTTCAAAATATATAGTAATTACAACTCCCAAAAACACGTTATAATAAATGTTAAATGCATATGATAAATATATATTGGTTCTGTATATGTTCTCTAAGTAAAAATAGAGCCACAACATTCTAGGTCTGCTTTATTTTAAATGACCCAAAAAGCACATTTTGATTCTCCAAATGAGCTCCAACACCTTCAGAAGGCCTTGAATTATTGAGGAGCCAAGAGATCCCAGGCACTTCTCATGAATAAAATGTTAAAACCCTTGTTTAATCTAATGGCATGTTCATTAAAAACCGAAAACTGGGCATTTAGGAACTTTAGAAAATGTAACCTTTCAGCAACATTCAATATTTAATGAGTTAAGTTAAGCCTTTAATCCACAGGCTTTGTTCAATGAACTTGTGTGAAATAGGTTAAAAAAAGCAAATATTTAGCTTCATACAATATTTGTTCTGCCCTTTAAAAAGCCAGGCGTGTGGCAGATACATGTTTTATTTTATTAATAAAGGTTGCTTTTGGTCTGTCTTTCTCAGTGGTATTACTTTTAATCAGTGAAAGCAAATGCAAGATTAACATTTCATAAATGGTTCAGACTGATCCAAATCCCTGACTTGCCTTTAGTGCTGTGGCAGACAACCAGTCAGCGGTTTGTTTATTCAGTATGATTTTAATTACCTAATCAATGTAGCCATTTAGGATTTTCATCACTATTATGGATTTTCATTATAAAGAATCCACTCAGACACTTTTGGAGATAATCATGGATTTGTGATAACATATTTTTTCTGGTGATGTGGGGTTGAATGTTGCCGACAGATCAATGAGACAATCCATATATTTCTACTCAGAGTAGAAGAGAAAATAAAAACTGTTGCAAACTCAACTAATGGAGGTTGAGCCTGGGCAGATACAGTGCACAATGGTTCCATATTTACCCTCAGGTTACCTTTTAGTTTCATTAAATTAATATTACCATCCTCATATTCCCATGAGTAAGATGTTACTCAGACTATGGCTGGTAATACCTCTTAGTTTAAGGGCTTTGCTTGCAATGTAGAAAAGGATTTGTGGAACAAAAGTAAATCAGAAACAGTTATCTTTTTTTTATTACGCATAGTTGTCTTTCTGCCAACTGTTACGTGACTTTTGGTTTCTCTCTGTCCATCCGTCTTCTGCAATTCTTCCAATGTTTCCTGCTTCCAGTTTAACCATTGTCTGTCGTCTGTGTTCCTCTCTCCGTGTCTTCATTCAGGGACGGCCCAGAGACGTCTAGTCCTCAGCTGGGAGTCTTCAGCGGCAACACAGCATTGGAGTCGGCCTACAGTACCAGCCCGAAGGTCCTGATCCGCTTCCACTCTGACTTTTCCACTGGAGGGTTCTTCATTCTCAACTACCATGGTACAGATACAAACTCACCCACACACACCTGTAGTATAAGCATGCTCATATGTAAGCTGTGTACAGCTTATACTGCACGAACAGTTAGACACATACGGTATATACAAATAGTTATAGGGACAGATAAACCACATTTTTACACTGCCAAAACATGGCACAGCATCATAATGCACAAGAGTGTTTGAGTGCCATATGCGTCCCTGAATACCAAAGTGTCTCCTATCCAAGCTTCAATCTAAAACACATGTATCAAGTCTTCTAGTGTCATTTCCATAACCAGTGAAGAGCTATAACAGACGATTCAGACAGTAAAAAATACAAAAAAAGTGTAGCTACTTTTCTTTTTTCACTCTAGCAATGCTTTCATCATATCTCCCCTAGTGTTCATTATTTGTAAAAATAAAGTTAATGTCTGAAAAGGTCAATGTCATGGTTTTCAGTGATTAACATGTGTGTACCCTTTGTTGCAATGAGACAGCCTATTTGATAAAGGCTGCAGCTGCACCACTTGTTTCTCAGGGTGTGCAATGTGCATCTCGCTAATCAACCACTTTTAAGGAAAAAAATAAGTCAATTTGAGTTTCCTAAGGTTAAAATATGTTTTTGTTTATGGACTTGTGAATCATTGTGAACAGAGCACCCACTCTTGAAATGACCTTCTTTCTGTTATTGTTTGTTTTTTACACTAGAAATTAAGGTCCCTTGATTAAACGTTTTTCTCTCTCTCTCTCTCTCTCCAGCCTACCGTCTGAAGAAATGTCCTGCTCCGCCTGTTGTGGAGAACTCAGAGGTGATCTACGAAGATGAAGACTTCCAGATTGGTAATTCACAATAATAAGATCTTAATTGAATGAAAGTGATGTCGCACCAACTAGTCTACCTAACTTCAGCAATCTAAAAAAAAACACCTTGGTTACTTCTTGACCTTCGCTGTTTAATTCAACTTATTTATTTATTTGTATTACCTTTTTTGGGGGGGCATCATACTGTAACATCAAAATGACTCTCACCTGACAGGTCTGACATACTGCCTGGTTTTTGTGGGATCATTATGCTGCTATACTAATGGGCTAAATTACTCTTTACATGCATATTCTAAATATAGCAAGGTGAGAATGCTACTGTTAATTACATTTTGCTTTGTTAGTGAAGCTGAGCCCTCGCTCCAAATAAAATCCACGCAGTGTACAACTGTGAGCATGTTGTCAGTATCTGTGACACAGAAAGAAACACAAGAGCGAGGAATTCACAAAAGACAATTAAGTTATGCAAAATTCTTCATTAATATCTATGTCAGTTGCATCTCTTCACTGCCAGTACAGAGATAGGTTTGGGGTGTTTCTGGTGCTTCTTGGCATAAACAGAGACAAACAGCTGGCTCCATCAATGGAGATAAAATAAGCCTTCCAACCCCTCTACAATTGGCGTCATGGTATTTAGAGTAAATATGATGTGTTGTTATATCACTAGTCTCCAATACATTTTAATACCACCTAGATTTTGACCATAAATGTACAAAAGAAACGTAGCAGTCTATTTTTTGTCCGTAAATAACAAGAATGTTTCCAATTAGGTTATTTCCAATCTGTTTGAGCTGAAGATAAATGCAATGTTAACCCAGCCATGGCTCTGTAATGGGTAAAAAGTAAAAACCTATGTTTGTGCACAGGACAGAGGAAATGCCATGATCGTATAAAGGGGAAGGCAGATGGAGAGAGAGGGATAGTAAATCTGGGGGGGGTGTTAAGTTCCAATATCAATAATCTTTCTCCAGAATCACTGACACTGATAATAATACCAGTATGTTCTCTCAAGCTTTTGAAATACATTAGTTTTGGTAGAAATAATCACATGTCAAGTTCTCCATTTTCCCTCAGTTCTGTGTTATGTGATTTGCTCAAAACATTTACTCTTAGGGTTGGTGACCTTTTGGATCAACAGGGGATGTGTTTTGAACAAATCAGACATCTCATAAAGCCCACGCAAGCTCAATTTGCCCCGGCCGATGTATGCAGAGCCTAGCCGCTGCTGGCGAAGTATACAATCATTTCTCTGCAGAAAACTCCACAACATTTTGAAATGTCAGCTTTTTTATGAACTCTGGAAAGTTGGTTGATTTTTGAATAATTAGTTGATTTGGGGGATTTGGGGATTTTACACTTTTAAAGACACTTTTAAAGTGGTCAAACCCCAGAGTCAGGAAAGACTTCATTATCCCTCAAATTGATATTAGAAAATGTTCCTTAGATATGATCTTCCTAACAGGACACTAACAATGTTCAACAGTGATGCACAGAGTAATAATACTACACCAGAGTGACGTCAAATAATTGACACTTGCACTACACCACAGCAGCACTTTTCACAGCAAGACTGAGTAAAAATGAGGGCTATTTTTAGAATAATCATACATAGAAGTCTCACAAGCCCTCAGAACGTTGGGCTGCATGTACTTAGAATTTTACATTGACAAACTCTGGCCGGATGGAGTACCTCGGAGACCACACTACCTTTGTTTTTGTCGGTCAGTCTAATAGCCAATTATACAATCTGTGAACACGCTCAAAGAAAGGCTGAATGTTCTTGTTTGTTCTGTTTACCTTTTTTTATAGTCCATGCCTCATGCTGAGAGCTTTGGCACTGTGCGCCTCTGGGGCAAAGTTTGAAATAGGCATTAAATCTGGCTGACAGGTGGTGGATATCCTCCCGATTCAAGATCAAAACCCCTTCAAACTTGTTTTCTTTTTAAAACAGGGCATCTTAACTATTTTGGAGCGTACAATATTTACAGTTAATATATAAAGACAGTTATTGGTTGCGGTAATCGTCCTCCTGTCTATACTTGGTATAAATAGATCCTTCCTTGCACAAATGTGTATTAAAATGCAAATATTATATTCATTCCTTGCAGCAATGTACTCATGCAGACAATCTAAGGCTTTTATCTAAAAATCAGTCTTTTTATTGGAAAATACCCCAGGTACGTACGAGAGCATTAACATAGACTCTGAATCTGCTTTTGGATATGATGTGTACTTACTGCACAAACATAAAGACTCATCAGAAGCACTTGTTAAATGTATAATCTATGATCATTCAATAGACTTTTTATTTTGTTCCTGCTTAGGTGATATTGTGAGGTACCGTTGTCTACCTGGATATACACTGGTGGGAAAAGCCGAGCTGATGTGTAAACTCAATACCCATTTGCTTTTTGAAGCCCCGCCACCAACATGTCAAGGTAATGCTACTCCCAAACCATAAATACAACATACAGCATGTGCATGTTTATGTCACAATCATACATTGACTCTGTGTTGAGTCGTTTAAAAAAATCCTCAAACAAATATGAATACATAAAATGTCATAACTATCAAAATGATTCGGAAACCTTGATCCTACGTATTGGATGAAGTTATCTACATATTGACATGTTAAAGCAGGAAAAGCACAGGTCAAGCTACTTTGTTTGGTCCAAGTAAGAGATGCCAGTTAGCGAGCGTGCATAGAACCAAGACCCTGGACCTAAAAGTAATGCCTTTGCTGCCATGACATGCTTAAATGTCTTTTGTGAGGTACAGTATATTAGGCAGATTGAGTAAAGCCAAACCAGTTAATGACATGTGAAATAGCACATGTTTTTATTGTGTGACATTCCTACTATTGTGTGTTGAAGTTAACATTTCTCAATTGATAATATATTCCACTTTTTCAATACTCAGGTTGTTGAATGTTCTTTCATTAGTACAACATTTAATTTTGGCATGTATGTGGCTCTTTATTTCAAGAAATTAAGAGGCAGCAGGAAAGAAGCACTTTAGATTTTCAGTTAAATGTATAATACATCCACACTGTGAGGTGCTGGCAGCAGTACCTGGTATTTCTACGAGACAACTGAATACTGATTTGAATTCCTCTTTTGAGAAAACTCTTTTGTGAACAGATGCTCAGCCTTCGCCATCATCATGTAAGATGAACAGAGTGTCCTTTTTATTATAAAGCAGGAGCATAAGAAGAAAGTTTGGTGCCTTTTGTGTGAAATCCTGATTCCTAAACACTCATCACACAGAAAGATTGAGTCAGACTTCCAGTGTCTCGCTAAAGGCTAATAAATAGGCGCATTTTAAAGGCAGAGAAGATGGGCATGTGGCTTTGAGATTCTTTCGCAGACCCAACATGACCCTGACGCAGGCAAGCTAATTCTATAGAAAGTACATTTCAAAAGAAGGTCCTTAATGCATGTGAGTTGGAAAAAGGATACAGATAATGGATATGAACAGGTAAACAAGAACAGTGAGATGGATGCATTTTGAGAGTGGTTCACACCTAGTATCTACCAAAGTTTCACGGTTCTTATCAATCTCACTGGCTTTTGTCTATAACTCCTCCAGCCCAGTGCCCAGCCAATGAGGAGCGGACATTGTCATCAGGAGTGATACTTAGCCCTGGGTTTCCTAGCAACTACCCCAACAGCCAGACGTGCTCCTGGCTGCTTCACATGGTTCCAGGTACAGTGTGTATGGAGGGGGTGTAACCAGTGTCTGTCTAGGCTGCTGTTTTATATATATCTGCACTTTGATTATAAATATGTATAACAGTGTGTGCGTGTCCCCCTGCATTTGTGTGTGTGTGTGTGTGTGTGTGTGTGTGTGTGTGTGTGTGTGTGTGTGTGTGTGTGTGTGTGTGTGTGTGTGTGTGTGTGTGTGTGTGTGTGTGTGTGTGTGTGTGTGTGTGTGTGTGTGTGTGTGTGTGTGTGTGTGGGTGTGTGTGTGTGTGTGTGTGTGTGTGTGTGTGTGTGTGTGTGTGTGTGTGTGTGTGGCATATTGCGGTTTTCTGGTTGTGCTTGTTAATAATTTTGTCTTGTTTTTCCAGGTTACACCATCAACATATATGTAGAGATGTTCCACAGCGAGAAACAATTTGATGAACTGGAGATTTTTGATGGTACACAGAGCTGTCCTTTTCTATTTTGCAACTCACTAGACACACACAGACCATCACATACCCATACATGCATACACACACATATCCACAATATCCACTTTTGAACAGGTGGAGGGTCGTGGTCCATAAACCTGGGATGAAAGTATACAATGTGTTTCAATCAGGATCATGTAAAACAAGTCATCTGGAGGAAGTTAGCGACTGAATGATGCTGTCACCTTCATGTGATGCATGTCTCAGAAACAATAAAACACATTCTCACTACAACATGTTTCATCTGAGCTTCGGCTCATACTATTCTAGGGGAACATTATATGTAAACCTACGATTCCCACCAACAAAAACAGACCACTAAGCAAAACGACATATTATACGTGCATGTGTGTCCATGAGAAATACTAATATATACAGTATACTGTACGCACAGCCGTCCTGAAGTGTCATTCATTTGTTTCTCTAGGATCCTCAGGGCAGAGTCCTCTTCTCGTCGCTCTAAGTGGAAATCACTCATCTCAGCTCAACTTCACATCTAAAACAAACCAGCTCTATCTACGCTGGTCCACTGACCATGCCACAAACAAGAGAGGGTTCAAGATACGATACTCAGGTACATACAATATCTTTCATTTTCTCCATTCTTTATGTCCCTTATATATAGCTGGCCTTGTTATTGTTAATAAAACACCAGTTATGCATATTATGCGTCTGTTTACATGTGTAATTCTCTCTCTGTTCTAAATATTATTTTAGTTTGAATAACAATTACATGTAGATAGGACCGGCAGTTGCTCAGTCAGCAGGGGCTTGGACTGGGAGCCGTAGGGTCGCCGGTTCAAGGCCCCGAACAGACTTAAAGTATGGAGTGTGGACTGTTACTTGGAGAGGTCCCAGTTCACCTCCTGCCCTGCCGTGGTGCCCTTGAGCAAGGCACCGGACAACCCCCCCATCCCCCCTCACTTCCATTGCTCCCCGGGCGCTGTACAATAACTCCTGGTACTAGGAAACACATTTCACTGTGTGTGCTGTGTGCTCTGCATGTGTGACCATTAAAGAGGGTTTCATCCCTCCCAATATTATAGATGTGCATTACTTGCATGTCAGGGAGGAAATCTTGAATGTGAGATCAAGACTAGTGTGTTGCCATCTGAAGAATACTGTCTGCTGGCTGCCCTGCTTTTGTCTATGCTTTCACACATTGTACCCATCCTTCTGTGTGGAAAAAGGTTTGACTAATGTTGGCTGAAGTGATTGGTCTCTCATAGAATTTATAACCAACCCCAGCTTCTTGCTTATGTTGAAAATTAATTGGTGCATCAAGGCTGTAGGTACCTGAGCATTGATCATTGAGAAGACGTTCCTAACTGAGAAACATTATTTTTTAATGCATCAGACTAATTAAGAGCGACAGAGAATTAGGAAATCCACTTTGTTAATTTGCCAATTTGTTTCAGATTGAGTTTATTATATCTATCTGCAGGTGCTTGCCAACATTGTGGCATTCTGATCCTTAGCTTTGTTCGGTTTAGGTTGGCAGGTTTTCAGACGCTCCTTATTCATTGCTTTTAACATTTGAGGAATGTATTGAAGATGACCATCACTTTCGATATTTCTAAATACAATTTACAGTGACACTGACCCTCTTTGGACTTGAGATGAGTGAGTCACAAGGTCTGTCTCATGGCTGTCTGTACTGAAGAGCAGAGTGATATATTTTAGTCTGTGGGTTATATCAGCACAGTGGCTTGAAGTAATAGTGTTTTCTTTTCCCCATGGTGTTGTATTGCCTTGACAACAGCAGCTATACAGAGGACATAAATGTATGGTTGAGACTTTCACTTACAATACACTTTTGATGCTCTCGTATATTGAAGCACACAGTATATATATGGTATACCTAGCTTTAGCTTATAACATGGGTTCTTCTTCAAAGGATTATTTGAGGTGTAAGACCTGGTTTAAGGGTCAATGTAACAATTTAGTTTAGTGTCAGGGAAGTTATTATGTTATCTTTATGAGGGTCCTCAAACATGTCGTGAGTTTGTGTGACTCTGGATCTGTGTGGGCTGTAACATTCACTGCTGCATTTTCGTTAAAGTTTTTCTTTGTTGTTCATGCTTGCTTTAGCTGTGAAATGACCTTGCAGACATTATGCTTAATGGTATCAGGTTTACCCACTGACCTTTCTGAAAACAGCAATAGCTCATCGCTTGTATGCATCTTTCCTGGTGATTCACTATGAATTTCCACTCCTCTCTTTGTGTCTCTCTTTGTGATATGTTTTCTATTGGCTGCCTGAATGTGTGTGGGGGGCACTTGCTAATGCTATGAACAATAATGGCCCTTAGTACATTTTAAGTAGGTATCAGCAATTGTACAGAAGTGCCATCAATAATATTTATCTCAGCATATTTTACCTCTATATGTGAGAACAAAGCTATTATATTTCTTACATAAACATTAAGAGGTCAGCATTACTCAGCTAAAGCTATTTCAAATGGTACCAAAGCCAAACAATATGTTTGTCAGTATCTTAGAGAGACATTGATAGCTATATTACAAATGGATAAAAATGCAGTCACTTTAATTATAAAGATAAGCATTGTGTGTTGACACGTTGTTATTATTATATATGGTATATTATATCAAGGCTAGGGTTACATGTTAGTATATATATGAAACTAGATATGCATTGATGTCGGTTGTACATTAAGCAAACAGGGTTTTCAAATTAAGCTGCCTAACTATCGTAAAATCCTTTGTCCCATTTTATCTGTGAAAGTAATACCATATCTACTTCTTATCCAAAATGTATCAATGAACATCACCATTTATTTTGTGCATGTATTAGGAAGTTGCCACAGAACAAATTAAGCATAATGATGATGAAAACTGAGAATGGTATGGTGTGTATCATTCAATGCAAAGGCAACGAATGATACACACCATGCCATTCTTTGCCTCTGCATCGTCCATTATCCTGCAGCTGACGGACAGTCTCTAATAATTATATTGTTGCGTTTTCCAGTATAGCACTTTTGGAACATTATCAATGTTTTGTTCATAGGAATTTCTCTTATCTCTCTTGCAATTTCCCATACTGCATCTGTATTTAAGTTGTCTTTATTTTTAGTTTTGGAAGTCAAATTCAATGTTTCCCGCAGAATGGAATGAAGTAAATTCTACCCTGACAGTCTCAATAAAATTGTCTTTGCAATTCAGTTTTAACAACATCTGATCCTTTGATATTAAGGCCCTTAGGATCAAATCTTCAGTAGGAGTTCATGTCCCTTTTATTATAATTATAAACATTCAGTAGTTAAGAACTGGAAGACTGGGCCTTCATCCTCGGACTGAATATTCGTGCAACCTCAGAATATTCCTGTTAGAGAGAAGTGGACTGATAAGATATACAATTAATCATGCAGATTAAACACATTTTAGAGCAGATAGAGTGAGCAAAAAGAAGGCCAATATGACTCTTTTGAGGAAAGGGAGGCATAAGATACTTCTTGGAAACAAAAGTTTACAGTAGAATGAAAATGAAAGCTACTCTTTTGTCCTGACGGGGGAAAGTAAATCGTCCAATGTGAAGCTGAAAGGGAAAAGAGCCGGTACAAGGCAGAGCAACGACCACACCGGACAGGGAGGAGCAAGTGGCCCATTGAGGCCTGTTGTGGAGGATGTTTATATTGTACTGATTCTATATTCAGTTCCAGGAAGACAAAAACAATGCATTACTTGAAAAGGTTTCAGAAAAAGTTATTTATTTGAGTCCATTATTGTATAATATAATGCCAGAAGGAATAAAGCTCATATTTGATATGCCTGGTAATAGGAGCATTAGTGCCGTATTGTTTCCAGGCACACCTTTTCTCATTTTAAATACACCCCCACGGAGCTAACCCTCTGTTTTCTCTCCTGCTCATTGTTATCTTCATAGAAAATGAGTTGGATAAGACTGGTTAGTTTCCTGTGAAGTGTGAACACATAACAAATGTTGTTTTTCCAACTGTTCTTCCTCTGTATCTCCAGCTGCCTACTGTAGCATCAATGATCCTCCAGTGAACGGTGGCGTGGTCAACCGAACCAAACTCCGTCCAGGGAGCAGACTTCAGTTTTATTGTAACCGTGGTTACCGCATGATAGGCTCAAGCAATGCCACCTGCAGGCTTCACCCCAATGGGCTTTACCAGTGGGACGTACCAACACCATTTTGTCAAGGTAATATTTTAAACGATTGCTTCAAAAGAGATGACAGCAGTTTGTGAACGATACCATTTCATCACTTCTCTCTTTACGGCAGCTGTCTCATGCGGAATTCCTCAGTCACCCGGCAACGGAAGCTTCCAAGCCAACCAGTACACCGTTGGTAGCCAGGTCACTTACCAGTGTAACCATGGTTTCCACCTTGACCCAGGTGCTCAAATGACTGCAGAGTGTTTGGAGGATGGCAGCTGGAGTAATGCTGCCTCAGCCCCCAGATGCCTACGTAAGTTTTATGGGCAGTCAAGACTATGAGATGACAAGAAGAAAAAATATTCTTAACTCAAGGTCATTTAGGACACTTATGGTTATCATTTCTGAGCTTTTCACCATATTTTGCAGTCTTCCTCTGTGAAAGAGGTGAGAGTGAAGTTTGCTCACTTTTCATGGTGTAACACTTTCTCCATGATATGACAGCTGCTGAGATGCAGTTCAAAGCTCTGTTAAAAGCTTGTTAGTGGATTTTGAGGAAATATACTGCTGTTCCCAAGGTCAATAGTATAATTCCACATTTCATTCAGAAAATGCAAAAGACAGGACAAGGATCGTCAGATTTATTCCTTTTTTCTTTTTAAATTATTTTGTTGAGAGATGCTAAGAGTATTTCACATAACACCCTGTTTCTTAAATACATGACAATCAAATGGGAGTCGATACAGTAGCTTGTAGTTGAGGACATAAATGAAAACCTAATTGAATGTTTTATGTAATAGTAATTTGACTACATTTTATTTTCCAGCGGTCCACTGCCCCAGCACTGAGGGCACCTTGTCAGATCACATGACCTCCCGCCTGCTCTCTGGTAGGTCGGCAGAGTTTGGGTCTATGGTGATGCTGGAGTGCTCCACAGGGTACTATTTGGGAGTGGGTCATCGGACTCTTCGCTGCCTTGCCAATGGGACCTGGGAGGGGTCAGACGACCTAGCTACATGCAAGAGTAAGTATTTAAAAAAACACAAACAACATCGTGACTATCCTGTGCAAATTAAATCTCAAATGCTGCTGTCAAAGCATCTAACCCCGTCCCCTCTGAACAAGATAATAAAACTTCACTATGATATTAGTTTTGTGCGTCTGTTCACCTCCCATGGCAACTCGATGACAAATAACTTTATTTATGAGTCAACTCAGACTTCGAGCCTAGAATTGTATTATAAGAGATACTGTACCCTTTAAACTGGGTTGATACACACATATAAGTGCTTCAACGTTATTGGTACTATACTGTATAGTGCACAGATCATTTTTTACTATTTATGTTTCGTAAGTTATTAAAGTAAACACCCTTTCATAGATGGAGAAGAAAAGGCACATGAACAGAGTGATGAAAAAAAGGAACCTCATCTCTCTTACACACACACACACATACACACACACACACACACACACACACACACACACACACACACACACACACACAAACCATATATACTGTAGACACATATAGACACACCTGCATGAGCGGGCATCACATTCGCTATCAAAACAATAAAACCACAATGCAGTTGCTTCCAGAGTCTGTTTTGAACGAGTCATCAATACAGCTTGCCCACCATTGTAAAAGCAAAACGTAAAGGAAAAGAGAAAGTCAAAGAGATTGATGATTCTTTGTGCATGAAAAACACGTGTTTGAGCAAAAGCATGGAAATGTATTAAAATGGCCGCCGATGGTCTCGGATTGATTGCAAGACAGAGTTACTTTCTGTCTGTGTCTTTTTTTTAAAGAGTTACCAGGGGCATCTTTACTGCACATTGTCTTGGGACTGTGATAACTATTTTAATCAGAATGCTATTTCTGGGCAATAGTGGAAGATTGGCTTTTCAAATTGAGTGTTATTATGAAATGTGCCTTTGCTGCTTCTTTCATAAAGGGAAGGGGTGATAGCGCATTGTGACTTTGTAAACGTTCCAATAGGCACCAGAATTTCTTAGCATTGCATAATATATTACGTGCCAATGAAAGGGTGAAATGGGTACAGTTGAAAAGTTTAAAACATGATTACAAATTGAAACCCATCTTACATTAGACCAATGTTTTTGTTAAATGTATTTTTGCTACATTCTAAATATATTTCTTAATTGTTCTAGTTGACCTACCTAACACTGCTGCAGCTCTGAGGGATTTGGCAATGTAACAGAAGTGTCTTTACTTTAAGTTGGCCAGTGGTTTGGAAACAGTGTCACTCAGGATATTAAGGAAGAAAAGGTCTTAAATCTTCTGACCTAAATCTAATTCAGCCTGGTATAGTTCCCAAAACTCAATTGATTCTGTTCTAATCCAGGATGGTTTATAGTGTCATCTTACTTACAGTAACATCCTCCAATTCATATACAGGTTTTTGAAATTAAAGATAATAAAACCGTACCCGTTGCTGCTTAATGTGATGTTATATATCATTTCCATTGTCTTTTTGTAACTATGTGATCCTATTTATTCCATTGTTTAGTCATCTCTTGTGGAGAGCTTCCCACTCCACCCTTTGGGACCAAACTGGGGACGCTGACTACATTTGGAGCAACTGCAATCTTTATGTGTAACCATGGTTACACGCTGGTGGGGTCACATGTTAGGGAGTGCGGTGCTAACGGGCTGTGGAGCGGAGCAGAGACCAGGTGTCTAGGTAAGGTCCATTAAATGTGATGGCATGTAAATCGTGTTGTGTCTGTCCAAAACCACTTTAGCTTTTTTATATTGTTAACATTTCTGTACAGAATCAGGTTAGTGCATAGTATCAACAGTCACACTGACTGTATTATCAATATTACAGTATATAATATAGCACGCAAGAGCAAAACAGTTCATATGATATTCCAATTTAAAGGCCCATTTGTGCGAAAAAGAAAAGAAAAAGGCATTTAATGTATATTTTTCTGCCATAACCTGTGTCAAGGATATTTGTAAAACCTTAGCCTCTAATGGAAATGCATGAACATACAAATTGTACAGGTAAGCTTTATTAATTTATGGGATTGCTACAGGTGTTTAGGTAAGGGCTATGGAAATGAGACCAGCAGAAAGGAAGACAAACTACGCACATGCCTCAGTAACTCAAATGATCTAGTACTGAGGCATTTTATTACTTAATACATTAAGGGCTTAATATAGACCTTCAGAATGCACTGACCAGAGATGATTAATAAATGTTACATACACACTCTGGTTCAGGATTCAGCCTCGAGGTTACGCCCGAATAATAAGTCTCATGCGGGATGCACAGTTTATGTGATGAACGTATAAATCAAACCACCGTCACATTCAAATCTCAGATTCTGATGCTAGCATGGGCAGCAAAATATACCTAAGAGTTGATGAAAGAAGAGTTCAAAATTGATTTAATCAAAAGTTAATCACCTCTACAAATATGGGTTTAAGTGGCCAAATGTGTTTACCACAGGCTGTGCATTGCTGCTTTCTGCAGGTCTCATGCTGACATAATACAATCACAAATGTTATTTCATTAAAAGCTGTTGTAATTGATTGAAGAAAAATGTCGGGAAAAAACACTTGCTGCTCACAATTTGGAAAAGCCATGACTTGCAGTGAGTAACATGCAGGCTTTTTTACATATTCATCTTTGTATTCAGGAGGCAAAAATATTAATGACAAAACAAATCACTATTTGCTTCAGAAGAACCTTTCAAATAATGACACGTCTATATAGTATTGGTTTGATCAAATCAGACATCTTGGATAATGATTTTCCTTATATGTGTGTTTTTTTTTTAAAGTAGTAGAAACATTTGCATTACATCAACAGTAGTCTACAAAGAGCTTTGCAAAATATTGAATCGTATAGCTGTTTTCACAGCATTAATTAAAGTCTGAGAAATGTCATATGTGCAAAGCAATTGGGAAAGAAAAAAGACTATTAAAAGCTAAATACATGAAAAGGTACTGGGACACAGTCCTGACTCCATGCAGCACAAAAACATGAAGCGAAATACGAGTGATTGATCTCCTAATAGATGAAATGGTACTGAGCAGAATTCAATGATTCCCACACCTAGGCCAATGTTCCAAAGTTTTTCAGAAATCATAAAAGGATGTGGCACTTCAAGGCCTCTTAGGAGAACGCAGTTAAATTGTGTTAATTTGCCAATTTGAAAATGCCTTTAGGGCAGTCGCAGAGCAGTGCTGCCTTCTCACATTGATTTCATAAATGCACTGAGGATGTCAATCACCCGTCATAAAGGGGATTGATGTCTAGTTTAAGTAAAGACAGCTCATATACATTGTTTGACAGACTAACTGTTGCAATAAGTAGTTGAAATGGGCGTCTTAAGGTCGTAACTATGGGAACATTGATCCAGCACTGATGATTTAAAGTCACGGATAGGGAAAGTGACTTAAAGTTGTTTCTCATTATACTGCATTAATCCCTATCATTTCTTCTCCTGCAGCTGGTCACTGTGACTCTCCAGATCCTATAGTCAATGGACACATTAGTGGAGAAGGCTCTAGTTTCCGTGACACTGTGGTGTACCAGTGCATGTTGGGATATCGTCTTATCGGCACATCGGTCAGGATCTGTCAGCAAGACCATCGGTGGTCTGGAACAACTCCCGTCTGCGTCCGTAAGTTCTTTGCGATTCGACAACCATTGTAGTTCATCTGTATTGTATGATGAGTCATTGCTCTTTCAGTTAATGTGAAGAGCTAAAATGCTTTTTTTATATAAAGTAAATCCATTACACACACTAGTCTCAAAAGAAACCACATCTTCTTTGAAAGCCTTTCTGGGGTTTAAATTGTTCCTTGAATGAAAGCCTCTGCAGCATCTATGTGTTCCAAAAAATATGGAATATAACACAATGCTGCAAATAATACTTTTTCCACACCTCAAATTTCTCATCATAATTTCTCATCATACTTCTCTCTGCTCCCTCAGCAATCACTTGTGGTCACCCCGGCAACCCAGGCAACGGGCGAACCAATGGCAGCGAGTTCAACCTCAATGATGTTGTAAACTTCACCTGCAACAGAGGTTACGTCCTGAGTGGAAATGCACGTGCTCAGTGCAGACTCAACGGCCAGTGGAGCAGCCCCCTACCTGTCTGCAAAGGTCACAAACACAGTTATTACCAAAGTTACACACTGACGTACATCCGTGCAAATACTCGAGTGGAATAAGCTCTTGAAATTATAGTGCACACTGCACAGACAACATGTAGTGTTGTATGTTCAGTTGAAATAAATGATTTCGCTTTTTTATCTTGATTTAGATAACATACGTTACTAACAATTCCAACACCTTGGATCCTATCAGTTGAAGAGTAAAATATCATCATAAAATCAGAAACCCATGCATTTTAAATGGTCAGCATGTATTCAGTATTTGTTTTTGCCCTGATTTGCTTCTAGCTCCAGTATGTCAACTGGAACATTTTTGGCCGAATCTTCTGCCAGCTGACTGTAAAATTGAGAACTGAATAATTGTAGCGTGTAAACACACTTAACATTGTGCTGTATTCAGCCACAATCTGTGTGGTGTGTCTCTGAATTGACTAACACATTCATACATGCGCACAAACACAGCTGGGTTCATGTCCAGAGACACGTTCTACTCTGTTAACCATGCATGGTCGTTACACTACAAGCCCCTGAAAACCTCCGGTAGTGTAACGGTTATGATATACTAAAACACACACACACACAGAGCCATGAGAGCAGATCGATTCAACATCGTCGTTCACATGGGTTTTCTATGAGGAGATTCATGCTCGCCTGCTTGCTTTCTCCCTCTCCCTTAATTTTTCAGTCCTATCCCTCTCTCCTGCTCTCTCTCCCTCCCAGCAGCAGCTGTCAATTATAAGAGTGAAACTTTCTTTGTTCCCTTGGGGTGCCAGACACACACACACCCTTATCCATGTCCCCCATGGACTTCAATTTGAGTGAATGTCAGTCTCCCCTGTGACATGTGAAAAATAAAACCTCACTCTTATTGGACTGGCCTCCACCCAGAGAGAGTAGAAGGGACCATAGGAGAGAGTAGAACAAAGAGCTCCAGAAAAAAGAGCGGGACACGACAAAAGAGCAGTTTTTAGAAAAGACCAGAGTAACATAGATAATCTAAATTTGTAACCCTGTGATCCGGGGTTTAGTACCCTAAAAGTACCCAATTGTGTCCTGTTTTCTAATGGCTGCTTTTCAAAGATTAAGCTCCTAACTATTCACAGTCATTTGATTTAGTTGTTCCCCAAATCCCTCCAAATCCAATGTAAGGTGCAATATATTTACTGTCTATAGAATCTAGATCCATTTAAGGACATGTGTGTGTGACATTTATGCACTTCAGTGTCTTCAAAAAAAGATTCACAATGGCACAAAAATATAGCAACCATGCACTACTTTCCGCTAACAACCCCATTATGGACATTGTTGCACTTTCGGGATGAAAAAATGACAGTCATTAACTGTCAAGAATGACGTAAAGTAATGATGATTACGGTACTGTGTGTCCATAATGTTAATCTAATGGTCACTTTAAACTAAATTGTAGACTGCCTAATATACAGAGAGTGGTCATTTCAGCCACAGACAATGTTATCTACGCCCTAATGTTTATTTCATTAAAAAAATGTTGTTTAGGTGTTAGACCTTCTCTTCTCCTCTCTTTACATTACTGTTATATTAGATTTTTCTTAGTACAATCTCTAACCATCAATATGAAGAAAAGTTCACTGAAGTCTACTTAAATAAATAGTTTTATTAGGTTTTAACAGTGTTGCTCTCCTGCAGTGGTCAACTGTTCCGACCCCGGCCACGTGGAGAATGGTGTGCGTCAGTCTGGCCTACGTTACCCAGAAGTCTTCAGCTACGGTGTATCCGTGGCGATCCACTGTAAACGAGGCTTCTACCTCCTGGGCTCCGCCATCCTCACATGCCAGCACGATGGACGGTGGGACCGACCAATCCCTCGCTGCCTAGGTATGGATGGAATAATTATCTTTTCTTGAATTGATATAAACTATGTCAATGCAAGTTTAGGAGACAAATGGGGCATTCATAGGCCTTTAATGAAATGGTTTCTACTATTGAAAAACAGGTTACAACTTTTTGGAACCCTGCAAAAAACAATGTCTGCAAAAGTTTGGCATGCTGAACACAGGTAGACATAGGCAGGTGTTTTTCTATTTATTTTGTCTTTATATTTGTCAGAGAAAGCCATTTGTGAAAGTGAAATGGCTTGGAGAGCTACTGGGAGGAGGATGAGGAGCGAATGAAAAATTGAGAGAATAAGACAGGGTTCAAGGGAGAAAATGGGAGGGAAGTAATCATAAAAAGAGGGCAAGAGTATCAAAGGAAGAAGCTTAAAGGTTTGAGCATCTGTGTGAGTGTGTGTGCGCGTGTGTTGTTCTGTGTCTATGTCCGTGTGAAGAGAAGAGAAAAAAAGGTAAGCATGTGTCTCTTCGGGCAATAGGCATTCTTGTGAGGGAGCTACAATGGCCGATGGAAACATAGAGATTAAACTAGAGAGCGATGGAGAGAGGATGCTGATTCAAAGATGGAGAGAGAAGCACAGGGAGGAGAACAGCAGTGAGGACACAGTACAGAGAGATAGAGACGAGGAAGCAGACAGAGAGGGAGAGAGCAGCAGACACTGGAGGGGTGTCTGTGCATCGAGCATTATATTTGAGAAACAATGTCTTATCGGAAAATTGGGGGATGAGGGCTGATGACTAAGAGACAAGGAGAGGATAGAGTAATACAATTTGGGGGTAAGGGGAGATATCGCAGGACCAGTCATTTGGAAGAAATAGAAAATCAAGAACAGTTTCATATCTGTTTCCCCAAGTAAGATGTGCTCTGTAAATGTCGATTTTCCCCAAATTGAAGGAAAACGAAATAGCAGATTACCGCACTGATGTTCGTTGCTTTGACACTGCGGAATGATTTTTACTTTTTTTCTACAAAGAGGAAAGGGAGAGACACTGTATGTTTTGTTGGCTAAAGTGAATTTAGTTTAAGATAAGTTATTGGTTCTCTCTTAGGCAGTTCAATTAAACTCAATAAAGATAATCTTAAGTGGCATGACTATATTCTTCTGTACGGTTAAGGAAAGGAGTATGGGCACTGCTTAATGATGTGTATATTTACAAGTTTATGCACCCTAACCATTAGGTGCATCATTTTTATGCCTTTTCAAATTTTACAATATAACCGTCCTCGGTTTGATTCCAACCTGGGGACCTTTTTTGCATGTCAAATGTTCCCACTGTAGACACAGGGGTAGACAAACAACCAAGTGTAAACAATTTTTTACATATGAAATAGTTTTTAATCTGAAAAGTTAAAAAAAGTAATTGTAAGAGAAAAGGGTTTCTTTCCAAACTTAAAGGTAGGGTAGGTAAGTTTGAGAAACCGGCTCGAGATACACTTTTTGTTATATCCCATGGAATGCTCTTAACATCCCGATAGCAATGAATATCTTAAGTGCTTTGACAAAAAATCCATAAAAAATGTCATCTGTGGAAGCCGTAATACTGTAAAAAGTACGACCAATCATTTTAGCCGGACCGGCTAAAATAACTGGATGGCCTACCTGCCTGTCAGCCTTCCATCTGTGCACAAACTTATCTCGTGCCCTCATTGGTCATGTGCACGTTCGTGTGTGTTAGAGGAGGGGCTCTGTAAGGAAGTGGCAGATTTTTTCCGGTTGTGTATTTTCAAATTCTAGCGATCTCGAGCCGGTTTCTCCAAAATTACCTACCCCACCTTTAATGAATATGTATGCAGTAAAAAACAAGCGAGATTGTATTGTTGTTGAAGTTTTTCTAGCTTTTTGCTGAGTGTGTACTTTGACACCAACACACACACACGTACACAAAAACAACGCAGACCCAATGTTATTTCCACCCCATCCTTGCTGTCACCCTCTCCCTCTGGCTGTCTCCTGCCAAGACACAGCTGCACCACCTAATGCAGTAGTATCTGGAATCTATACTTGGACCCAGTCTCGCACACACACTCTTAACACTCTCTTTCAATCTCTCTGTCTCTGTAGCTATTTCCTGTGGTGACCCGGGTGTACCCCCCAATGCGGTAATATCTGGGACTCACAGTTGGACGTACGGTTCAGTGCTGCAGTACTCCTGTCTGCCTGCAGGGGTGCTGGTGGGCAACGCTTCTCGTCACTGTCAGGAGGACACCACGTGGAGCGGAGCGCCGCCATACTGCACTGGTAAAGGCACACTGGTCCACTGGCCGGGAGGCACAGTTTTCAGCTGGTGGAAAAGCAAAGCGTAGAAAAGTATTTTACTTTGTCATGCATAATCCTACAGGCTGTCATAAAATGGGAGACATGTTTGATTGTGATTTTATATCTAAAGTGACAATCCAGCAAACACACCCTTCAAAATCAACGGCATCGATATTGGAGAGTTTAGTTTGTGAAAAAATGTAAATGCTCGAAGAAAATAAACAAATATATATCCATCAAGAAAACTAATTGCCAGATTAAGCTCAACAGATATACAAACTACAAAAGAACAACTAAAACTTGCTGCTTTAAAGAAAAATGGTTTTAGTTCAAAAAATGGTTTCAGTTTTCAGATTGTTGTTTCTCCAGCAACAATAGCATGTACTAACAGGCACAGACAAGTAAAATATGAATGACAGACAGGGTCCCTGTGTGACTCAGATTGCCATATACATTTCAGCACACACTTCTTCAACTGGATTGGCCTTTGATGTTAGATCAGTGGGTGTGATGTACTGCATTTATATGATAACAGCAGTAGACTGTCAACGAGGCTACTACCTACTCTAGCCAAAGGTCATTCTTCATGTTGGCCTCACAATAAAATGGCTCTTTGGTCCAAATCTGGGGTGGTAGGCATAAATAATGCATAACAAATGCCTACTACCCCAGTCTTCTACAATGTTATTTGGCTTTGTTGAAGCTTGTCTTGTTTAGTAACTTGTGCTTTGTTATGTTCGGAGGGACTAAACCTGACTAAACTTAAATATTCAGCAGAATTACGACTGTCACTTTTGCCTGCAGCCACCAACATCCCTAAACTGCTCATTCTGCAAACAAACATGTTCATATTTGAGAGTCCCAAACAAAATCCACACAAGTAAACAATGCGGCGGCAATTTATTTAACGCAATCATTTGATCTGTTATGGCGACATTAGGTAACATAATGATGGGAAAACAGGAATGAATCCAACTCTATGGCACACTCTTTCCACCCCAATAAACATTTCCCTAGATCTGCCACTGTTGGCCGAACGAGCATGTGTTAAAGGACAAGACTTTCCCTAATTCTAGACATTAATAACATAACATACCAGAAGAAACATTATCATTTAAAATCCATTCAACCATTCACTGACAAACTGTAGCAAGTTGTTTTTATCTTTGATTATAATTACTAAAACTAGGCTCTCTATGAACATGCTGCCCTTCTTTGTACATTGCTCCACAAAATCATCTCTGTCCCACTTACATAAGACATTCTGTAGGGAGAAATCATTTCAACTATTTTCCACAGCGTTAACTCCAGTAATTTCCCTGCTGGTGTTTGTGACAGATTTCACCATTCTGCTTATGCTAGTAATCTTGAGAAAGTAGTATGTGTCGTTATTATCACTTCATTTAAAAATACAGAGAACAAACATGTATAACTAGTGTAAACTGAGCAATCTACTCTTCTGCAAGTGAGCAGGCTTGAGCTGCATGTGTAACAACAGGCATGGGAATGAGGCGATGAGTCCTGGTTTACTTCCCAGGCTGTAAGTGCTGCTCTGCAGTCGGCTTACACAGATCCCACAACACGAAAACACTACAACTGATCATTTCCAAACTCAGCATCAACTGTCTCAATAGCTGAAATGCAATAAGCTTACTCTGCTCGCCTCAAAAATGAACGCTCAGCAGGGCAGAATCCATTCTGCAGCTGAGGACCTCATTGAGATGCAAGACGCTGCATTTGGAGCTGTACCCTGTTAAACTCTCAAATCCCTACCGGTGGAATTTAAGCTGCTAAAATTGTGACACGCTCAGTGCTTTTAATGCTAGAACAATTTAGTATAGCCTAAATGCAAAGTGCAGTTCTTCAAAGTTTTCCATGTGTGGGTATGTGCATTTAATGTATATGTGTATGTGTCACTTCACGAGTATGTACGACTGAGTAACTTTATGTACTTAATGTCTCTCGCTGCTATAGGTGTAAGTCCAGGAATCTGCGGCGACCCGGGGATGCCTCCCCACGGCGCCCGTCTAGGAGGCGAGGAATTTAAAACCAAGAGCCTGCTGCGTTTCAGCTGCGAGGCGGGATATAATCTGATTGGCTCAGCCGAGAGGACCTGCCTACACAACGGGACTTGGAGCGGCACACAGCCTGTCTGCCAAGGTGGGGAAGCGTGTCAATGTGACATATGTGGCTACATTCAAAATTGACTCTGCAAAAAAATTAAAAAAATATAAAATTAAAGTCTCTAGACACCCTTACTGCAACTCACTCTCCGAGCATCAAACAAATCACCTTTATTTTAATTATTTTAAATACATCATTGCACTTGATTCTGTACTATTGAATGTTAAAGCATTGAGTTTCAGTCTAAATAAATATTTACATTATGGGCTGATATTCCATTTATATTCATCCTTCATTAGTCATGTTTAATATTAAAAAAACTGCTGCCTGTTTCATTCAAGGGACTTGATTTGGCAACATTTGATATGTCTGTTTAGAAAACGTCATATACTTAGATACCAACTAATCCCTGTCTTATTTGACGTTACCTTTGGGTCCCAACCCAGATTCTATAAAACATTGCTATATAAAAATAAACATTGCTGTAAAATTAAGCAGAGCATATTTTGTATGAACCCAGAGTGCATTTGTGGCATATGGACTTAATTATTCAGCATTTTATGGGGAAATAAATCAGCAGAGCTAAGTTAAACAGCTTAATCTTTTCTTAGAGAATCAGGGTACTTGGCATGCTGGTGACAGTAAGTAAATAATCCATTACCAAACATAGCTTAAAGTACATTACATACAGCGGCCGCCGTACATTGTACCCGATGTATCGTGAGCAAAGATTACACATTGCTTATACATGCATGCATTCAGATGGATGACATTCATAAAGAGAGTAGAATAAATATATACAGTTTTATCCGTCCTCTGTCCCTATTTTTTATGAATATCACACACACTTTTAAAATTAAATGGTGATCTAATATGTTGACCAAATTTGCAATTGTCTTTCGAAAGGAAAAGTCCACATATGTAGGAGGTTTATAGCACTAGCAGTTTGTAGAAAAAAGGGGAAAAAAGAGATTTCAGTTCACGAGTGTTCGCATGTTTAGATTGAAGGGTGCCTCTCCTCACTTACTGAACTGGATCTTCCACAGCGCTGTGATAATAAAGTGCGTCCTATACAACAGCAGTTTTCAAAGACACTCTTTAAACCCATGGGAGTTTAGGGGGAAATTAAAGTGGGTCCCCATAGTGCTGTAGGGACACTAGAATACTAAGCTGCCGCCTGTGTTACCTTCCCCATCTCCAACTATGTTAGGATGGATGAGGAAAGCACCGCTGTAATTTAGCTTCATCGCACTCTGATGCAGATTTTAGATTCAGTTAGATAAAGATCAACAGGCAGTAATTTAAGTGGGTAGGGGGAGGAAGAGTGACTCATATGTTTCAGTGTGCTCTTCTGCATTACTGTAGGTGACCTAAACACCAGCAGTTTGCTAAATATAGTAAGTACTGTGTGTACTGTGAAGCATGAAGACCGCACTGACTTAGATGAGAGAAATCAGTAGTCACTGAATTAACATTAACAAATATATTTGGCATCTTTAGTTTAAACCTTTTTAGGGGAACCAACAATTCATGGTTTTATTGTCATTAATCTTATGATTTTTTTCTAGATTAAGCATTTGGTCCATAAAATGTCTGAAAATTCTATTCTTGAATGTCTTGTAATGTCAGTATAAAACCCAAATATATGCTTTTTAATTTAATATCAATGTAATAAGAGCAAGAAATATGAATTTTTTAGGGTAAAAACAGACTCTTCGAAGTTGATCAAAAACAGTTGACAATTATTTCTATGTGGACTAAATTATTTTTGTAGTTTTAAAATTGCAAAAATGTAGCCCTCTGGCCTTACCTTAGAGGTGTGTATCTCTCTTTGTGTGTGCGCCAAGGTCTGTGTTTGTGTACCTAATTATTGATGTCTGCCTACAGCTGTTTTTCATTAAGCTAATAGTGGTTAAAAGCTGATTCAGAAAGGATGAAACATCTATCACTGAGACACAAACACAAAGAAATCCATACACACACACGTATACAGACCGTTACTCACAGTATGGATACGGATTACACTGCCGTAGATGTACATTATGTGCACCACCTACACACTCCATGGCACACACACTTGGACAGAGCTTTTAAGGGCTCTAACTAATGAATCCCGTCAATAGGTGTTTGATTGTTAAGCCGCTGTCAGTTGTCATGATCTTATTAGTGAAATGTGCTTTGGTTGGTTGCGTATCCCTGTCTCTGCTGTTAATGTGCTGTGCCAGCAAACTAAAGATCGATGAATCACTATTTTGGACAAGAGACTCCATAGCCATGTGCATTCTTGTGTCCTTCAAGACAGATTTGTCTTTCAATCCACCAGATTTCAAAAACAAAGAAAGCTAAGGGTGGATTAAGACCCCAGCATTTGGCACAGATACAAACCAAGGACTACGGAACAACTCAGCACAAAAAACTATCATTGTACATAAATGTATAAATAGCTACTTTATTTAGTAGGAGTCACCCCCCCAAAAATACAGTTATTTTAGAATGACCTAAAGCTGCTCTTTTTTATTTGAACAGCATTAACTGAAATATTCACATTATTTAGTTTTTCACCAAACTGTTTAGTTTTGCAACAGACTGTTCACTGTAAATAATATCAAAAACTATGAGGGAACCATCATTGTCTCTGCAAATAGTCAGGGTCCATCTGCTGATGTAGATGGACCATGTCTTTTGGCTGCTGTTAGGCCAGCAATCAATACAGGTATTTGTTTTTTCTACAGTAACGGCCCGTCCACACAGCGGCTTGCGTTAAAGCTTCAACGCTTCAGCCCATTCACTTTGAATGGGGTGACGTCACGCTTCGCCGAACTGCATTGTGGGAGCGAAGCGTAGCTTTGCTCGCGTTGCTCGCTGCAAAAGTTGGGAAATGTTCAACTTTTGAAGCTTCGACGGAAGCGTCAGCCAATCTAATCATATGCCAGTACAAGCTCTAGCCAATCAAACCGCTGCTTGCGAGCTCCCCATTGAAATCAGGACAGCAGAAAGCCTACACATCTTCCGGCGCAGACTGAAAACTCATCTCTTTCGACTCCACTTCGAGCGATAGAATTACTAACAAAGAAGTTCTAACAAAGCACTCATATACTAATAAAGGACTGGCTTATCTAAAGCCAGTTGAGTAGCACTTGAAATGTTTTGGCTCTATGAAACCTGATGTACTTATATGATTCTGTTTTCTTCAAGTTTGTATCTTCCTGGTCGAATGCACTTATTGTAAGTCGCTTTGGATAAAAGCGTCAGCTAAATGCAATGTAATGTAATGTAATGTAATTGTGTGTCCGGGGCGGGAGATTCAGGTGATTGGTTGTTGGTCTAGCTTCAGACATGCCCGCCGGCAAGCGATAACGCACGCCGCTGTGTGGACGGGCCGTAAGTGTCAATTTCAATAAAGAATCCTCATTCAACAATGTAATCAATAGAAACATGGTACAGATTATTACTGTACCTCTGATCGACATGAAAGACCATTTCTGGACCATCCCATACTATTTTCAAAAATGCCAGGAACTCCCTGGGGGGGTGTGTAGATGTATTACCAGCCTCCTGCCAGTCTCTAGCACACAACTGGAATGCTGTACAGCTGCCATTCAGAGCTGGGAATCAATCCAACACCCTTTAGTTATTAATCAGCCTCACTGCCTCAAAGACATATTTTATGTTATTTCCAGCTGACTCCAGTGCTACGCTCATTATTGCAGCCTACAGCTGATCCTTGAGTGACAGTGAGACAGCATTGCTCACACTGATATCATCACTATGATTAATCCCCGCTGTTTAATATTTCCTCAATTCTCAGCTGTATCCTGTGGTAACCCTGGCACTCCAGCACACGGCAGAATAGTCGTAAATGATGGCGTCACCTTCGGCAGCTCGGTAGCTTATGCATGCTGGGATGGCTTCAAAACATCAGGTCTGACCAACAGACACTGCACAACCAATGGGACATGGACAGGACAACCCCCAGACTGCGCAGGTAGGATAGATATAATATCATTGCTTCTACTGTTACTATGTGTGTTGTTATTATCAGTGGTTACAGCAGCCGGTGCAGTCAATATTACAAAATATGTTTATTACTATGATACAGTCAATTAGCATCAGTATTGGTTATCGATCAAATGTAACAACAGTTTTTTTATTTATTAAAGTACTGTATTTAAGTACCATTTTGCGCTCAAACTCCTGCTAGTTTATACTTTAACTTGTCTCAATTATAGAGGGAAATATTGTACTCTATTGCACTGCATTTATCTTACGTTTAGTTACTTTTCACATCACAAACACGTATTAACTTATATGATAATATGCAGTTATATACAACCAACTGCCTAAATTGCCCCTATATTGCCGAACTTGTTGTGACAAAACTGAATGATATGACATTCTACCATAACATAACAATTTTAAGAATCTGAGTATGTAAAATTGTAAGATTTTTGCTATCTTTTTTTATACTTAAGTAACATTTTGAGTATAGGACCATTACTTAAGTGAGTACTTCTTCCACCTCTGGTGTTGGTGCATCAATAGTGGTGTTTTAGTAAAGGATCCAAGGGTAGTATACATTTTGCATGGACTGTGCAGCCCGCTGCTGTGCAGGTACAGGCCTGTACATTTGTAATATTATTGTGTCTGAGATTTCAGCTTCTAAAGTTAAACAGAGCCAGACAGAAGCTTGGGGAAAAGAAGGTGGGAGGTGGATGAAAACATGCTGGTACGTGCTTCAGGAAAGTTTTTTTTTAAAAGGCAAGATGTAAGACAGATGAGTAGGAGGTCGAAGTTAAGGGGCAGGCGAGTAAAAACAATGTTTTTCTGGGCTGTTGTGAAATCAAGGTTAGTTGTAGTTGTAAAAAAATGTTACAGCCCGTGTGCACCACTGCAGGATTACATCTAACATAACCTGATTTATGACATGTCCTGTCACTTTTCTCTCCCTTCCTTTAGTGATCAGTTGCGGAGATCCTGGCCCAGTAGCCAATGGCATCTATATAGGAAGTGATTTTAGTTTCAACCACACAGTGACGTATCGCTGTAACCCCGGTCACCTGATGGAGCCGCCTGCTCGCAGCGTCCTGCGCTGCAGCAAGGAGGGAACCTGGAACCAGACCAAACCCAGCTGCAGAGGTGAGGACACTCTAAATAACTCCTTCACAAGAAATGATGGACAATGCAAGATTTGAGTTTAGGATGGATCCACAGGTCCAGTAGCATGTCTGGAAACACTGTGTCTGCCAAATTTGTTTGATTTATATTAGCCATAATTAGTTTTTGTTTGTTTTTAACATAAACGCATTATGTATTCAGTAGTGTTCACCTTTATTTAATTAAATTATGTTATATGTTGTTGTTTTTATAATAAATGTTTTTTAATAAGTCAAACTAAAAGGTGCGTACACAATGTATAATCAAAATAAATAATGCACTTTTTAAACCCAAATGCTATATACTGTACAGACTACAAACAACTGCCTTACATTTGGTTTTTTAAATAGTTATGTACTGAGAGACATTTTGCAATTACATTTCTTTTTTAAAACATGATATTTTATTTGCACATGTATTTTTAAAGAGTAATTACGTTTATTTCAATAACAACAAAACTATATTGTACTGTAAAAACGTAAGTATATAGCATGAGCAAGAATTTCATACCAACAACAAATCATAATTTGGATAGTCATTGTTCGTATATTGTCATATTAATGTATCATTGATTCACTTTGAAAAAATCTCATTGTAACGGCAAAGTTCTAATAGTTAAAAACAATAAAGTAAAGCAATGGCAGTTGTTGTTACAAAGCTGTGCAACTGGAGCAAATAAAGCTCCACAAAAACAAGTGACAATTTGAATGGGAGCTGGCATACTAGAATGAGAGACTGACTTTCAACATAGAAAGAGGCCAAGAGAAGATTTACATTGCTGCTTAAAATAAAACCGTGGTGAATTAGGGTTTATTCCCTAAATCACTTCTTTTTATCACCAACACAAAAGGAAGGGTGTCCGTGGGGTCTTAAAAAGTATTAAAAGTTGATAAATCAATTTAGCGAAAATGAAGGCTATTAAAAAGTATTAAACGGCATTTTCCAAGGTATTACATTTTGTAGCTTGTTTTCAATAAGTATCTAAATTGTCCAAAGAGGTTGTATTCTACAGTTTGCCTGAATGTAATCATTGCGTAGGAGTGTAGTGTGATTCTGTGTAGTTTATTTATGGCATCCCGTTGGATTTGACGTCATCTGAACAGGACATCACACGCTCACTGCTTGATAGCGCGCGAAGGTCCGTTTACGCCGGTTGTTAAACAACATCGTTATGGGGAAATGCAAGTCTGCGTCCAAATGGTTGGAAGATAAGGAGGAAGGACAATCAATACTGTATATAGTCAATGTGAGGTAAAGTGTGTCGCCAATGTAACCGGTTAAAACTCCAAATGGCGATGAGGTCTTAAAATGTATGGAAAGGGTCTTAAAAAAGGTCTTAAAAGGAATTCCATTTGACTTCAGGATTCCTGCATATACCCTGAAAGGGGAAAATAAACCAGAACGCATTGAAATCAAATGAATCCAAGTTTTCCAACAGCCCATATTAGCAGTTCAGACTATGAGGCTCAACAACAGGAACGGGGATGGTTTCCTGAGATCCTCCCTGCCGTTTCTTCCCACAAACAGAAAATCTCCTGCTGGCTCTTGCAGTTGCAGAAGCTTTGAACTGAGAGGAAAAAATGTAGAAAGCCGTCAGAGTGGCTACTGAGGAGGAACCAGAGAGTGATGCAGAGAGGGGGGGAAACAGCAGAAGTGAAAGATACTGTAGGTGATAGAAAATGAGACTTAGGCTGCAGGTCTAAAGGGAAGAAAAAGAAGGGAGATGAAAAACGGGAAACAGTGGAGATACAACTGATGCAAGTCCTCATCTCTTTCTGTATCTTTTGTCTTGTTTTCCCCTTGTCTCTTTGCATCTCACTTTTCTCCTCCTCTTCACGTTCTTCTTATGCTCACATGTTTCTGTTCAGCTTCCCCATTTTCCTCCCCTATGGTTTCTCCTACTTCAAACAATCCATAAGTCTTCATTTGATCCTATTTTGGAACAGCAGCTTCCTCCTACACAGACACACCAGCACACACTGAAACATATTGAATGAAGAAGTTGTAAGCTATAAAGGTGTAGCTCGACAGGCAGAATAAATCAAGTGAGCCAGGAGGAGAGATTTAGAATGGGAAGTAATGAGGATGAGAACAAGGGGGGGAAAGACAGAAAGTATCAAGGGAGGAGAGAAGGGGGGGACGAATTGAGGGAATGAAGAGGTGTAGTGGAACAAACATCAACAAATAGAGGAGATACAAAAAACACACAAAGATAGAGTAATGCAGAGATTAAGAAACACAGAAAATGTGAAGTGGCTTAAGAGATTTTTAAGAGCGGAATGAAGAGAGGAAATGAGAGTATGTGATGAGCCATCAGTGCAGCTACAAGGAGAAATAGACAGAGAAGTGAGTGAGAGAGGAAGCAAGTGATGGGAGAAACAAAGAGAAGCTAATCAATACCTGCCCCAAACCTGTAAACACACAGTGAGAAAAGGGATTAAGCCCATAAAATGTGTTGGCTGGCTGAGTGGAGCCAAGAACGATATATACCTGGGAGACGAAGGGAGGGAGAGGCATTAATGGAGGGAGTAGACCAAGAGAGCAATGGAAGAGGATATAAAAAGGATTGGAGCTGAGACAGAGACGAGTAAGAAAGGAGAAGAGAGGGGCTTGAGGAAGACATTGAGAACAAGTGGGAAGTCAGAGGAAGTAAGGAGATCAAAGTGTAAGAAAGAACAGAATATGGAGATGTGAGTGGGAAAGAAGAAGTGGTGAGGAAAAGGGAAGGGGTGAATGATCACAGTGACGTAGGTGTGTAAGACAGCCGGGGGAAAAGTCATGTGAAGCAAACCCAGTCCATTCACAACAAAGAGCCCTGTGATTGCAGTTCTTAGGGCATCAGAGCCCTGCAGACTGTTCTGTTCGATCCCTAACTACAGATTTGTTTTTAGAAAACACATTTAATTATTCATTGGAATCCCCATTAGCTAATGGCCAGCCACCAGCAATTTTTCCTGGAGTCACACGACGGAAAGTGATGAACTGCATGCAGGATTTGTCAGTGTTTTGTGTGCAGGTGTCAAGATGTTTTTAATGGGACTAACACTTAGTAGATTGGAGAAAAACATTTTTGAGTCTGGGAGGATGACTGAGGGGAGATACGAGCTTCTCCGGGACACTGGTGACGTACAAAAACCAGAATAAGTCAACTGATTAGTTTGCTGGGAGCTTCCAGCAGTTGCCTAGAAACTGCAATGTTACAAACAAAAGATATTTTTTGTAGTTCAAAACAATTTTGTTAATTGCACTGCTGAATCCAAAAGACTGGTCATTATGCAACGAAGAAGCAGAAAAGGGACTGAAAAACACTAAATAGGGAGGGAGGGAGAAAAACCAAATAAGATATAGTCAAACACTGAGGGAACAGAAGATGTCCATATTGGGGTGAATAAGTTAATATTTCTGCTTAAGCTATAAAGGTTATATCACTGCATTTTATCCATACTCTATTAATGTCAGTCTGTGCTGATTGCTGCCTCTACTGGATATACAGCGTGTATGGATCTGTTTGCAGTTGTGTCGGTCTGCCTCTCAGTTTGCATGCTTGTTTGCACTGTACTGTATATCATCGGAGCAGAGTGAGGGAAGCATGAAGCCATCTGTCTCCTGGTTAGATGAGAATTACACTGACTTTATTAGGTGTTTGAAACCAAGCAGATGGTTATCATTATCTTAGGGAGTTAGGCACACGCACACTCAAACAAGCACACACACTCGGATGTTTATCAGGGTGTTATGAAGTTATATGCACCCATCTCTTTGCTAAAACAACACATTTGCATGTACAACACGCACACAGGTGCATGCAATCGCACATGCATTGGCCGATTAAGGTGGTCAGGGGCCCCTAAGCAACTATCTGTGTGTGGCCCCACCTCTAATACTCGTTATCCTTTACCATAAAAAATATAATTTAGAGCCCTGTGTAAAATCGTGCTACGAATAATACTTGGCTTGCACGCACTCTTGGGGGCATTAACATACACACAGACTTTACAAAATCTAGTCATTAAAGAGATTTTCTTGAATAGATCTTGGTCACGGTGTTTTTTTATTGACCTTATTGGGACAGCTGATTGGATAGATGCAGCCCATGCACATGTAGGGCCCCAGGCTGCAGCCCGAAACAGATTGAGCGTTAATTTACCGCTGCGTACGTGCACACAGCTGGTGTAACATCATTATGCATAAACGGTATGTCTTCATATGATCACAGATTCCATTCTCTGTGTTCAACAGATGCTTTGGTAATGCATATTAATCGATTTGATTCGCTGGACCAGTTGATATAAACATTGGTTATGTACAACAGCAGTTATGACATTTTCAAAGTAGCTTTAAGTTTGTATGAATCATTAACATTACATAAATAGCAAGCCCACGTAGTGAGTCTCAATTATAAATATGTATTTCTCGCTTAAATCCCTAGTGTAGGACAGCGTTTCAAAAGATTAGGGTTGATGGAAAAGTTGTCTTATAATATTGCCAGCATTTCATTGAGCAGACTTGAGGAAAACAATGTATACGTTAACTCCCAATCACAAGTGTGGAAGAAGGAATGCACCACAGACAATGCAAGTCCCTAAATGCCCTTTCAGAAAGTCTCAGTCCATATCGTGACCATGGTGTCTCTTTAGGTTAACCAACTTAAATGTGGTGAACGAGGTCATCTATTGCATTTGACCTGGTGCAATCTAGGGTTGTTAAGAGAAACCCCTTGTTGCTTTTGGTATTTTGTCTTTTGCCTGTGATCCATCGTTTTTTCAAAGAGGAAATTGTTTCAACTGTCTGTTCATATCCTTCACATCTTAGGACTGAATATCCACCAGGGACATTTATAAACTGCTGTTTTGTGACAGTCTGAGTGCTTATTTGGTGATGAGTTATTTGTCTCAACTGAAGATACAATTGCGAATATTAGCAAATAATTATCCCATTGAAGGAGTATTTGTCATTACCTGCAAAGTGTTTGTTAAACTGTCTGTTTTGTACTTCTATCTACAGTCTAGCACTGTAGCTACTGTACAGTGTTAGAGCATATCCACACACACACACACACACACACACACACACACACACACACACACACACACACACACACACAATAAGGATGAGTAAATAAATTCCCATGCAGCTAATGAGCAAGTAGCAACCTTCAGAGGCCTGTACTACGAAGCTGGTTCAACCTAACCTGGATATGTTTGAGTTAGCTGGTTGGCGTAATCCAAAACATACGCGCTCTCGCTAAGCTGTACTACGACGCTGGTTATCAAGTGGATCGCTCAAGCCAGCCGTGTCCTATCTAGTTAGGTGCGCGTTCACATGAAAGGGGTGGTATTTGGAGCATTCGACCAATCTCAAACACGGACAAGCGTACTGACAGCGCAGTGCGTCATACTTCCTGAATGAAAAGTGAACTTTAATATTAGTCAAATATGAAGAAGTTAAACTTTAAACATCCATGACTTAAACACTTTACCCAGGATAAAAGCCACATAGCTGCACCTGCAAGGTGAATACAGCTGGCAAAAGAAAAAGTGTTTGAATGCGTACATTAACAGGTTTATGAAATCACTGCCCCGTCTAAGACACGAGTGGATCTGACTTTAATTAGGAGAATTTGACTCGAGTGTTTCGTCAATTTAATGTGTTGCTTAAAATAATACTTCTGCATACAGTATGTGACACTGAGTGTTGCACGGCCAGATACGGCTCAAGAAGCTGACTCAAATAAGGAAATATATGATACATTATGATGTGATATGATATGAATGATAATGGGACACATCTACGTCTGCACTCACAGTGCCGCGGACTGTACTTAATGTTACTCTGATCCGGTTACTTATGTCGTGGCAGATATTTAAGTAAGCTTTCTTAACGCTAATGTTATAATAGTCAGATTGCTCTGAAGATGGGAGGGGATATTCTATTCATTTTCACGTTCACACAGTCAGTTGATTTTGGCCGGTCGTCTTTCCTGCAACGGCAGTTTTTCTGTATTTCCTTTCTCCTCCTGTCATATGAATTGATCGCTTTAAACTCCGCACACGGAGCTCTGATTGGTCAGCAGGCAGTGCTTTCACTGAGTTGATCTCTTAGCCTGCCACCTAACCTGCTCCGGAGCAGGTTTGCCGCTCAGCATAAGTTACCATGGAAATCTAGCCTGCTAAAAAGAGAACCAGCGTCGTAGGACCGGAAAGCCCGAGATTTCCCTGAATTTAGCCGGCTAAGAGAAAATCCAGCTTCGTAGTACAGGCCTCAGGTCTGAAAAATGAAGCCTATGTGCAAGCGTCTTCCACCTGCGTTCTCTAATACCCAACACAAATATTCCAAAGTATCTTTTTCACCTTTCCAACGCTAGTGAAAAAGATAAAGCATTGTATGCTTTAGGGCATGTTTAACATTAGTTTTGTTAGGTTTGGGTGATCTCTGTGTGTTTGTCATAGAGCTTAACCCCTCTCACTGTTTATTTTCAGTTCATCAAAGCAAACAGTAAACGTTTTGGTCGATAAAATGGTCTTGTTCAGTGTTCTGTTGTACTTGGCTCCATCCTGTCGTGTCACTTTTGCTTCCAGGAAAATAAGATGTCATTGAAAAAAATTACATACTCAAGGTTTTAAAGCCCTGGTCCACAAACCGATGGGTCACTATGTCCACTTATTTTGACAGTAAATGCTTTTCAGCCAGAAGTGTAACACCATGTTGTCCTTTGAGCTGTGTAAATAGACGTTATATGATATCCTTACATACCTGTTTGTGTGTGTTTCAGTAATCCAGTGTGGACCTCCTGCTCAAGTGCACCACGGGAAAGTGGAAGGAACTGACTACTCATGGGCCTCGAGTGTTAGTTACAGTTGTTTCCATGGTTACCAGTTGTCCACTCCTGCTGTGTTAACATGTGAGGGGAACGGGACGTGGACAGGAGACGTACCGCAGTGCTTGCGTGAGTTAGCTTTATTGTGTTACGCAGTACCCTGAACTGATACACATCATTGTTCCTCTTTCAGTCATTTTAGCACTAGAACTAAAAAGAGGTCCTAACTGTATCCGTCGTTTTATTTAAGCTGTCCTGTGTGGAGATCCTGGCTCTCCTGGAGGTGGATTCAGAGAGGGGAACATGTTTTCTTACAGGTCAGTGCGTAGACAAAGCAATTATGTGAATTTTGTATAGTTAAATACCTGTGCATGATTGAATGAACTGTACAAGGAAATGGCTTTTTTATAGACCAATACCGTATGCCACCTGATATCTTGTCACTCAAACGTTGTTGTGGTTTTTGTCTCAATGTGTCACAATCTCTTAAAATATAGAGGCTTTACTCTACTTTCTGAAACCATCTCAGGAAATGTTGTTTGTTCCACAGTGGTTGTCAAATGTTGACTCAATAAGTTGTTTCCAAAAATAGATTTCTTTCAGCCCCCATGTCTGGATGTCAGTCGGAAACATTGCAAGGGCAAAGTGGATTTTAGATTGTGAGCAGAAACAGGAAAAAGATAAAGGCCAAAGGTCTAGTTGTAGACAACAAGGCAGTTAGGTAAGGAGCAGAAAAGTCGAACATATGACACCCTAACCTGTTCTTTGGACGTCAAAGGATAAAGTAGAAACTTTAAAACCCAGTTTTACTATTGCTGCTCACTAAGTTTTGTTATGTTATGGGGTTTTTGTAATTCAAATGTTGTTTTGATATGCAGGGCGGAGGTCCGGTTCTACTGCCACACGCCCTACCTGCTGGTGGGCTCTGCGTCCAGAGCCTGTCAGGCTGAAGGGGTTTGGAGCGGCCAACAACCAGCCTGTATAGGTATTTAAAACCCCCGCAAGGACACACTGCAAGTCTATGTTTATGTGTTTAAAGTGAACTTCCATGATGATGGTTAGCTTTAGACTGTAGCTGCATATCAAATCACCACATGATACACTAACATGTTAAAGGAAGTGTTGTGGTGTGATGTTATATTACAAAGCATTTCCAAGCTTTGAAATGAGTCTGCCTTGACGGATATATAGAACAAATCTTGCTGTGAACTAACTTGTTTTTTCACAGCAAAAAGCTCTTTTATGCTAATTTTCTAAAGGAAATATTGAATATTGTAGTAATCAACACTCCTAAAGCCATTCACACAGAAAAACATGCATACATTTACATAGCGTTTATGTAAATATTTGAAATATTACATAAAACACCCTTTCCATAATTAGAAGGAACACACATTTTGTTTCGTGCTAAAGAGAAACATTTCATCAAGTTATGAATACCATTTTGTGAAATCCGATTATTGGTAAACAAGACTGCGGAGCTTACTCTTTTACATTCAAGCATTAGTATTCCTGTGCAGATAGAGATGAAGATATCATCTAATCAATGCATCAAGCGTGTAGTTTTGATGTCAGCATTTGATTCCTTTAAGATTATATCTTCAAAAGCGCTTCATTTTTTTAGATGAAATGTGGGTTGTGGTTGTTGTTCTGTTCAGAAAGCATGAAGATTATTTTAAATAAAAGTTGTGGAATTACAAGGCAAAATCTGAATAATGATGTAAGAGTGAACATGGAAAGCTGCCTTGCAGCGGTCACAGAACTCAGTTGTGTTCCTCTGATGTAAATAACTCTTTTATCTGTCGTGCAGATAATATCTGTCAGAATATATCCATATTCCCTAAACAGTATTGAACTTGTGACTGTTTTGCTTTTGTCATTGCTGCTATATGATGTATCCTACACATTAGTGTACTGTAGGTACACAAAGCTGTAGGTGAGGGGAAACGTGTATTTTTATTAAATAATCTTTTTCAGAAAAAGTTGTGCTAATTTATAACTTTCTTCGTCTACATTTCAGTGTGAAATATTATCCTTTTGTGTTAATGACTGTACATTTATCTGACACAATTTACTTTAGGTTTGTGTCAGGTTTAAATAAAGGTTTAACAAAACTACTGAATGCAAATTCAAAAAAGAAAAAATGGTGATACTGTTGAGGATATGAAAACTTTTGTCATGACTAAGTGTTAGTAGCTGCACTATGCTAATCTTACTGCAATACATTCAAATGATAATACTCTAAATACTCAATGTTTATGTTTGTGTGTAGACCCAGCCTTCAACAGCTGTCGTGACCCAGGGACTCCGGCCTATGGGGTCCCAGTCATGGGCCAGGGCTTTCAGGTGAGACTCCAGTTGACCTTACACTTGGTAAAGCTACTGTATATCCTCCTAATGACTTTAAATGTATGAGTTAATCCTTTTTTAAAAGACACAAGTTTAGAGATACTGAATTGTATGCATTTTGAATACAAAAACATTGATTATTGATTATTGATTGTCCGGCAGTGGCTCAGTCAGTAAGGGCTTGAACTGGATGCCGTAGGGTTGCCGGTTCAAGTCCACGAACAGACCTAAATATGGTATATGGAATATGGTACTTGGAGAAGTCCCAGTTCACCTCCTGGGCCCTGCCGTGGTGCCCTTGAGCAAGGCACTGGACGCCCCCCCACCCCCCCACTCACTCCCATTGATGAATATACCAAGTCAGAAAATAGCAGCGGGAGTCTACCACTTTTATGTGATACAACTCTTACTACTTTTAAATCCAGGCTTAAGACTTTACTATTTGCCGCTGCTTTTAATTGAACTATTCATATCTTACGCTGCATCGTAACTTTTATTTGTTATATATTAGCTTGTTTTTGTTTATTTTATTCTCTTTGCTGTTTTAAATGCCATTTCATAATGTGTTTCGCTGCACTATTTCTAATGCTCTAAATGTCTTTCATTTTTGTAAAGCACTTTGAATTGCCTTGTGTTGAAAGGTGCTGTATAAATACACTTGCTTGCCTTTCAAAGATGCACCAAGAAGCCCAAAGAAGTTTCAATAATGCAAGCAGAAAGAATGAATTAATGAATGTGTAAACAATTTGAGAAATGGGGGGCTTTAGATTTAAAAGATCATCAGATAGAAAAACAAGAAATCATCAAACACATGACATGCCCATCAGAAATAAAGGTATGAGAAAAGTGGCCCCCCATTAGAGGGGAGTTAGACTTCATGGATGTCAAACCGCCACATTGTTTTTTGTCTTAGAAACCGAGTGTCTGGAGCGCAGATAAGATCCTGTTGGATGGAAGATTTTGGTGTTAATGGAATTTAAGCAAACACGCAAATCATTCAATTCGTGGAGGTATAATTGGATATTATCCACAAGTCATATTTCCTCTGCCATCTCTTCAAAGAGAACAGACAGTTACTACCCACATTGAGCAGGATAACAATAATATGCTCTCTAAAAGAGATAAATTGATATAAAAAATGATTTGGTTTTGTTTCTTGTTTTGTCAGAATCAAACAATAAGCAATGAATTGAATGTTAAAAGCTTTTATGTTCAAACTAATGACAAGAAGTACCCCATGCTGCGTGTGGCAGGTCTTAAGAAGCTGCAAATAAAGAAGATTTATTCATTGTGCTTTTACATTATGCAGGTTGGCAGTAAGATTTCCTTCAAGTGCCGCAAGAACTATCACATCCTTGGTTCTACCACGAGAACATGCCTAGAAAACCTAACCTGGAGTGGAACTCAACCTGAGTGCATCGGTAAGAAATAACAGTTTTCTCATAATTAAGCCCTATTTAATATTATCAAAGTGTGTGTTCATTTATATGTTCAAATGTTGTATTTTGGTTCTATGAAGAAGTGTTAACACTGTGTTTATTTTTCCTCTTCCCTGTCACTCAGCCCATTCATGCAGACAGCCGGAGACCCCCAGTAATGTTGATGTTCGGTCCATGGAGCTGCCCACCCTGGGATACACGCTGATCTACACCTGTCAGGATGGTTTCTATCTGGCCGGGGGATCAGAGCACAGAACCTGCAAAAGTGATGGGAGATGGTCGGGTAAACCTCCGCTCTGTAAAGGTATACAGATCCTATCTATAAAATGAGCTAATGTTGAGCCTAGAATCTTAACTGGATGTCCTAATCCCATATGGTTTAAGATAAATACAGATTATCGTCCTGATATTATTGCTATGCTCTCATAAATCTCCCTCAGGCGTATCATGAATGCTCGGGTGATGTTTTTGTTTTGTTTATTTATTTGTAATCACGTCCTCATGGCCCCTATCTAGTCTCAAAGACAAGGAGCCCATGGCTATGAATACCGTGATGAATGATAAAGTAAACAGTCTGCCAGTTGGCTCTTTTGTAGAACCAAATAACTGATAAATGTCACTAGATTACATGTTATCTTACACATTCATCATATTACCTTATTCATGTCATCTATTCCCAACCCTTTCTATAACAAATATACTTTCAATAAGCTTAAACATGAAGTGATTTGATCTAAACAAAGTGCTTGTTGTTGTTTCAGTTGGAGTGAAAGTCAATCCCAAAGTCAGAGGAGACTCAGATGTTCAGAAAAACAAGATTCGAGGTATGCAGAATAAACAATTTCAAACCACAGATGTATTGTCAATTCTGTAATGTTATTATATTGGCTTGGAATACTATTCATCACGCCATCTTGTTGATCAAAAAAATCACAAAGTATATCCAGAGAGGGATAGCTTTTGTTGCAGAAGGTCGTACCGAGTGTCGACTACATGGGCCTTATTGCAGATTTATGAAGGCTCAGACTGAGTAAATAAATCAGTGAAAACATTCAGGTGCAATACCATGTAATACCTTGTAAGTTTGAAGAAAGCTTTTTTTTAAATCAATATATGCATTTAGAGGGAGCCTGTGAAGAGACACCAACAAAGTCTTTTGCAAGAATACTGAAGCTGTTGAGTTTTGAATAAGTCATAAATCTAAGTGTGTGATTCAGATAGAGAGTAACAGAAACACTGCTGCAGTTTAATGTGAAGGAACCAGAGCAAGCGTTACATTTCCTCTTTCTTTGTTTCTCTCTCTCCATTGCAGTTCCAGTGGATGTGTTTTCTCCAAACTCTGAGTGGAGCGGTTTCTACGAGTATCTAGGGAAAAGACAGGCCACCACATTCACAGTTACTGGGTTCAACACTACCAGCAGCAGAGTCAACGTCACATTACTGGAAACCAGCGGGGTGTCAATCAGACTGTCAGGTAAAAAACAAGCAAAACAGATACTCTCATTTTTATTTTGAGAAACTTAAAAATATAACTGTAATAATGTTGTTTAATGTTTCAGAGCCTTCATATAGGATACTAAAACCAAGGTTCTTACGGTCATTAAAAACCTGGAAAAGTCATGGAAATTCAAAATGCTAATTCCAGGCCCTGGAAAAGTTATGGAAAACAATATTTTTCCCAAAGTTTTGGAAATGTCATGGAAATGTCACTAAAGTTGCATCAAATATAATTTATATTTTAGCTAATCGCCGAAATAGTAATACTATAATGATAATAAATACTGTATCGTATAGTAATGAAACGTAAAATGGCATTTAACTGTTGAGGTATTTTGCTGGTGAGAGATTTGAGTTGCTTTAGCGTGTAGAAGCTAGTAAGCCTACTATTGGATTTGTTTTAGACACAACATGTTTCATATGCAGACCTTATTTTCCTGTTCCATGTTAAAATACACCATTTTCAGTGGTACCGCTGAGAAAGAGTAATTTTTTTGGTCATGGAAAATGAGGTAAAGGTCATGGAGAAGTCATTGAAAATCATTGGTGAAAAAGTGTATGAACCCTGTAAAACGTATTAGCTTATATTAAATGTTATAAGCTTTAAAAGGAAAAAAGAAAAAGAAACAAAGATTTTAACTGAATAACCTTGAATTATATAAGTGCAATTACATGTAGACAACAGATGAAAAATACTTTATTTCATACAACACTAGACAGATAATGGGAAAAAGAAATGCACCTGTCATTGTGCAAATGAGCATTGTAACACCACCTTTGATTCCAGCTGGGAAAAAAAAGCATTCACTTTCCAGATTTTGAAGATTTGCAAACTTTAAATGCAGTGTAAATCACACTTTGGGTGTTAATACACATCCGGCTGATAAAGATCAAGCTTTCATTTACACTTATTAGCAAAGCCTCACTGAAATCTAAAAATAATGTTGGCGCCATTCACATTTTGATACAAATCCAGTAGAAAATACAACGTACAGAGGCACAGGTGGGAACCAAGAACCTCAATGCAACTGCAGGATCACCAATAATGTACAGTACAGTACAGTTTACATACATTTTCACAGCATTACTCCCGTGGACATGTTTTGTGTTCAAATGTGCTTCAGATATTGGAGTATGAGAAATAGTGGAAGGTTAAAAATGTAAAGCTGTGCTATTGAATGAAACCTAAAAAACTGTCTGACTCACCAACTGACACTTATGTGTGTTTTGACATTTCACAACATTTCACAATCAATAGTTCAGCTTGATCTCCGGGTCATGAAAGATGTTCTGCAGGTAGGAGGCAAGGGCTCTCAACATATAAATTATTTCATTTGAAATCTGTGATATTTCTCTTTCATGGGCTTGTCATATTGAAAGCAACAGTTTCTATGTTGGTGCTTAAGTTAACCTTGTATGGATATGTAGCTGAAGGGTGAATATCACTTTCTCCCCATTAATGTGTCAGGTGCTTCGTGAAGGGAAAAGAGTATTCTAAATCAAAATGTCAAGGTGTCTCCTTTTCTCTGTTTGCCAGTCAACCTGTCCTTCCGTTTGCTTACCACCCTGTCTGTCTGCCTAACTGTCTGTCTGTTTGTTTACTCATTAGAAGTCCGTTTTTTCAATATATATGTATCTTTTCATGCAGGTACCTACAAGTCAGAGGAAAACCAGCTGCTGCTGAAGGTGTACCAGGTGAAGGGGCCCACAGAGCATTACTACAGCAAGTTTAAAAACGACAACTGGGCCATGGACGGATATGTAAGATACACTTACTCTCATTTTATATAAAGCAATTTAAAATGAATGTTGCCCTTGCACATATCTTTATTCACAATCAAAATCAATGCTACAATATCAACATCACTGCCCTATTCTGGAACAACAGTGTGGCACAGTCCACACTACTGCGCTGGGCAGGGTCTTGCTAAAGAGATGTATTTAAATTCCAGTCAAATGTTAATTCACGTTATACAAATCAGATTTTGAAATACAATTTTTTCTTAAAATACAGGATTGATGTGGTTTACCAAGAAGTGTTGCAAGGTTGCATGTATACGTGAGGTTGCAAGGCGTACCGTAGAGAATCCAGGACGTTACTTCAGCCAATAAATAGTTCCAGCACGTATCCTCACATAAAACCTACATTTGATTTATTTACACCTCCCTGTGCATTCATAATGTATCTTTGATGTACACAAATGGGGCTTCTTTAAGCTGTGAATTTAGTCAATCAGCTCCTTTAAATGTGAAAATATTGAATACCAGAAGTGTTTAAAAGGAAAAACAAAAAGAAGAAAGTCACCTTTCATGTTCCATAGAGACTGTTAAACTTTGTTCGATGTGGTTTTTGAAGCTGGGACTTCTGAAGATCGTGTCTACAGCTGGGGAATGGATTAAAAACCGGCTCCTGTTTGACTTGATTACAGAGGAGGACAGAGGGCGTATTGGAGGAACCGAGTGGGATGATTTTAAAAGATAGTCAGGCAGGAATGGATAACAGAAGGGTTAAGAAGGAAGGAAAGAAGGAGGCAGAGACAGACCATTTTTCATGTTGCGGATGACAAAAAGAGTAAGGGAGGAGGAGAGTCAGGCTGGTTATGGCTTAGTTGTGATTCCTGGAAAGCAATTTCTTTACAGTTAGAAGATGAAATTTCAATTGTCGATTTGGGGGTAAAGCGTTGCTGCTTTGGCCTCCAAACAAGAGAGGGTGAAGAGAGGAAAAGAAGGAGGGGGGGGGAGGGCCAAAGTACATGAGGGGCAGAAATATTGCTGATCAGGGAAGAAGACAGGGTGAAAACTAAAATAACGTTGATATACCACAATGTAAAATTCAAGAAATGAAGAGGTAGCTACATATTTATCTACATGCTAAGAATATTATCACATGCCTCATACTTCACATGTGAAACAGCCTCTAACTGAATGTCGTTATCTAAGAACAAACAACAATCTGCTTTTTCACTTTTCAGGTTACTGCAGAATCCGACCAGAAGACTTTTGTCTACCAGGGTCATACTCACAGTAAAGACTTTGGCAAGTTCCATCTAACGAGGCAAGGTAGGTCTTTCCGTGACACCAGCATCAATAACAAACACAACTCGAGTGCCACTCGCAGAGCGGAGAGGCCAACGCTGCAATCACACACTCCTTGGATGGTCCAATTCCCTGAGTTGCAAAGTCGTTTGATGTGTTAACTGCCTTTTAAGTCCTTTTGTTTGAAAAATATTGACTCTTAAAAGCTCAGAGCGTTTAAACAATCCGTTTTTGAATTGTTGTTCCGACCTGAAAGGGTATAGACGGATTTTTTCCTGCCCAATTATTCTGACACCACATGAATGCAGCACAAATGCCAAACATGGCGCAATGTTAACGAAGGTGAAACATAATTGCTGTATCTGCCCCTTGATTCGGATCTTCTCCAAAATGTAATGAGGTCTTGCTTGGCCCGTGTTACAACCTTCCACCAAGTTTCATTAAAATCTGAAGAAACTGCCCTGAAACAGACAACTGTGCCAGACACATTAGCTTCTTGCCAGATGTGACAAACAACACAGCCTTGATATCTTCTTTTGACACCATGTCATACTGAAAATGGGAATATAAATATTAGTTCAAACTGAAGAAATATTAGTAAAAGAAAATGTGTATGTGTAATGTAAAAATAAATTACATTTCAGACTGAGTAAACACTGAAACAGAACTCAAGTGTAAAGACTAAAAGGACAGAAAATCCTCTATTACACATGCACAAAAGGGTGTTAATGTGTTCATGCATGTGTGGGTTCATCTGTGTCTGTGTCCCCAGGCCCTGTAACCATGGCAATGGACCCATCCAACCCCTACACCAACAGCAGCTCCGTGGCAGCCGCCATCTTAGTTCCTTTCTTTGCCCTCATCCTGTCTGGATTCGCCTTCTATCTCTACAAGCACAGGTACGCTATATCCTCAGAGTAAAAACAGACAATACAAACTTAAAAATTATTAAAAGATAAATACAGCTTGATCATTTCCTCATGCAGATATAAGTTCATGTTTTCCAGTGAATTTGAATGGTTTCTTTAAAATGTTTTTTGTTTTTTTTGGTGACCAGAAGAAGACAAATAGCACAATGTATTTACGGTAGTTAGAGCTCAAAGGAAAGAAAGGGAATGACTTTGCATATCAAGACATTTTGGTATTGTAAATAAATCACCAAATATTCCAATCCAGTAAAAAAATGAATATAGAATACTGATGGGAATTTAGATACTTATGAGATAGGATAAATAGGTGCAGGCAGAAATGTAATTGACCTAAGACTTTCCAAATTGCCAGTCCACTAGCATTTGTGCTTTCGCCAAACCAACATAAAAATAGAGCCTAATGCCGATTTTTGTCTTTGAAAACTTCATATATTTGTGAGTGACTTCAAAACTAAGTAGAAGAGATGGCTGTTTGATAAACCCCTTGTCCTTAAGCTCTATTGAAATACATTAAGTGGACCAGATACCATTTTTGGGAGGAGAGGCAGGTTTAAAGAAATGTTCAAACATAATTAAAGCTTTAATACTCCAAAGCGTACTATGAAGATTACATCTGATTGACCTTAGATTTTAATTATTGTTCCTAGAAAGTTCACAAAAGACTGTGCCTTAAGATGCCAGATTATTCTCAGCTATATTGAAGGTAAAATGTCATCATTAACGTTTCCTATATTAGACCTATTTAAGATTCTACATCTTAGGGCGGTTCTGACCTTTGCACTTACAGTGTAATCACTCAAACTTTTACAAAGTCATCATACTCATCTAACAAAAGTCATTACTGCACACTAATCTGTTGGCTTGTCATTAATGGTAGCTGTATGCTACTGTATCTGCAGTGAAACATGTCCTGACCTCATTGAGGCAACAGTCTAATGCATTGTTAGAAAGTTAGTAAATTGCATGGCTGTGACTGACTTGTGAGAATAGTAAATCCTGATAAGACCGTGACTCCTATTTACAGGTCTATGAAGATGAGTGCTGCACGGTATGGGGAAAATATGTTGATATCATTATTTTGAATACTGCAATCATGACGGTACCTGTTATAATAAACAGACGCTTTTAGTACACAGCAGGCTGGCTGTTGAATTTAAATCAATCAATTTGAAAATACTTATATTGAACACATTGAATATGGAAGTATGCACAAAAAGCATCACTAAAATAATATACATTTTAGTTGTAAATGTTTCTATGATGCTCTTTTACAACACAAAACATCCCTATTGTATAATACAGCAGACTTTTTCGATAAACTGTATTGTGCAGCTTCTATTGTGATATAAAGGATATATTGTGCTGCCCAGATTTACACAGATATTGACAGTACAGTTGGATTTGTATACAATAGCTACCAACTATATACCAATAGCTACTAATATTACTTTACAGTGTGTTTCCCCCCCTGCTCCCCAGTTAGCTGTGTGCAATGATAGCTGATGATGTATATTAAAGCTGATGGTTGTATGCAGGACACTGTCTGCTGAGACAGATGACAATGAGAGACCAAAAGACACCTGGGGGCCTGGCGGCAGGTAAGACCTGTCACCTGTCACCCACCTGGTTTCCAACAGCAACCAGACCTCCGCCGCCACCACATCCTCCGTCAAACTCTTCATCTCTTGTTTTTGGTTTTAAAATGTTTCTTCATGCTGTTATGTAAGGCTGCACAATTCACCAAAATATAACATTTGAATTGTCTGTTCTGAGCTCAGTTGAGTACTTTGTCCTACATTATTTATATTGTTAGAAAACACAAGCTTTTAAACCAATTGAATATATATTCAGAGGGAAATGGAACACACAGACTCCTCATCTCAGATGAAAGTCATTGTTTTAAAGTTGTTGCTGTGTCATAATAGCCACCATTTAACGCTTGAAAGCGATTTAATTTGTCTTTGATCTCATTGTCATCTCTCCGTCAGCATGATGTTATCAAGTAAAAACACAGTTTTTGATGTTCTATTAAGTTTGAGTAATACTATGAAGTGTGAGCAAATATACATCATACTGTATTATTTGACTGTTTCATCTTTACTAGACAGTAGGTGTGCATTTAGCTAACATAATGCCCTAGCCAAACAAAATGCTAAGCTGAAAGTAGAACATTGCTTTACATAACAATGCAATAACTTAAATAACAAAACTAAAAGAGAGGTGTGAGTGTGCACACTGCAGATCTTTTCCTGCTTTGATCTATATGTCAATACAGTATCTATTATACTGTCAAGCAATTATGTGAGCTGTTTTTCATTCTACCAATAAAACTAAAGTACAGTATTGCACCTACCTACAGCCACAAACAGAAACTAGTGCAGAGACTTGAACTACTGCCATGCAGGGAGGTCTGCCGTGTGTGTCGGTGTGTGTGTGCAGTTTTGTAAAGTAATGGATTGAGCATGTAGGGTAGGCTTAGTGGCTCCTCAGGGTTGGATTTCTACCAGTGAGTATTCACACACACGTACACAGACTCTTAATGAGGTCAGAGTCAAACAGTGTTTCGGCTGCAGCATTCCTCGCTGCTAATAGTTCCACAGGGTTTGGGAGTAAGTGATTATATCTAACTGGATTATAGGACCTGATTATCTCAAAAAAATTAATCTGCGACAAACACACAAGTTAGAAGAGGGTATTTCACTGACCTTTTGAATCCCTGCAGTAAGTTTCCTAAAATCCTTATTCAGGCACATTGACTGAATAATGTGTCCTTTTGAACTCAAACCATTGGGCACCATTTACAGGATGATGGGAGGTTGCATGTACTGAGACTCACATGAGATCAGCAGATGGGATCTGGTTAGCTGAACCACTGAAGCAGACAGTTGCTACGGTTCATGTGATCGCGCCAGCCAACCATTTCCATGCAATTTGTAGATTTATACCAGAAACCAGCTCTTACTAAGGGGGCAACTTTAATCCCAAGGCTAAAGCTCTTGCCCATCATGTTAACAAGACAGTTGAGAGGACAGAGAAGGGTATTCTCAGTTAACTTATCTGAATAAATTGTCTTTTTTTAATTGGTTGTAGAACTATATAAATATATATTCTTTTTTTTATGAATTGTTCATCTTTACACCAACAATTTGTAATCATTTGCAGGTTTCTCTGTATGAGTAGTGTTAACACATTCTGCTGTTCAGTAGTTCTTGAACTCATACATCCCTAATATTTCATTACCACCAGTGCTTTCTAAATCACTGATGTGGAATAGGCAATGCAAGGAAAATTATAAAATTCTGTTTGTGGTTTGTCTTGCTGCATGTTGATATGTTTCACAAACAAATATTAACAACTTGAACATGTAATGCTGTTTTGCAGACAGCTAAATATTTCTACTTAAAGCTCTATTTTGAAAAGGCGGGGGTCAAGGACTCACAAACCACAGAAGAACATGATCATCACTTGAGAGTCACATTTCTGGCCACCTCACAAATAAAATATATTTCACCAGGCTTTTTGGTTCACCAACTTCAGAGAAAAATATATTGATGTTAAGCTGGTAGTTGCTCCACTTATTCACCCATCACTGATTCACCTGGGCTCAAACTAGACTTGACAGATATGATTTTATATGAGAGAGTTGGTAAGAGCTTATATTAAAGAAAGGAATTCACACATTTAAGCAAATTCATCCTAATGTCTAACATATCTTTGAGTTTGTCTTTTGCTTGTCATTGTCTTGTTAGACCTGCACCGTTTTGGTTTACTGTGTTTTATTTTTCCAAACTTTGTCAAGATATCCCTGTATAACCAAATACCTGCAATGACCACCATGTCTGTCTTTCCTCTCTCTTGCAGGACACGTCCCAAGGTCCAGTTCAATGGCTATGTCGGCCATGAGAGCTCCAACGGTCAGGCATCATTTGAAAACCCAATGTATGACACCAACATGAAGCCCACTGAGGCTAAGGCAGTTCGATTCGACACCACACTCAATACAGTCTGTACCGTAGTATAGTACAACAACCTGCCACCACCTAAACAGTGGTTCAGTCCAACCTCCCTGTCGCAGTCTGTGCTGTGGTTTCACCAAACAGAAGAAAGAAAAAATGATTTGGACGTGTTACTGTGAGCAGTTTGTGTTGTAGCATGCTGGTCCTCTGGCAGTATAACCTGCACAGTAATGCAGCCCTGCTCCACCTCCTACCTGCAAAAAGGTATCATCCTCCTCTACCCATAGTCGGAAAGAGCGAAATACGTTGGAACCAGTACACAAGGGAGTAGACAATGAAGTTATCAAATGTGTTGTTGAAGAGATCAACACTGGGACTATAATTATTCTGAGGCATTCTTGCCATTAAAACTCCAAGGAAAAACACAAAAGATGGTACAACTAATTCCTTCAAGAGCGACAACCTCACTGTACAGTGTGCGTCCAGTGTCAGATGACTACTGCAAAAATCAACCTTATTATGGAAAGTGCTTTGTATGGCCCATGAATACCCTCCCTGCAACCTGAATGTGGTTTACCCAACCTGACCCCACACCCCACGCCAAATGTGCACAGTGTAGGCTCTTAACTTATGAAGTCCCCTGCTGCAGGCCAGACATGGGTGATGCAAGGTTTCTCCCTCGGGTGAAGCACATGGACTCACACTCTTTTATCCCTTTCAGACATCAAAAAGTAGTTTGATTGTTCCTTATATGTCAACATAAAAACCATCACTGGTGCTGGACCAAAAAAATCCCTGTAGACCTCCATCATGCTTGACTTGACGGGACTAGACTCTGACGTAACTTCAGCTCTCAGATTCTGTTTTGGGGGAATCTGATATCAATCGACTGCTGTTAAATGGACCACCAAATGCAGTCAATGCAGTGACAAGCTCAACACATAAATTCCTTAAAAGCTCAAATCTCATCCAGTACTGGATACTAGTATTAGATTTGTACTAGGAGCTGTGGACTAGTGCTGGACAAGCCAGGGTCAAATAACAGTTGCAGATACAATTAAAATGTTTGTTTCAGCCTACGTAGAGAACTGAATGGGTTCAACAATATCAGGAAAATCACAGAGTGAGGTATGTTGACTTGTCAGATTCTCAAAAAGATAACTGTGAGGTGGTGTTTACGTTCTGCCACTTATGACCTACTTATATAGTATTTGAAAACTAATGTATGCTTAAACATATCAGATCAAACATTTGCAAATGCTATTTACCCCAAGTTTATTACAAGACCCTGTGATCTAGTTCTAGATGAGTTTTTGCCGTTTTTAAAATATTCTATGGACGTACTATACACTTAAAATCAATACGATGTACAATATTCAACACTAGCACTAGGCAGACTGCGCTAAACCAGAAAACCAGACATTTGAGTTGCCGAGCTGGTGTCCACAGAGGCCTGTCTCACACAATCAAAGAGTCAGACAGCTGATTCTTGTTCTTGGACTGGCCAGGATTCAGAGCTTGGTGGCTGAAAAAGAGGAAGCCTGGAGGCAATAAGCTGTCAAGATCTTCAACTGCTGCAATCAGCTGTGGCCAAATCCAGGAAATGATTCGTCTTCTCCCAACTCTGGGCGGGATTATCAGTCAAGTGTTGACTGATTTATTTTCTACAGCATACTCTCCAGCCACAAGATCAGAAATTATCAACAGATTAACGGACAGACTGGTTGAATGACGGAAACAGACAAATGGACGGATAGCCCCTTCTGTCCGTCATGCTGGAAAAGAGAGACAAAGACAGGTTGCTATGGAGACTGAGGCAAATAGTTGTCTCTATTAGTCTCTTCGGTCATTTTTCTTCAGTGAAGATATTGATGAACAGACTCTATGTTCAAATACCCAGTGGCCCCATGGGACTTCCCAAACCACTGCTGCTGGGGACCCCAAAATATAAACTTTATATAAACTCTTAAACCGCACAAATTTTGCACTAGTGTGTTTTTCTGACTTGGGTCTGAAATGGGTTTGAAAAATGGGTCATTCGAAAAAAGAGAATTTTATTCAGAAACTTCTATCTTTAAAAAGACAACAAAAATGACAAAATACAGGGTTACAGAGTGTTTGTATATACACATTTATATCGCACACTCCCTGTTAGCAGAAGGTGTGACCACATGCTATACCGTTGTTTATTTTGTTGCCATGATAACACGCTAGCCAACCAGAAAGTTGGGATCAGTTTACCCTCGGACCTCTGAGCTTTTAGTGTCACGAAATGACACCACTTTTATTTGTGCCATTTATAGAGCAGTGGATGCTTCTGAAAGCTCATACTGCACAGTGTGAGTGCTGTAATGTGTGGAAGAAATACACAGAAAGCCTCACATCCATAATGTGCAGTATGGTCCCACTGAAACACAGGTACCACACTGCTAGTTTTATTTTCAGGTATTAAACTCCATCATTTCCTGAGATACTGTACAGTACTTTATGAATATTAAATAGTATCTCTCTATGGGCTTTTTTTCAGTTTAGCAGTGTTAGCTTTCAGGAATGTAACTGTTTCTATAACTCTTTAAAAACATGTGTTGCCAGTGTCCCAAACTATCAACATAATCATACGTCATCTCTGAACACATTTGACATATCTGATTTTATTTCAACACATCTTTTTAAAGAGCCCACCATGTATTCGTGATCAGTTTGATAATCTGTCACGTAAGGCAGAGGACAAACGAATACAGTACGAAGACAACATGCACAATTATTGTTGTCGGCAGTTATTGCCCCTATCCATTTTAGAAATACCTCGTGTGCAGAGAGAAAGTTACATCCTGCTTATTATCGCAGGAACTTCACTGCAACAAATACACAAGCTTAGCGAGTGCGACCTTTCATTTCCTGGTATTTTAAGACAGAATGTCGTACAAACACCCTGTAGTCTTTGGAATTCAAGAAAATCCACTGGTTTTAAATCACTTGCCAAGCTTGTTATTTCTCGCAGTGTTCTCTCAAAATAATTTTATTTTTGGAAAGATGCTGCACTTGGTTTAGATCATAGATGTAACTGCTTTCAGTGTGTGTCTTACAGTGTCTTCAGGCCTTTTTCTCGTTTGTATCACTCTCCATGCGATCCATTTTGGCATTACACCTGCATGATTTGTATTGTCCAAATAAGCTCAAACCATCATACTGTCATACGTACAAACAAAAAAACATATCCATTGATTCGCACAGGAGTGTGGAAGGTATGAGATATTAGTTCATGAAAACATGTTAAAAATGATGATTTTGTCTATGAAACACTTAATACAGTTATATTTCAGTTAGGATTTCAACCAAGTCCCAAATATTGAGGAGAAAACATTTGTTATGAGAAGTTTGTCACATCCACCTGTTTTGATATGCAAGAACGAAGGGACAAGCAAATTGCAGTTTTGCATTTGCATTTCCGGCTCTTTTAATTGAAAAGGATTCTCTGAAAATGAACACCAGTTTGAATGTTGCAAATGAAATGTGGACGAAACAATGGTGAAATGTTTGGAAGCGTGAATACAGGATGTTGTTGGTATTATGGTATCTATTGTTAGCCTGTCATTCACAGCCTCAGAGTCAGGGTCGTGGTCCGACAGCCAAGAAACATTTACACCAGTTTGAGAGAGAAAAGGAGGATGAGGGTACAAGTTATAATACTGGCAAGAGTTAGAGAGCGGGGGAAAGACAGTAGACACACATTGAAAATCTTCTCATAAAAATAAACAGACATCTGTAAACAACAGCAGATAGTGATCCTCTTCACTTTGTATTGCTCGAGTGCTTCTATTTTAATTGATTAAATTAATTCAGTTGAGATTCCCTATGGAGTCAAGAGAGCATAATGGAGCCTGAAAATTAGAGGTTGCAAGGTTTCTACAGGCGTAGTAAAAGGTGTAATTTTTAACAATTACTGTAATGATACGGATCTGATCTCCCAGTGAGACTGAACCAGAGCACTTAGACTCAGCGCCGTCCCAGTTTGTTCTGGCAGGAAAACATCAGAGGGGCTCTACCGAGGTTAGCTTTAGTGAGGAAGTTCAAATCTAAGTATTACAACATTGCTGTATTATTTAATCCCCTTGATTCTAATACCTCGACTCTGTTTTAAAAAAAAATGTAAATAAAGTTTATTCTATATTTTAAAATATCTGTTATAAACAAAAGCATCATTATCAAAGACACAGAGACAGATCTCCATTGTTCCCAGTTTGTACACCAAAATGAGTGAGATGTGGAGCTGAAAGCTGGGCATAATTCGTATTCATAGCTATTTAATTGAAATGAAAAGACTGCGAATGATTGAAAAGGGAAGAAAGCCATTCCTCTGTGAGGTCTACCTGTATTTCTTCTCACTTATAAAATAAGGAGGCCTATTGTTGTGGGTCTGATTAAAATCACTCTTTTGGAAAAGATCTTACAATGGACAACTTTTTTTGTTGAAGTTTGCCGTGACTTCATTTCAATCTTAACAAAAGCAAATCTTATAACAAAGGCCCTTTCTTAGAGTAATGACATAACGAGTGACATCTAGTTTGTGTCTTAATTTCTATTGGAATATGTAGAAAAGACAGTGCGGAGGCTGTAAAACGTCATCTGTTAATTTATCAGTCTTCTCCTGGTTATGACACATACCTCCTTGAAGATAAGTTGAAAATGACTGAAGACTTTCTTTACAACTTAGGAAGACGTTTTCACATTTGCCTTTAATTTGGCACTGTCAGCAGTCCTCGCCGTTTAAAGAGCGACAGCTGGTTACATTTTTTTAGAACTTACCCACTACATTTTGAAATGCCAAAGTTGTTTCTGCTTCTTCAGCTTAGACTTTTCACAGTTGGGGAAATAGGTTGTCCCTTACTAAAGTAGTATTGTCAGCAGTCCTCATTGAAACAAAGGGGCCTAGGTTGCTGCGAGCTTAAGAAAAATAACAGCTAAAACTGTAAATGTCACACGCTTAAAATAATCACATAATCAATTCAATGCAGATATAAAACATGAACACTACATGAAGATGAATTTATGTGTGAATTTATTATCCCGCAGGGAGGACACTGATCTTTTCTAGGAACACTGTCGTTGCTGCTTTCAGATTCAGTTTGTAGTGAAATCAAAATGTTATGTATTGCCCTTGACAGGCCTTTGTCAGCTTCTGCTCAATAGTTTGGATAGGACAAACTTCTCATGTCATACGCTCAGCTTTAGAGCTTTGAAGAAAATCACTATCTTTGTCAGAATTGAACGTGAGTCGACTGCAGCCCTGCTTCACTCGGATGAATAATTGACATTACGGCACATGGCAGCTTCTAGATTGAGACACCACACATTATGATGATGGGATACAGTCTCCGCAAATCATTTTGACATGCAGTAAGTGAGATTGTGGCCTATAGATGTGTACTTTAAAAAATGGTTTCATTTGGTCATAAATGGCACAGAGATATGTTGGCAAGTCTTTACCAGGAAGCTGCCATCATCATTAATGTTATTGTTTAAAGCATCATGATCACCTCCATGTCACCTCGCATCATCATCATCATCATCATCATGTGCTGCTGAACTTGAAGTAGGTGCAAAAGAAAAAAGTTTTGTACAGAAATCTATTTTTTATGGAGAATTTGTAAAAAAGGAAAAACAAATTATTAAACATGCTGTACTTTTTATGATTAATGATGTAGGTACAACAAATTCTTGTTCATTAAAGTCAATGTTTTTACTGTTTCACACCATGTAAAAATCTATGGTTCAAACCGAGTATATAAAATCCAAATGTCATGTGATCTCTTTTACGGCTGATTTTACACAGGAACAGAAAACCTTGTGAGATGCAGAGTTTATTTTCTCCATGCTGGAGAGACACTTATCTCTTGGTCACACCTGTAAAAAAGTTTTTTATTCAAACTCGAAAACACTTCAGTCCTATAACTGATGTGTCAGCTCCAACTCCTCCACAGATTGGGGCTGGCAGAGTTTGTGTTTCATTTTAACATTTAAATCCTCATTCCCTGCAAAAATATGGTATATAATGTGGCTTTTAATGCGGCAGCTGTGCCGTACGAGCTGCCTTAGCATTTGTGATTTCATGCATAATGTTTACATTCATTTTCTGAATACATTTAAGATACCTACACCAGATGTTTAGTGTCAAAATGTCATGAACGGTATTCATGGATGGGGTGAAAATGACACTTTCTTTAAAACATAAGTGTTCCTGTGTAAAACCAGCTCTGTGTGGCTGATCCTGGTGTCTATATCTGGGAGAGGGATGACTTCCACAGGCACAAAAGATTTTTGAATGACTTGACCCCTTTACGGCCCAACATGTGACCTTATGTCTGTTAAGCAAGGAGTCATCTGGCTCTCCTTGTTTAGACATAATGGGTTTAGAGTGGAAAATAAAATGGTGGTACATTTCGGCTATGAAAGCAGCATAGGCAAGTCTGCAACAGTTTGGATGCTCCTAACTTGACTTGTAACTTCTTGAGTTTTGAAAAGGGCATTTTTCTGACAGATCATGAGGGGGGAATTACATGGAGTGTTATAAATGATTATACAACAGATACTGTATGTGTATGCAGCCTCACAACCTGCTGTTAAAGAGACTCAAAGTTTATCTATCAGATATTTTGAAAACATTATTTGAGAATAAAGTTTTTGATACAATACTTTCTCATCTGTGCCAGTGTTTTATTGTTATCCACATTTTTTGAAAATGTTCAATTACAATCATATCAGTATGGTACCTTCAGGGCTGCAGCCCTCTGTTAGCATGTTTTATTGGGTTTTCTCAATATGCTCCAGTTTCCCTGCACAGTCTAAAGATCATCTTCACAGGCAAGTTTAATTAACCCTCGACAAGCAAGGCCCAACAGTAATTGTGCCTCGTTTGCTTATTTGAGATAAAACACAAACTACAATATTTTTTAACGTGTAACTGTATGGTTTCTTTATTACTCTAATATACTGTATGGTGACAAAAAATGGCAGCCATATTTCCAATTGTGTAATGAGCCTGTATCATTGAAATACAGGCTCATGTAATATCACCATATTGACTAATTAATTCATTTTAATTTCTTCATCAAATCCCTTCCTAGGGTGGTCAATTCCATCAGGAGCACCTTAATCTTGATTTTAATAAGGGATAATCCATGGCAAAGTGTGCGCTAAAGAGCCTTATATTTGCCTCTGGATTGTGTAAATAGAATAATCCACACTCACTTACTGAATATGCGAAGGTCAATTACTGCTTACTAACTGGAGGGATTTGAGTGGATTATGTATAGTTTATCGCACTGCAACGAGTGTTGGTTACTAATATGTATTGGTTGTTTCCTATTTAAATAACACCATGCTTCAGAAATGTGAAAGAAATTATGAATGTTGTGTGCCTTCTTGACCAGAATGTTACCATGGTTACACAGGCTGTTGAGAAAATGTGGGACCAGAGAATCATATCACTGAGAAATGTAATATACCCGTAATACAGAATTAAAGCTATTTAATCAAAGACAGAGAGAAACTAGAGGAGAGAGCTGCGGTGAGAAAAGAGAGAAGCAGCACACCAGCTCGCCACAGCAGGTTTGAAACAAGGGGCTGAATTATGACTTTTAACATCGGAAACTTTATTTAATCAGCACCTAAAAAAACAATGTACAAGCTGGGTTACACAAGCAATTAGAAATAAACATAACAAGGTCTAACAATGAGTTTGGGAGAAAAAGATGCAAGCAGAAAGAAATAAAACAGCAGGACAAGTAATGAAAGCAAATAACTAAGAGGACAAATGGGGGGGGGAAACTGTGAAGAAAAACTAGAGCTACAAAAATAAAAGCTGACATTGGTTTAAGGCTCAATAAAGAACGGCCAGCATGTGACTTTACTTTGAATTAGATTTTTACTTTAATATCAGAATAATTTCATTTTTTCTTGCATACAGTATAGGCCTACATTGTTTCACATTAATACAAAAGGATAAACATCTATTCAAATGTACAGTGTGGGTTAATAAGGGAACAAAATCTAAATTAGCCTTGTTTGACGGGACCTAGGAGTTGCTCAGTCTATTAAGTCAGGGGATCAACATGAGTATCTCATAAGTATCCCATTAACACAAAACGTCTGTAGGCCTATTACAACCAGTGTATAGCTACAGTAGGTCAAACACAGGCTTCAGAGATACAAATGCAACTTGTTTTGATTTATCTTGAGGTTTCAAGCTTTGTTTCTGCTAACCTACTTGAATCATGAAGTTATTTTATGATAAAGGTCACTAAAAGATTCAAGTTATCTTATAAACCAAGGGGGAGGATGGATCCTTTATGAACATCACAGTTGAGAGGTGACCACTGAGGGGGAAGCCTATCACCAAGTACTACCAAGTTGCCTATGGTTTAACAAGAATGGTATTGTAGGCTCTATAGGAAACGAAACACGATGAATACACAAAAGTATTGGAAAAGAAAAGGTGAAATGTAAAGTGTGCTCATGGAGGTCTGGGAAAATAGGGCCGTACCGGTATGTATGTTTGTTTAGTCCTCTCAGGTGATAATTAATATGACAGTCAGGAACCGGAAGCGGATACCTTTTTATCTGTCGAAATAAGCAAGTAGCTGTTTGCTATGCGTCTGAAAAACAATTTGTTATTTTGTTATTTTACCATAGCCTACTACCAGTGTACTCCAGGGTTTCGGAAACAAGAGGAAAAAAGGTGTGAAAAATCCTTGAAGACTTCAAAACCACGGCCGGGACAGGACAGCGGCTAATGTTAGCGGTTAATGTCGTGTTAGCTGCTAATGTTAGCCTGGTGAGCACCACGTTAACGCCTCTTTTTGATGGATAAGGGTATGCAGGTGAACAACTCCAGTGAATAAAACATTGTTTTTATTTTGTACCTCTGACTGTCTGCATCTGTTTGCGTTCATCTGTAAACTAAGGCCCCTAAAACGAACCGAGGTCGATATAAAAAAAGTCTTCCGTCCACACGGAATCGGCACAAGAAACGTGTCCGTCCACACGAGACCGCTCGACCCGCTGGAGACGCTTTAGTACATATGCCGGGCCTGTAAGTGGCGCTGTACTTCCGCCACAAAATACATCAAAAGCAGCGAATAAGACCCCCCGAGCATGGTTGCCATGGTGGCCTGGTTGCCCTTCTGGTTATTCTCCGCGGTGGATTTAGCAGCTAAATCCTACATTTTAGCAACATGTAGTTCATGTAGTTCTCCATGTCCACTTGAAGCTGATGGTTGTGGTAGAGGAGCTGTAGATTTTGCACTAACATCTGTAGCATGGTCAGTAGCGTCTGGAGCACGAACGCAACCCTGTGATCCGCCATTGTTGTTGTTGTTGGCGAAACGCATCAGCAATGACACGGGTGACGCGGGGGTGAGCAGGAGAGGTGGGGAGAGGCGGGGCTATGATCGTTTAGGGTGTACACACGGTGCCGCAAGCCTTACGTTACCAGACCTTCCCACTTTGGGATGCGTTATCGTTTGAGGGCTCCGTTTCCGCGGTTCCGTTACGGCCTTGTGTGGACGAACCGTCCATACGATAAAGAACTATAGCGGATAACACCCGTTTCGTCTCCGTGTGGACGGGGCCTAAGTGGTAATGTGTGTGTTTGGCTGCATTGTGGATGTTGAATGTTGGGTTCATTGTAAGTTACAGTACTTGACTTCTGTGGTCTGTTGACTGTTGGTTATTCACAGTGCGATAAAATGCACATACCTGCTTTCCTTTGAACATCTTGTTGTTTCTGTATTTTTTTTAAGCCCGGAAACTTTTTAGTTTCAATAATGTTTTGGACCACAGCTAATGGAATCTTAACTTTTCATTTAAGGGTTATTGTTGGTGATTGAAGTCATATTATTTGGTTCTTATGGTTCTTGCCCTACTGATTTTCATTTTTTTTCATTTAATCGTTTATTTGAACCGGGACAGTGCACATTGATGAACACTTTAAAACAAAGTGTAAATCAAGTGTAAATGAGCCGGATTTGAGCTTTGAGCTAATTTCCATCCGTAGTCCCGTCACATAAAACATATAAGAACATGACATGTATATACATAGCAAAAATAAATACATGATATGCAGGAAGAGCATGAGCAGCATACAAGCATTTACCACATGGCAGCACAATGTAGCAGCTATGATATATAAAGTGCAAGGTAAGATAAAAGTGCTACATAAAGTCCATGTAAACATTTATAAAAAAAACACATACTTTTAAAAGACTTAAAATTGTCAAAACTCAAGAAATTGTGTTTTTCAAGGATGGTACAGTGGTGGTATGAATTTGGCTTTCTGTCAAACACCTTGATAGCTCTCTTGTACAGCTGTTCTATTGGTTTAAGGTTTGTGGCACAAGCAAACGACCAGTTTGTAAAACAGTATTCAATGTGGGATAGAATCATACAGTGGAGGTATGACTTTGCAGCATTGACAGTTAAAGGGCCCATGTCATGGCCATTTCCACTGATCATTGTTGAGGTATACTAGAATAGATTTATATTGTGCAATTTTCCAAACTGACATTGGTTTCTCATACAGCATCTCTGTAAACTACTTGTATTCACTGAATTTCACTCTCTGCCTTTAACGGCTCGTTGTAGCTCCAAAAGCTCCAGCCCCCACCCTCCCTGTGAGCACAGTGTGCTCTGATTGGTCGGGACGTTGTGAATCGCGCTGAGCTCCGTGGAGGTGTTGTTTCCTTGTTAGCGATACACAGCCAAACACAGCCAAACTCATCCTGAGCACACACAAAGTCACAGCCGAAGTAAAAACAATAAGTGTGGCTTGATATTGAGTAAGAAAAAGGTTGATAAACGCTGTGAGAATGGGTCTGCAGAGAGAATTTCGCCGCGATCCCAACTGTCTGTTATCAGCCTGCAGCCAGGGAGGAGAAATCAGCAGAGCTCCCTGCTCCCTGCACACAGATGTGTGTGTGAGGAAGTCCGTGGATTGGTCAATTTGGACCAATCAGCGGGGGCTTAACGTAACGGCTCCACGGATTGGTCCATTTCGTTCCGGGTACGGCTTGACATCATGCCGTACCCGGAACGAAATGGAAGAATCAAATGGACAATGACGTATCTCCAACGAGGCGTTTTGGGGAGGTATTTTCTGTGTTACAGTTTTACTCGCTACAGGGTGTACTTTGAGGGTTTGTGACTCTGCACACCGTTTACATGCATAAAAACCTTCATAACACACAAGGGGACGGGTAATAACCGGAAAAGCATGACATGGGCCCTTTAAGAAAGGTTTAATTTGTTTAAAATGTTGCAAGTTGAATTTAATGGTATTGGATACTTTCTTAATATGTTTCTTAAAAGTCAAGTTCGAGTCCAGTATAACTCCAAGATACTTGAAGTTTTTTAAAACAATCAATAGACTTAGGATAGACCTGCAGTTAAGGAATACTAGGACCTTGTTGCTTTTCTCTCTTTTAACTGGTAGTTTAAAAAAAAAAAAACAAGTATGAAAATACAGCAGTAAAAACAAGGCTATGCCCAACCACACAGCAATAAAAACCCCAAACATCAACGGTAATGATCCCTAAGCTTGGGAAAATAGTCCTGTTTTCAGTTTGCTTTTGAATGTGGGCACAGTTGTGGTCGACCTCCAGTTGTCAGCATGCATTATCAATTAGGGTGTATAAATGACTATTAACGGTGTGTTCATTGCTGGGTGTGATTTGGATGCTTGCTCCATTAAGCCCACTCTATACTTACCTGGGCAGGTGGTATGTTTCAGGAGGAAATGAGTGGGTCGCTTGCTGGGAGGCTGCGGTTTTAATGTTTCTGGTGTTTGTTTGCTACAGTTAATTTAGTTTTATTGAAATGACCCGGTTACATTTTTGTTGTTTCAGTAAACTTTTTGTTAATGAAAGCTTCCTTTTTTGCACTATTCTGCTTTATCAACCTAGTTCTTCTTTTTAAAGCTTTCCGGTGCCTAACAACCATGTAATTTACCCTTTTATATGCACTTGAAGGAAGAGCCATGTTGTAGTTGTGTTAAAAACATAATGGAGACTTAAAGGGGACCTATCATGCTAAATGCATATTGTATACATAAATATGTGTCCCCGGTGTGTCGGGGAACTCACGCAGCGTCAGAAAATAAAACCATACATAAATCTCTAAAAACAGGGCTACAACGGAGCTGATCCAGATTTGCGTCCGATATGACTTAATATCGGAAATGTGGACCCACGGCACTATCAGAAAGGTGCTATCAGAAACAATTCCCGACTGTTTTGGACGTAATATGGTCTGTGTTTACATTAGCATCGCTAACACTCAGAGCTAACCTGTACTGCACAGAGCATGTGTGTGAAGAAGCTGGAAATAAAAAGGAACTCACCTTGTGGTATAACCGGCAAGAGGGAATGCCTTTGAGCTCCATACTGTTTCAGAAATAATCCTTGATAATCCATGATATGGCGTTTCATCACGCATCCCGCATGAGCTCAGCCCCCTCCTTTTTTATCAATTTTTTTTTTTTATTAAAGCTTTATACCCAAAATCAGCACTTTTGAAACAGGAAGTGAAATAGAGGGATATGAGGCATGGCTAGAATGGGTGATCTGTTTGGTATTTTGAGCAAAACACTTCATAGACATGTTTTTTATATATTTGTATATATCTGAGACCTATGCTATTGCCTAAAAATAGCATGATAGGTGACCTTTAAGACATGACTCACACTTGCATCCAGTGAACTTGATCTAGCTAGCTGATGTATAGCAACAGCACATTTCACCCCTAATGCTTCACATGCTTGCCATGACCTTCCTTTAATGCAGGAAGCTCAGCAGTTTGCAGAAGGCCTTTAGATACAGTAAGCAGCAAGTAAGAATGTTGCATTGGTCGATTATTGTTACCCATTAGCTTGTGCAGAGATCCTTCATCAAATTAAAGTTACAGGTTGTTTTTTAAGAAGTTGCCTGCATGGAGATAGCACTCCATTAACATTTTACGCAGGGGAGCTAATTATTATTTCAGAAACAGGGCTTTTATCCACCAGCCAAAACACAAAGTGATGACATTTAGACAATTACTTTCTGTTGCCGCTGGCTCTGGCTAAGAAATATTGTGGGAATTAAAAGTCCATCCCAGATGATAGCCTGCTGTAGGTATAAAGTAATGAAATAATGAGATTTGATATAAAAGATATATCATCCACTTATTAAGAAACAACTGTTTTGATTGATGAATTAATAAGTAGCTGCTATCAGTTCAATTTATAAAGTGACAGCTTTGGTGGCACCTTCGGCGTTTTTCTTTCTAACATTTTTTCAGAACACTGTCACAAAGACAGCTTGACAGCCATTCCTACACCCTCCAGAGAGAGACTTGAAACTGTATCAAACATAAAAGTACCAATGTCATTTTATGATGATTATATTTTTGCATATATTTTAAACGCAACAGTTGATATCTTACTTTGTGTCATGAGCTTGAACTGTATCTGTGCTTCTGCATGGCTTAATTACGCTTTATGGTATCAGTATGGCATTCTTCCATTTGTATTTGTCTTGCATTTATAGTCCAATACAAGGCTTATTACCTACTGGTCTCTGTGCGTATGTGCAAGCTTTGGGGAACAGATGGTCTTCACTGATGCTTTGTTGAACTGATTTGGTATCTTCAAGTTGTTGGGAGACAGTTTGAAACATGCTTACATTTCACTGATTTCCTCATGCATGATTGCACACTTGTTCTCACACACACTCACACATTGTTATACACACAAAGAGCCAGACACAAACACTGATGCACCTTTTTATATATAACATTTCACCATTGTATACTTCGGGTTTTCAGCATTGTAAAACCCTTACTATTCGTTGTTGCTTGAGATGAGGTTTTTGTTGTACATTTTTCCTGTTTGAGTTTTTAACTTGGGGTTCACATAATGTTAGTTCTAAAGAAGTCACCAACAAATAAGACGAAGTGAAAAAAATATATGTTTTCTGTCTCTGTTTCTTCCACTCTCCTGTCTGCTCCTCTGTTCCCCATCTTCAGATTGTGCCTATCCAACATTTCCCTTCACCTTTTTCTGTTCTTTAGAAAACTTCATTTTAAGTTTAGGGGGCATGTGTGCAATTCTGTGTTTGTGTGTGCGTGTGATTTAGTTCTTTTTAGTAGCCAACCCTGGAACATTTTTCTATAAATAATTCTGTTGTTAATGTTTATAATCTTTGATGATGGGATGGACGGTTTCATCGTTTTTTTTTTTAATGACTTATCCACTGGTGCTAACCATTGTGGTGCACAGTTAAAGTTGAAATTCTACTTGCCACAATTGTACTTGTCATGGTCATAACTAGTCCACTAACAGCTATGAACACCTGTGATTCTTGTTTGTTTAATGCTGTTTGACGGTATGCAGAGATTGTTTTTTCTCCTCTGTTTTCAAATGGCTAATGTCCTTTCATCACACTGGTATTTGCTCAGTGATCTTCATAATACAGACTGTAGTATACACTCTTGTTCACCAGATAGGACAAACTAAATGTAGTTTGGCATCATGTAGAAAAAGTTATGTGGGGAAATATTATACAAATTTGACTTTGGGGTCAGTATGAGTCAATGTCATTTCCTTCACTGCGGATTTAACATAGCAGCTTACAGTCTTCACTCTTTTTTGAAGCGTGGACTCAGTAGAAAAAAGAAAGAAAATGTGTGGATTTCATATCTATACTTTATGTTTTACCATGTGAAGGAGGGCTGTGATATAATGATATCATATCGCTATCCATATATGTGATATGAGACTAAACAAATATTAGAGTATTAGACTAAGACTAGTATTGTCCTAGATTTTGGATACAGTATAGTCAAATACCATGTATGTCTTTTTTTATAAAAATAATTGTATTTTTCGGAATTTAGCAGACGAGCACCTCTTTCCTTTAACCTCGGACATTAGATCCACATTGATTATTATTCCTCAACAATGTAATTGTGTTAAAATGTTGTAAAAGCACCAATAGTCAAGCCTACAATTGTGTTGCAATATGAATATCTATGAGTTTAGTAAAAATAAATATGATATTATATATTTTATTATCTGCATATTGCCTAGCTCTTTTTTAATTAGATTTGTGTGACCCATTTTTTTTAACAACTAGAAAAAAATACTTCATAATTAGGTTAATAATGACACTGGCTGGGGTAGACTTGATATTGATGGGTAAACTTCAAACTCAAGCAGTACGGCCAACGTTTAGAGCATGCTCAGCACATTGTGTTATAATTCATCAAAATCATTAAACTCATTATGTGACACAATAAAACCAGTTGGCTCGTGAGACAACAAAGAAATGGCAAAAGTTGGATAATCCAGTCTGTGTACATGCCCCATAGGCTGCTTTGGTGTTCTGTCTCACACAACATGGGATAAAATGACAAGTCGTCATCCATGAAGCTCATGTTCCCTTGCGCAGTTCAAATCAGGCCATTATCAGGCTGATATCATGGAGTCTAGGGAGGCTTTAAGTGACTGTGATAAAACTGTAAACAAAAGTAAACCAGGCTGTAACTCATTATCAGGATAGAGGCTCCAGCATCTGCCTCTTGATAACATCACAGATTAAAGACATCACCACTCAGGGTTTAATCTTTGGCAGACAGTTGTTGATTTTACAGGAGAACTTTATCACCACGTGGTTTGCTGTCACAGAATTTCACTATTATTGGTTTCAATGGAGAGTTTTAGTATCGCATCAAAATGCTGTTTTAGGGGCCTTTTTCACACTGCCAAAAAACATATCTTGGGGAAACACTGAAATGCTATTATGTACTTATTATATTGGCCAATCGCCTAAAATGGGAAATGGCAATGGATTTTGGCATCATTGCAGGGATTCGGGCATGATTATCATTTTGGCATCAACCACGGTTGGCAGAACGAGTGAATCATCATTTTCCCTCTTGCGTTTGTGTGTCTGCAACAAGGAAATCCAGGATTCCTGCCTCTCAAATCTACTCTGCTCTTTCCCCCTCTTGCTCTCCTCTGGCTTCTCTCTTCTCACATTTTCTCTCTCTGATTGTCTGAATGAGGACAGTGTATGGAGGTGGATATCTAACATGGCAGCAAGTAACGGGAAGGCTTCTGAAATACACACAGCTTTGTCCCCAATTGGAAACTTAATGATGGGAGTACTTTGCTCTATTGCAGTGGTTTGAGCTAAAAGCTAATATCAATTAACTGTGAGCATGCTGATGTTTAGCACGTATTAAGTGTACAATGTCTACCAACTTAGTGAAGGCTGTTAGCATTGACATGTATGCCAATTAGCATTAAACCTGCAGCTGAGGTTGATGGAAATGGCATTAGTTTTGAAGGTATTGGAATCGTTGTGGACCCAAAGATGATGCTCGATGAAAGTAATGGGGTCAGCTAAGTTGAATGTCTGTACCAAGCTCTGTGCAAGACCATCCAAAAGTTGTCTTAACATTTCACACAAAATCTCAAAGTGGCGCTAGAGGAAGAGTCAGGGGGTCACCATAGCGATTTCATCCTGTGGGCACCATGGACATATGTTTAAAAACCGGCAATTACGTTGTTGAGATATTTCAGTCTAGAAAAAGGTGATGGACCAATCGACAGACATATGATGAACATAGCCATCATGGAGCCATGGTTACAAAATGAGACCTGAAACGGGACTCAGGTCAAATACATGTTAATAGGTCGAAAAAGGTCAAATATGTCCGTACAAAGATGAAGGAATAAATGTGACATCTAGGTCAACTGAGCCACAAACACCGCAGCCATGTGGGCAGCACATCAGCGGATGGCAGGTCTAACAAGTGCATTTGGATTGGAGCTTTCTGTGTGAAATCAATTTCAACACCTTTCAAAGATGTGTGTGTGTGTGTGTGTGTGTGTGTGTGTGTGTGTGTGTGTGTGTGTGTGTGTGTGTGTGTGTGTGTGTGCGTGTGTGTGTGTGCGTGTGTGTGTGTGTGTGTGTGTGTGTGTGTGTGTGTGTGTGTGTGTGTGTGTGTGTGTGTGTGTGTGCGTGCATTCAACATGTGGGTGTCAGGTGTTATACCCAGGAATCTGCAGAGGTTATTATGACCTACACACACTGGTGTCAGATCATGGGTTTTGTGATAGTGTAGCGGTCCTCAGTAATAGAATCTGAAGAGACAGAGACATACAGAGATTTATAAGTGTCTGTCCTTTCCTTTTGCCACCCCAGCGCCTTCGTTCTCTGGTGCTTTATAAAACATATCCCTGGAATTACATTTTGACCAAAGAATGGCCTTTTAAAAGAATGGTATCTTCTATAGTCTGTTCCTTTTCCCCCCCATTGTTTGATTTTAGCTCCTCTTCTGGAATGATAACGTCTTCAGTCCTGCATCTAACACCCATTTGTCCAATGTGGGCACCCTGTCTGCCATTATTTGCTTCTTTTAGGTTACCTTGGGAATATGATAACCAAGTGTATACCTTTCTCTTTGTTAAACTTCATTGTCAAACGAGAATCTGTTCTGAGGTAGTTATCGATTGTTTGGTCTGCTGATTATTTGTTAATATGATAAGTTATGCAGAGTGCAATGGTATGGTATGATACATGTTGTCTTCTGTTTTGGTACAGTAGCATCTGATGTTTCATGTTTTTGTGTCATTTCTGAGTTTGCACTACGTTGATCAAAGCCTAGCTCTCGCCCATGTGTGCTAATTTCTGACTGCCAAAACTAAAAGTATAAAAATAGATTTTGGCTAATAGATTTTATTATAGTGTTCTAACCATTGGAACCTGGTTTGAACTGCCTAGTCTTTCAATAATATTAAAGTTTGTTTAAGTTTAAAGCAACCCTGGGCCTGACAGAGATTATGTTGGTCTCCTCATCCGGGCACCAGCATGAAGGGCCTTGATACAACGGCTAACATGGCTTGGGCATGGTTGGTCACCTGTGCATCAAGCAGAGAACCCTAATTATGTTTTCAAATGAAGTGGCACAGTGGTTACTTCCTCCACCTCCCAGTAGACTTTGCATGTTATTTTCATGCTTGTATGAGCCTTCACCTCCTCCTACCATTCTTCCTCCGAGAGCAAGCTGTTCAGGTGGGTGTGAGGCAGCAGGTTTTAAATTGCCTTGAATGTTTGGTAGTGGTTGTGTAGCTATACTGTATCTGTGTTCGTCCTGTCTTGGACTGGTAGCCTTTCATGGTGTTTTGTTCAGTGTACAGACTCCGGGCTCCACTGATATGCAACTAGGTGTAGAAAATGAATAAATGGATTTACAGAGCTACTTTCATCTATTCTGTATCTGTCCGACAGTGATGAAACGAGAAGGCATATTGTCAAATGATTCTTATTTTATTCCTTTCTGCACTGTTTGACAGCAGTCAATACATTTTTGCCACTTACGGTTACAGACTGTTGAGCCTGTCAGCAGCAGGTAGCTAGATGGGAGGGATTATCATCTGATATAGTTCACTGAGTTGGATTCAGCTTCGCAAGAGGTGTCAAGCTTGGAGTCAAACTGAAAATAGTGGATAGTAAAAAATGATTTTCTAAGATCGAGGGTTTCATTTCAACTTTGGGGACACAGACTTGTGATCAGAGGAGAGTCTTTGTTCCATGTGAACTCAAAGAAAGATCATTAAACAAAAGTTCTATGACTTACTCATACATGATGTCAAAATATTGATTAGAATATGCATTATATGAATTTGTTGAGGTCAGAATGCATCAAAAATAATTCAAAGCAAAGTGGGTTTACAGTCCAATCAAGTCACAAATTAATTAAGAGAAATGTATGTTTATAAGTAGAATAATGCTGTTCTCTTAGTCAACCGCAATCCTCTTGGAAGTGTATTTTGCTCAGCTCCACAGCTGGTGATGAGGCCCCATGATTAATGAATACCTGTTTGTTAAAGGCAATACTTTGGCTAATATTCACCTCCTAAGAAACATAAACCACAAATTTGTATTTACAATGGCATACCTATCATTATTAAATATTGACAAATTTCCTGTATTTGCTGGAATTTATTTAGATAAAATTTACATATTTTCTATGAATACTATAAGAAAATATTACAAAAACCTCTATTACAATGTAGGATCGCTGAAAATGGCATTGTGTACTGGCATTTCTGCACGTCAGCAGTCGGTGCTAGTAGCTACAGTTGATGCCAAACCAAACAACAATATATCCCACTGACTCGTGTATCAAAAATATATATAGCAGATATTTTAGCTGCAACAGGCTGTAGCAACCATAACACACATTGTATACCTGCTCCACTGGAGTATGTAGTGTAGTCAAGCAGACTTTCAAACTTGTGGCTGCATGAGCAGCTACCAAAATCCCCCTTTAAGCTCAACAAATATTAATCAATTCAGTATGCCAATACAGCGAGTAAAATATGCTGACAGACAGAGGGGGAGAGGGGGAGAGAGAGAGAGAGAGATTAAAAGGTGAAAGAAGAATAGAAAGAGGGAGCAGGAACAGACACAGAAGGAGATGAAGCATGCTTGGCTCTTGGTGCTCTAGTAACTAAAGCAGCTGTCAGTATCACCTGATGTACACACACACACACACACACACACACACACACACACACACACACACACACACACACACACACACACACACACACACACACACACACACACACACACACACACACACACACACACACACACACACACACACACACACACACACACACACACAAAGAAACACAACATCTCTTTCATTATTGTCGCTCCCTCCTGAGCATAATGATAGTGCTCCTCTTGCTGGTTCATGCCTTTGATTTGAAACTAGGACATAAGACACACAGAGAAACAAAAACAAACATAATGCTAACACAACCCACATTTCTTAATCCATCTCTGTTGTGTAGGATGATGTGCGGGTGTGAAATCATCATACCTGGAATATAGACTATATGTTTTGGTCCTTTCATTTTGTTAGAAACTCCTTGCAACAAAGCGGTACACTTATAATACGTTTTCTTTTACTTTCTGAGAGTTAACTGTGAGATCAGTTAGTGGTAGGGTTGTACTAGTCTGCATTATATTAAAAGGTGATTGTAATACCTCTCCCTCCTCATGTTTATAACATAATATTTATTTGCCAGAATCTATGCAGTTGCATAAGGCAGTGTATGTGTGTGCAACATTTTGAGCCCCCTACTCCAGCCTGAAAACAACAATGTGGCTCTTTTTTCTATCATTTCAAGGCTGAAGCACTCAAATGAAGCACATACACATTCAATACACGCTTACAAACACGTATCAATTACGGACCGCTGAGCATGTAGCTTGGTCCTGAGGTTGAAATGTCCGAACAAAGCCAAGGACTTGCTCAGTACAATTTGATTGCAGCTTGTTGATGTCTTCCGCTCTGTGTGTATATGAAAGCAAAGAGAATAACGGGTATGGTTGAGTGCATAGCAGACCCTCATAATACTAAAGAGAGCAGAAAAAGTGGTGTGTGTGTGTGTGTGTGTGTGTGTGTGTGTGTGTGTGTGTGTGTGTGTGTGTGTGTGTGTGTGTGTGTGTGTGTGTGTGTGTGTGTGTGTGTGTGTGTGTGTGTGTGCGTGTGTGTGTGTGTGTGTGTGTGTGGAGGGGCTGTGGTTCTTGACAATGATTTGCCATGACAGGGAAGGTGTGTGGGCCTACTGCCAGGAGCAACAGCATCCACACACACACACACACACACACACACACACACACACACACACACACACACACACACACACACACACACACACACACACTATATAGAATATAGAGTTCCATCATATCTTCACTACACAATTATACTATATATTATACAGCTGTCTTTCTCTCTGTTCCTTCCTGCTTAACTTCTTTTATTTTCTCTGTCTCTTTTTCCTGAATGTTAATGTTCTTATTTGATAAATCACATTTTCTATAATGTTAGTGTTGTGGTCTTTCAGGCGAGGCGGCCTACCTCTGCTATAAAACACTTATGTTCTGCCCCTGCTACTAAGTGTGAAGCATTTGGTATTTTGGGATTATTCATTCTGATTACAAGTATAAACTGTGAGATGATATTAGTTTAAGGTGTCAATCTATGGCAGTACTGGATCGTTGTTACTTTTGTTTTTCACTTGCATGGTGAAGCTTTTTGCTTTTTCCAAGAAGCCCATTTAATTAATTGGATTACAGTAAATAAACATAGTTTTAAAAAAAAAAAAATGTTTTTATTATTTATTATTTAGTGATATAGGAGTTACAAGACAAGTGCATACACGTACAGTGTCACATATACACAGAAGACAATAAGGAGCATTTACAAGTATACAAGACAAATAACAAATTACAAAATGTACATGGAGACAAAAGAAACTGTGTGTCAGTGCGCTTGAGGGATTAGACAAAAGGAGAGTAATAGGCAAGGCAAGGCAATTTTATTTATATAGCACCTTTCAGCACGCGACAATTCAAAGTGCTTTACAAAATAAAAACAAAAGACATTTAAGAATTAATACAGCATAAACACATTATTAAATGGCATTTAAAAACAGGCATAAAAAAGCAAATATAATGAAATAAATAAACACAGCAGGTACAGAATACATGAATACAAGGCATACTGCAGTGTGAGTATGAACAGCTCAGTTAAAAGCAGCGGCAAATAGATATGTTTTTAGTCTGGATTTGAAAATACATGACTGAATTATAATTAAAATGATATGAGTAACAATATAATAGCCAAGTATCCTAGGAAAGGGGGGGCATGTAAATAGTAGCATGACCTTAAAGAAGTAGATAGGGGTGGTGGCTGAAATCGGATTGAGGATTATTAATTAAATTGATCAATTAATGGGTTCCAGATTGCATCAATATCATTGGTTTGTTTTTTTATGCTGGCAGATCATTTTTCCATTATTGAAATGATAAAAAAAAAACATACTAATACTTTTATCTATATAACCCACTTCTTTACTGCAAGTGTGCAATTCTATAGTCAACATTCATTACAAAAAGTATCATAAAGAGCAATGACCAGACTAGAGCAACAATTGAGTTATTCACGGCTACCATCTGACCTGCTTCTGCTAACGTGAACTTGAGTATATCTGAAAGATCTTAGAAGTTTTAGATGCAGAAAACTCGAGAAAAATCCGGGCAGCAACAGGTTAAAAAGTTCAAAGGAAATAAATTGATTTAATATTGTGAGAAAAAGCAGATCAGAGAGAGAGGAGACAACCCAGAGGCTTTTATCTCAAATGTTGTAACTTTAAGGTAATATTCTTGTTTTTTATTGGTTAGATTCAAAGAGGTGTACGATTAAAGAGAGGAAAGAGACAGAATGACATTGACCATGAAAGAGCCTGAAAACGTAAGCTTTGTTAATACATGAAGTGCACCTCAATCTGATTCACAGCGCGCGTACTAAACAGAGATATAATGCAGTGAGTGACAGCAAGTGTTTGCAGAGTCCTTCTCATTAGACTGCTACTGGGGTCTTTGATCCTCGGGACCTTGTGGGCAAGAGTCCTCTCCTCTAATTGTAAGGCCACTGTACTCATGCATGCATATTTAACACACCTTCATGAAGCTGTAATAGCTCTCTGCTGCCTCACTTTACATTAACAAAGGCTCGAGTTGATCCAAGGGAATGTTGACCTCTCATACTGTCCTTACTAAACCAGTACGCCACCATTCTCACAAAAACAATAGTTAAAAAGGAGCACGTATAATAAAAGCAATTCGATTTGTCATATTTGAAATAACTTTAAGACAATCACAGTCATAACGTTTCCTGAACTGAAATCAGGGGTTGTTTTGTGTGTTTCTTTAAGAAGTGTACCATGTTTAATCTTAAACATGCACACATTTGACAATTACAGTGTGAGCTATGCATGTTGTTGAACATTTAAGATGTTTCAGATCAGTGTTACCCCACTTTGTTTCATTGTGTAATTCAACTTACTTACTTCAACAACTGATATGTATTTACAAGGTATCTAAAGTACAATAGGGAGGACACTTGTCACAAGCAATGGACTGAGGCGTTAGAGAGCCCAACCACCACTGAGGGAGATGAGTGATTGATGATAGAGGATGTTGTGAGTTCAAGGCGTCTGACTCTGACACTGAGACGACTGTTAGCATGCTGTCCCCTGTCAATGTTAGAGTGGGTTCCTTTAACCTTGATGACTGCATTTCTACCTGTCCTTTAGCAAAGTGTCAGTTACTGTACCAATAATTAACCTGATTGCAAACGAGAACATGTATTTATGTATTGATATTGGTTTATTCTTTTTTGTCATGCATTTGTTGAAATCGTTGAAAAACAATGTTGTCCTTTTTAGATGGTGGTGCCAGATCTCATAGGGAACACATTGGTGGGCTCGTTGAATGGTTTTAAGGAAATATACATATCATATTGCCCAAACCTCTCGATAGACTCTTTTTATTACATGCTCATGTGTTTTGGATGTTAAATATTTGTATTCAATGCAACGAGTAATTGTAGCAATGAGAGTGCATGTAAAAGTATAAACTGGCTTAAAGTACTCAGAAATGTACCTGCGTTCAGTAATTGAAAACATACCAAGTTACATTCACCACTGAAGGCTGTAGAAACATTTTGGAGTACCTGAAAATTATGCATGGTATTAAAATCAAGAAATGAATGAATGCTCCAGATTTCTGGCTGTGCTGCTTGCAGCTGATGGCTTCTGAGCCACGGTGCAATTTGAATTTGAAGTGGCTGATTACGATGTGGCTTTTTCCTCTGAATCTGCCCTTTAGCCTGAGGAGGTGCAGACACCTGTTCCCGTGCCTCGGAAGCTCAATGCTAAAAGTCAGGAAGAGCATGTGATGCATGGAGCAGACAGGTGAGGCCAACCCGGTGTGCTGCCTGCACATAATAATAATCTCAGGGAGACAGCTGGCCAGCCACACATCAAATCAAAAATGAAAATTGCCAGCAGACTCGACAGCTTCTTTTGTCTGTGTGACTTCGACATGTTGACACACATCGGGGACGGCACTGTTTCTAAGGAGCTCAAAATTCCTCTGCATGCTGTTTGTGAGGAAACCAGGCACAGTATTACTGACGCTGTGCATAATAATGCATTCTGCAACACAGATGACGAGCAAAAGGGTAAACATGTTGTTCATGTTTTAATGATAGACTTTAGAAAAACTGTCTCCCCTTCTATCTGCCTTCCTATCTCTGTGTCTTCTTCCAGCTGCAGCCTCTCTTCTTTCATCTCATCTGTTTTCTCAGCCAACCAAAGTCAGTGAAGCAACTGTTTGGGCTCCTGCTTGTGGGCACCTCGCCAGTTCCACCACTTTTAGCTCTGAATTGTGTTTTATATGTCTATGTTTTGTGTGTGACAAACAGAAAGAGAGAAATGAAAGAATGAGCTCGTGCACAAGATAAAGAGAGGGCAGGAGACGTGCAGAGTGTCGATGTGAGAATGTCTGTCTGTCTGGGTGGGTGCGCCTGTGAAGCTGCAAAATCATTTAAATTGGGAAAGGAATGCAGGAATGCTCGCTAGTGATTCTGATCGGAGCCAAATTTGTCTGTCAGAAAAGTCCCCAACCAGCCTCCTTGCAATTTCACTGTGATTGGAGAAGGAGTGAAAAAATAGAGAGGGAGGAGAGACTGATAAAGAGAAGAAATTGAGGAAGAAAGGAGAGTAGAAATGAATAGAAAGCAGAGAGATCTGGGTTATAGGGACACAGACATGGAGACAGGCTGGTAATACTGACTGTATTTATGTTGGGTGAGAATAACAGTGCTGTCAGATGAGTCTCCCACCTTAAAGAATTCAGCTTTCCCGGAATCAGCAACTGAAGTTTGAAAATCAAACATCATTGTCATTGTCTCCTTTGCTCACAGATTCTGATCAGATTTTATTCAAACTACCATTTCTAAGTTTCGTTAGTCATTTCCTCCGCTCAGTCTCTCCCCTGGCTCCACAGAGGGCAGTGTGACACAGGCTTAGACGGATGATGAGTCACATTCATAAATGTGAGCAATTTAAGACTTTGGTCATCCTAACCTCGTGTCTGTGAGGTGATGTGAAGACGATAGCTTGCACATCTCTTTGTGTATTTTTTTAGCCATGCACTGTATGACCCCTGCCACCATGGCCCTGAGAGAAAAGCAGATTATTTTTTGTTTCGTTTTTTTTTCAGTCCAGAAGGTGATTACACAGTGCTGTCACAAACAATGCCTCCGGATTTGATGCATGTAAGGGCTCACAGTGTCCCAGCAGAGTGGCATTAGGGCTGCCGAGTGGAATGGCAACTAGGTGCAGTGTGCCTGGACCAGAGATCCAGGGTTTAAGTCCCCGTGTTGACAAGCATCCGCCCTGCTGAAGCCTCCAACAGCCAGACTGTGAGTCACTACGAGCTCCAGGGGAGCTACCTGACTTCCCTGGAGAGGGAGAAGCATGTCTCCCTGCAATGCATCACTTAATATCACTAGAAATATACCAGATGTGAACAATAAGCTTGCCTCTTTTTTTAAATGACTCATTTTCCACTTGATGCAGCCTTTAAGTTTACAGAATGTATGTTCAGCATGTGTTGGGGATAAAACCCACACAGGTGGTTTATCACTAATATATCAAGATAACATGTCCAAGAACAGGATTAATAATCACAGCATGGATGTAATCTTTTATTAACCCAGCTAGCACATTCTTACAGATGGAGCCACAGTACATGTAAAAGCAGCCCAGCCTCTTTGTATAGCTTTCTCCTCTCTTGATTCTCCCCTATGCTGTTAACATATTTGTCTCACTTCATTTGTATTGCACAGGAAAACATCCCAGTGGTAGGAGAGGATTATTTGGCTCATTTACTGTAGTCTTGATTTGCCACCAATCTGAGGGAAAATCCCAACCAGAGTTTAGACTAGTCCAATGGTCAGCAAAGAGTATGTGGTAATGTGCATGGCTGACAAATTCAATCTATACCGCTCCGATCAATGAACACACACCTTGCAGCTGTTTGATTATGTCCATTTTCTGATTGGTGTGAGAGCTCCTGTGAGATGGAGGTTGACATAGTTGATGGATCAGAAACAAACAGGTTTTCTTGTTTGAATAAGGTGTGTGACATCCAGCTGTCATGCTGTAGTGAGCGCATGAGACAAAAATGATTAATTGATGCAAATCAATTTGAAAATTAGCATCAATTTTAGGGTCCCAATGTTCAAGCAACCCAACTTTTTGCTTCTCTCTTTCTTGCTTGCTTCCATCCCTCCTCACTCCCCTTTTGCCTCTCAAACCTTTTCCTCCCCTGTGCTGCTCTCTCTTCACTCAACTTTCTTCCCCTCCCTCTCTGCAATACCTTCACCTGCCTTACCTTTCTCCTACAGCTGTCCCACTCACTGTAAACTAAAGAAATGATCATCTGTGGTGCAACAGCGAGACAATCTTGCATAATAATATCCTGCTTGCTTCCCCTCATTCACTCTGTCCTTTCCTCTCTTACCTCCTTCCCTTGTTGCTCATATCCCTCCTCTCTTAGGCACATGTCCCCTCCCCTCTCTTCTAGCCAGAAGAACCAGCAGTAATCAATACCACCATCAGTGTAATTGTCAGCATTTAGCGCCACAATGCAAATTAGGAGTATAATATGTGTGTGTGTGTGTGTGTGTATGTACATGTGTGGATCATAGCAATATATTAAAAAGTGAGTGTGTCGGAGCATACCCACAAAATGTCTCTGCTCCTACTTTATCTCATTGTTTGAACAGCGATGCTTTAATTAGGAGAGGTCTGTGTGTGTGTGTGTGTGTGTGTGTGTGTGTGTGTGTGTGTGTGTGTGTGTGTGTGTTGAGTTTGTGTGAGTGTTTGTGTGTGTTTCAAAAGTGAGAAACTGTGTGAGTGTATAGGCATGCTACCATACTGCCCCCATGTGGATGACTATAGAAGAGCATATATTCTATATAGTCTTGTTTCTCCACACACCCACACACTCCAATGACACGGTGTTATATTTGGAAACACAATTTCATGCTATCAGTACTGGCTAGCTATTCCATTTAGATAGCAGCCGTCTATATGTGTGTGTGTGTGTGTGTGTGTGTGTGTGGTTGATGTGTCTCTATGCATCTGTTAGTGTGTCTGAGAGTGTCAACAGGCCTTCTGAGCATTTCACAGGAGCCCTTTTTTTCAAAATGTATTCAAATAAAAGTTAGTTGTCATGGTAACGTTTGGATTCCTCAGTAATTATGTTGATTAAAAATGTGAAAATTAATTAAAAAGTCAGGAAAATGATCTCAGAGCAGATGATCAGCGAAACATCAAAAAATGATTCAGATCTCTCCCCTCCCCTCCTCCCGCTCACTCTAACACACACACACGTCTTGTCCTCCAGTCGCACTTCAGAAGTCCTTTATTGCCACGCAACACTGAATTATCTCCATCTCTCACACGCTTCGTCTTCTTCTTCTCTATTTCTTCCTTTCTTTAACACTTTCACACACAATGTATGACTTGATTAGATGCGTCTCCATGTGCAAAAACACATACAACAGCAGCAAGGGTAAACCAAACCTACATTCAACTACAGTACACGTCTGTGTTTCATTCAGTAATCAGCTGATTCTGAACGTGTTAACAAGCTCGACAAGACTTGTATCATCATGGCGCCAGAGCAGACACATCAGCAGCAGAAGTCACACACACCAGCAGCTCTCCATTACTCTCGTTCTCTCACCATCCCTCTTCTCTCTGACAGAATGAATAAACAAGCTCTGCAAAGTGTAATCTCTTTCTTTTATTAGCAACAGCAAACACCAAAACAATGAAGTTCCCCCCCCCCCCCCCCCCTTCCTCTCCGTCTGCTCCTCTCCTCTCATCAGCTTTAATGAACCACAAATCTCATCAGCCATCTTTTCATCAGCTCTGCCATCACTACTTCCTGCACTTTAAACCTGACTGAATAATTATCGCATGGCTGTTGGCTGATGACCATGAGGATTGTACATCATTGATATTTATCTGTAGGGAAGAATACAAGTAGGTTTTCTAAAAGAAAGAAAGTTTGTTAAGTCAGTTTGAAACAGAAATGATGCTATGACAGTCTTCAGTGTCGGTGTGACAAGTGCTGCTCCTCGGCTCTGGTTCACTAAGTAGTGATTCACTGCCAGCTGATCTTCAGCTTGCTCAATATCTCACCATGGCGATGCTATGGAGGACATTGTTATATATTTGCAGTCATCAGTTGAGAGAGGTCGGAGCATAATGATGGCTTTGTACACCCTGACTTATTTCTCTCTGTACCTGTGTGAACAAGGGAAAGTTATCATTATGTCTTAAGGAGGGTATGAACTAAATAGTGTCAACATTCATCTTGTTGGATGTAGCAGTGACTTGGAGCTGTGGTACAAAGCCAGTGTTGTTTTTTGCATCAACATCCTGCAAGAAGTATTATGGGCGAAGAGTTTAAATACATGAAAAAAGGTGTTTCCTGACTGTGAAACCCGGCCAAACCATTGATCGAATACAAAGCAGGGTCTTGGCTTGGCCCAGTCTTCAAAGGGCGGTGGTAGTGGTGGTCAGGTAGTGTGAGAGGGTAAATAAGATATGATACCAAGAGCCTTATAATGCACAATGTGTTGCAAACCATAGAAAAACCAGGCATGATGTATTGAAAAATGTATTTTCAGCAGGATACTGATGAGGTCATTTTGAAGCTTTTCCTCATCATGTTATGCATGAAGATTTCTTTGTTTTAGCCAAATCAAAATGGTTGATTTCTTTGTACACAGGGCTTCCTGCTTCATTTACATTCCAGCGCCAATTTAAAAACACATTTCCAGCAATCATTTAAATTAAATTCCAACTTTATTCAAATTTCATTAAAGTTTATTTCAATCAATTTAGTTATCTCTCATCAAGTCAAGTCCTGATATGAACTCGTTTTTTGAATGTTATTCATTTCAGCTTTGTGTTCTTACAGGGATATCACAGTAGTACATTTTTTTGTTGTTGCTAACTTTAACATGAATTATTACTTTAGCTATCAGGGTTTTCTGGACCCTCTAATTCACAAGTGTGTTTGCTCCATTTCATTTGAAGCTTTGAATATTTGTCCAGACAGACTGAAGTTGTTTACATGCGCTCCGGTGTGTGAGTATCTGTCTTCCTTATTTATGATTGTCATGCTTTCTACTTCCTCCTGGTAGGAGTGGGACTCTTCACTCCTCTTCCAGCTTTTGGAGGGGCGGGGCTAGGAGTGGAGGGGGCGGGGCTTGGAGGGGGCTGGGCTGACTTGGGCTGCGGGATCTCAATGGGGAGTTTAGGAGGGATCATTGTTTTAGGGGTCAGAGTCGGTCTGGCCTCTGGGATTTGCTCTCCATGACGGTACACACTGACCTGTAGGGAGAGAGAGAAATAGGGCATAATGCTAGTAATATAAAAAAAATCAACAAAATCTGTAAACAAAAGTGTGAGCAAAAAAATATCTATCTTGTTGAGTCCTGACGAAAAGACAAGATTTGTGCCACAGATGGTCAGTTACTAGTTTGTGGCACACAGCAGAGACACTCACCACTATATCCACAGACTCCCCTCCATATTTGTTCTGGACAATCATGGTATATTTGCCAGAATCCTCCATGGTAACACCGTTGATCGTCAGACTGGCAAACCTGCCCTGGTCTATGGAGACCACGTACTGAAATACAAAATCAAAGGTTAAAGAAATGAGAAAGCCAGCATGGGGAGTTTAGCTTGAATTGTAAATGCCCGTCCCTTTGAGTTTGGTTTAAAAATCGATTTATTTTTTCTCGGCAGCAGCATGAGCTTTGATTGCGACCTTGCTATGGCAATAGCTGAGCGCAAGATGGGCTTGGGGAGCATGAGGACTAATGATCTATTTCAGTCTATTGTCTATTCTAACCTGCTGTTAGCTTAACCAGAATACTGTATGATTGTATTAAATAACAATAAAAACATATTCCATCCGTACCTGTTGATAGCACAAAAACAAACTATTGATTTGTATAAGCCATCAGAGTTCAAGTACACTTGTGTCGTCATTCTTCAGACACTTGAGATTAATTAGTAGATTACTTGAATTGTTCTGATTTGCACCATGTGAGCAGCGTGGGCTAGAGTATTTAATTTGCCTCTCTCGAACACTACCTGCCCATTATTTTGCAAGGTCCCGGCATAAGTGCCTTTTTATGGATTGGATCAGACTAATTACATTCATATAAAGAGAAACACTAGCCTTTACATTTAAGGAATTAAAAGCTCTATTGGCATAAAAATCATACAGACCTTAAAAAGATGTTTTCAAATTGATGGCCTTTTCTAATCAAAGTGTTATGTAATTAGATTATTGCCTTCATTTTTTAGACTAATGTAGGCTCATCTCGGAGTTGTTAGTCCCTCTTCTGGGAAAGGTAAAAAGTATAAAAGTATAGTCGTTTTGAGACTGATCCAACACTCCTATATTTAAACATGTATAGTTTTACAGTTACACCTCTTCCTGCTCTGAATTTCAGTGCAGTGTTCTGTGGATCTGTATATATTCCTGTTTGTTTTTCTGTTAATATCTTCAGTCTCCTCTGTGGTAACGAGGTAGCGGGGATGCACTCTCGAGGTTTAGAAAACACGTCACCAAAGACATCAGTTCTTGTTTTAGACAGATTATTAGCAGGTGAGGGAATGGATAAAGAGGAGGGCAAACTTCAACACATATTCCACCTGGACTACGGTTTCTCAAACTTAAATCTTCAAAGTGGCGAGGAGCTGCAGGATGCTGATGCTGTTGAAAGAGCCTCCACCGACAGGGGATAGGCTGTAGACTTATACTGGTTGGCAAGTAGGTCAATGAGTTATGAGAGGCAGATTTGTTCCATTACGGTTCCAGGAGTGAGCTGATAATGCTGACCGCTCCTAAAGTATGCAGACCCCTCCAGTGAGGGATTGTATCTGGAGCTGAAGTCCCCCCAAAAGCAGGCAGAGGCCCTTTGTTTCCCCTCACCATGATCAACCTTGTACCATTTTGACAGTACAGCGCTTTAGGAGGATGCTAACTATAACTATCTGAAGAGTGCGCAAAATATGGAAACAGAGTAAGGGGAGTAACACAATAGAACCAGTTATGGGGAAGAGCGTGGCAACCCCATAGTAACTAGACAAGTTAATCGAAAAACACTATTGCAAATGTGTCTGGTTAATAAAGTAATTAATCATATTAAAGAAAAGGCTGGCTGGGTTTATTTAGGGATTAAACGGCTTCAATGAGTGGCAGTAGCGAGTGGCAGGAATGAAACAAAGAAAAGATGGAGGCTCTGTTTGAGGCTCTTTTCTGTGTCTCTGAAGCATTTACCTGATCATCAGGTATCACATCGGCTCCATTCTTCAACCATGAGACCTGAGGCTTGGGGTCCCCACACACTGTACATGTCAAACTCAGGGTCTACAGGAGGAACAAAGAGGAATTCTTAGCAAACACGTAAAGAGACTTAAATCACATATAGATGTAAACTTGCATGATAAACAAATTACAGTTTTTTAGGTTGAACCAGAATATTCTGAAAAAAAGTCGAAAACGGCAAAGATTATATTTATTTATGATGTTTCTGTGAGGCAAAATGTGTTAACTTATTGCTAGTATTATAGTTATTTAACAACCTAATCAATGTAATAACAAATACAAAATCCTGATATTGTGCAACACTTATTTACCCTAATAAACTCACCTTTTTTTCCATAATGGTGACCACATCAGGCAGTCCTCCCACCACCTTACCACGGTCTGTAACAAACATTGTTAATATTTACAATCATTCCTATTGCTTATTATTTTGGTGATAAATGTTGTGTTGTCAACAATGTCTTAACAATTATATTTTGTAAACAGAAGGATGAACTCACTCTTCTCAGCGTAGGCCTCGGCCCTGAAACACAGAAAATGAAGTTAGGGGCTTGTCTGTCCCTCTCTCATACTACGAACCAGCAGCACATTGATTATAAACAGTATTGGGTACAACACTTTAACCTGGAATGTAATCCTCAGTATTTATTTGTCTTTCACATAATCTAACCCTGTAAATGTTCTGGTTGTACGGCGTAGTTCGGTTATGGTCTCTTTCCACTTCCTGGCTCTGTTCACGGACTACAAATTATTCATTTTCCGCTTTTGTGTCGGTAGCAGTGGTCAGAAGGTTCGCCACATGGTATTCTGGGGCGTATTGCCAAACCTCATAACTCTGTGGTTTTCCCAGGGACGTAACAGAATGTTTTCCATGGGAGAGGGGACGTTTCTTTGTAGCGACGGGGTGAGGGCCCAGAGGTCAGCCGCAGGACCAGATGGCTCGGGGAACTCCACTCTCCTCTCGGCAGATTGACGCTCAATCAAAGGGCAGCAGGGTGTCACTTGTTTCAATTGGTTTGTAAAAGCTTGTGCTAAAATGTCTCTCTTTGAATGTTAATTAGAAAAGGGATTTGGACAATTTCCACTCTGCATGCTGTGTTTAGTGTTTAGAGTTTGAATTGATTTTTCTAGATGGATTTGCCAAATTCAGTGTGTGGGATTTTGCTTTGGCCCAATTAGCCAAAGGACCCGAAAGGATCGCAGCTACCTGACTGCTTCTATTTTTAACATTGATTTTTAGCTCAAATTATAACAGCAATACTGTTTTCTTTCAGTATGGTTTACAAATACATCAGATGCAAACATTTATGCTTTTTTCGAACAGCAAAGTTAAGAAAAACGAATAGCTAAGTTAAAGTTTTTTTAAAGAACAATTTGACAGTAGCAGTTCAAACTGTCATCATACATACGTCATTATATTTTATAATTAAATAGACTCTAAACCACTTAGTGAGGCCACCAGATGTATTTGTGCTAAAAGGTTTGTACTTACGTTTATAAAGATACTAGAGTGAGTAATATCGTTTTCGGTTTGTGAGCACAAAGCATTCTGGGCAATCATTACCATTACTTTTAGCGAGCAGGTGCAGTGATGAATCAGCGTAAGTTCAGAAGTGAAGAAAACAGTGATTCATCATAAGCAGAGAACTCCAATGGAAGTATGCACAGAAAGGCACCGTTAAGGAATATATTTCAGAGTGTATTCTTACTTGAGTTTCTGGAACTCAGCGAAGGCTTTCTCATATACTGTAAAAGACAAAGAAAAATGTACATTACACAAAACTCATTGTCACAATGTCAGAGTGATACTTTACATAAAATCTACCTTTTGAGTAAAGGAACGCTGAAACCCAGTCTGAGAAGCTGCTTGTTTCTTCACTAATAAGCGTAGAACAGGTTGGCTTTAACAATGGCGGTAAACTAACATATATTTGCTCAAATTCTGAACTTCAGATGGGGAATAGTGCATGGCATGTGTCAAATACATAACTGACCATAATGGAAGAACTTAGAAAAAGTTGACTTTAAGGCTTTAAGAGTGGTTGATAGTGTTTCTTTGGATATGTGGATACTTTATCTGAATTAATTGTAACCATGATGAATTGTTACAGAACACAGCTTCAGTTTTACACATCGCGCACTGCAGTCTACGGGGAGGAGTGTTTGATACTCAAAAGACACGGCTTTGGTTGGAGTATCACTTGAAAGTCTTGAAGTACAGACTAGAGCCAAGAGCTCCATAGAAACAATTGGCTGTGTTGTTGTTCAGCCACAATTTAACCGTTTTACCCAAAAAAAAGAAAAGAATGAGTGACACTGAGAGATTAAGAGGAGGTACTGACCGTCTCCGCTGAGGTCCAGTACGCGTTTGTGTGCGGTTTCAGGGTCGGTGATCACGATGGAGTACAGTCCCTTATCTTTCTCCATTGGCTCAATCAGCTGTGTATGAATCAAATGATTAATAACTAATCAGGGTCCAGCTGTTTGACTCTACTTTAAGGTCATGGTTTAAAAAGCTTTAAAAACTAAGTAGTTACAATGTTAAAGCTTTCAGACTAAAAGCGAAAGAGGATACGCTGTTTATTTAACTTAATACATTTGAAAATATATGATGTTTTTATTCACCCACTACCTCTTTTAAAGGTGAGATTATCTATCAAACTTGTCTCAGAATTGGTGAGGTGTAACCTCTACAAAGGCCTCTGAGGACATAGAAGCAACATTGCCACTGCCTGACTCTACCTAAGAGTCATACACTGCTCAGCATGTGCAGCAGACAATAATACCTCCATGGTTGCCATAGCAGGGGTTCCTCCAATCACAATCTTGTCACTGTGGGCGAGTTTAGTCTCACTGAGGAGGAGAGGAGATGTTAGGTGTTTGTTTGTGAAGCGTGTTGCAGAGGTAATGGAAAATCATGTTTACATGCCTGCCTAATGTTAGGCAATTTCTTTTCTTGCTATCCCTGCCCTCTCATACATACTCACAAAACAAAGGGCAGAGGTTAAAAATGTAATCTCCATAATTTTTGTTATTTATATAATTGAATAACTACCCCGTCACCTTTCTCTCTATCCTTTTTGTAATTTGTTCCCGTCTTTATTTCTGTCAACTCTCCCCCTCCCTTAGAAATCCAACCCCTACACATTTTATTATCTTCAGTGTATAACAGAGTGCTTTTAACCTTGCCTCTGTATACAAAAGGATAGGGGTGGGATTTTTGTCACAAAGGGGCCATTTTACTGCAGCAACACACTAGTAAAATAAAATGGCATCACAGGTTTTATAATGTTGCTAATTGTTTTTGCCAGTCCTGGCATTTCATTTTGGGAGAAAAGCAAAATAATGTGTTAGTGGTCAGCGTGTTTTTAGACTGGACTTAAAATAATACTGAAATTCTCCTAAAACCACTTCTAAAACTACAAATACCATTGTTCTTCTTCTCTCCCTAGTGGTATGTGTTGCTAGTTAAATGTTATTTGAGTTAATGCTGTTGTAAATGCCTCACCCATGGCACCAGGCGATGTTCATCTCGGTGGTGTAGTACTTCATGTGGCACTGCAGCTGGATGCCTGTTTCTGTGCAGTGAATCGCCAGCTCTGCGGCACTGGCTCCTGCAGGGGACAGAGGTTGTGAGGGACAGAAAAATCAAATACATGTTTTCAATCTGCTGCTGGATAAGCTGGTCTCTCCGCAGTCGCCACATGATGCAATTTACTGCTCAGAGTTAATCACATAAAATCAAACTTCCATCTGCAGCCATTTCAAGTGTTTTTTAAGACTTCACCTTTTAATGTCACCTTTGTCCAGCTTGCAGAGCTAAATTGTACCAATGAAGCAGAGTGCAAACTGTTTTTACGGTGCATTAAATAAAATGCTTCAAACATCAGGTGATGTTTTGAACTTTAAAAGGTAGTTTTGCACTACACTATGTCCGTGTATTACTTTTCTCTCTGCACATTACAAGTGTACCTGTGTGTCGTCCACCTGGTCACATCACCATGGTTTCCCATTATCACAGTAATGAAACCTCTGCTACCACGGCTGTAACAGTTTCTGCAGAGCTGTCAAGTGACTGTCTCTTAAAATAGGAGTAAGATGCTGCTCCACACAGCGCACTGGAATTTTAAAGTGATTTCACCACATGATGGCATGATGGCCAAATGCTTCCAGCACCACAACTCCTGCTACATGCTGATACGTTTGTGTTTGTAGCAGTGGGGTTTTAAAAACCGAAATATATCAGCGTGGTGACAGATCTGCAAATCTCTTATCAAAGTGCTGAGATTGTTTTGAGATCATTTGCACTTGATCCCTTCAGTGGGTAGAGGGTGGTGGTGTTTAGTTATGTGTTTTAATATGGATATGTGTGAGATATTTGATGACTGTGTGTGTATGTTTGTGTGTGTGCAGATGCCCACCTGCCAGTTGGCTGATCTTGTTGATGGCGTCTTCAAATACTAAAAGAGAAGTAGAAAACACGGGTCAGAAAAAGAGCCACTCTGCTGCCCTCTGGTGGCTGCATTAAAAGCTCAGTAAGGAAAAAAAAAATGAAAGGTGTTTTTGTGTCTCCATAGTACTCTGTATTAATTTGAAACCATATAACTGAATATTCCTGTTCTGTGGAGGCAGCTCAAACTTACATTAATTGGCAAAAAAAATTGAGGAGCTGTATTATATTAGAGCTCATATCTCCCTTAAGGTCTAATTAAATACTTACTAACCTCTAACACAGAGGGCCATTAAAGGATGGTATTGTATAGTTTGCCATTAAAACCTAAAGAGTACACACTTGTACTAAAGTACCAGCTTAAGTTGAATTCCCACAAACTTCTACAGGAACATTAAGATGGATTTTCTCAGGAATAAATACAGCCTAGAGGTTTTCAAGCTGTCATATGGCAAGAACTATTTTTATACAGTAGTTGGGGTTTTAAAAATTCATTAGATCACCACATACAGATATAGTGTATACATTTGGATCATATTTTCTTCCTGTCTCCCACTTTTTAATGAGCATCAAGCACTCTTTTGAGTAAAATCTCAGTTAGAAAACCAGCTAGCTGCCAAGTCAGTGAATTACTCTAGATAGATTAAGTAAAGGAAGATATATTTACCTTTTCCAGAGATGTCAATTTGGCTCATATCTTTTCCTCTGTCGTCACTGATGGTGGCCTTATAAACTCCCGCTGTCTTCAGGGAAAACTGGAAAAGGTACGAAAGAGGAAGCGCATAACATATTGCAGGGGATTTAAACGACACACATTTGTTGAATTCTAAAATCTGATATTGTGGATCCTTTGAGAAAGACTAAATTGTGTAACATTGCAACATGTTTGTACCCAAATCAGTGAACAAAATGCCACTGCCAATGATTAGAATTAGCATGTATACTGTTTCATAGCATTCAGAAGATTTCAGCACCAAAGGTGAATTACCAGTTTAATTGGGAGTTTGCAGACTCCTGATGTCATGTCAGGCTTCACATCCGGGACGATCTCTGTGTCTTCTTTGTACCAGAGGAACGCTGATTCCTTCTTCAAGTTAGAAACCTGCGATAAAAAACATAATCACACATATTTATATAAACATAGTTGTCATTACAAAGGAGGAGAGATTTTCTTTTATAGCTTATAGCAGATTATCCAATTAAGTCTCCCCATTAATCTGCCGTTTAAAGGTCCCTTATCAGTCCCCAGTTTAGATGTTCTGCACCACATATTTCTCACAGCAGCCAGGGATATATAACGCATGAAGTGTAACAGGGCCATTAACCATCATTACAAAATGCAACACATCAGTGGTGTGTGGAAAGGGCATTTGGTTAGATATCTCATGTCTCTGCACTATGGGCAGACTTCCACCCAAACTCACATATTCAAATATCCACCCTTTTAAGAAAACTTTACTTGTAGAAATGATTTATAAATAAATTGTGCTTTTACTAATGACTGACATTAACTACATATAAAGCCTATTACTGCTAAATGGATGACGTGAATAGTCATAACATAATTTTCTATATTGTTCAAATGTGTATTCTTGGGCCAAACTAACAAACAGATTAAACCGATGTTGGCTTAAAATTGTCTCCAGGGATACAAACAATACCTTCATTTCAAAATTGTCTTAAATTATGTGCTTCGTTTTAACAAAGCCAAAACAAAATCCTGAGAGTTTAATTATGGTTATTTTTCATTTTTAAAAACACAGGGTGTACCTTGACATCCTGCACTTATCCTCTTAGAGACAAGTCAGATTGAAATGTTTTGTTTAAATATTGAATAATTACTGAGTTTGGCTGTGTTTACCTTGCAGACCAGAGAGACGCAGCAGTCCTCTCCAACATGAAGTGTCAGGAACTCACTGAAGTGGGGACCTGTGGTGGATGAAGGCAGGAGAGGAAGGCCATGACATGAGATTACAAATAATTACTTGTGGACGTTGATTGTATGAGCTCTGTTATCTGCATTATTGTGGTAAAATTCTAAATGCGGAATACCTGAGTGGAATCTATGCTTGTTCCCATGATAGCACTTGTATAAATCTATTTATACAAGACTCATTTCGTCATGAAGTGACATTTCAAATGGGTTCATTTCAAATGGGTCCATTTTGAGTTTTTAAGGTTTCAGCTCCCACTTGAAGTAATGCAGGGCCGTACAGTCCTTTCCTGTACACTCATTATATTAGTGGTCTCCAAGGCAACATAGTGGTGAGCTGGCCTCAGACTAAGTAGAGTAGAAGCTCGTACAGGCTTATGAGTGGATGATGTTTTGTATTTCTTACCCTCCTTGACTCTGATGTACTCTCTCCTCTGGTACTCAGCCTCAGCCAGCGCTGCCTTGAAAGCTGTGTGCACATACAGATACACATAAGCAGAAGATAATTAGAAGATCAAAGAGTCTCCAGCAGTTGCTATAGACGCTGTCAGTGCATTAGATAGCTAATAGTCCCCTGTATGAATGTAGAATCATGACTTCTTTAGCGTCTTTATTTAAATATCTGAGTGTCCTTCAAACGTAACGGCTTAAACCCACCCTCACATTTCTAACTAAATACATTTCCATAATGTTGTCTCTAATGCAAGACATGCAGCATATATGCACTTTATACAGGCTGCGTTTATTTTGAACGAGTCGTGCCAGCATATCCACTGATTAGAATACAAATAAGGATTTGAAAATGCGGCACATGTAGAATGAAAATACTACATCAGCAGCTTCAATTAAATACAAAAAAAAAGTGAGAATTAACCCTGGCCTCTCTTACCGTCTCCAATCAGAACCAGTGAGCTCTGTGCTTTTCCGCCTCCATCTGCGATCTGGCAGGTAAATGTCCCCTCGTCTTCCTCAGTGAAATGATCCAACATGAACTCAATGATACCTGTAGCGAGGTCATGGCCCATCTTGTTGGGCTGCAGAATGGAATTAGATGTCGTAAAATAGTCATAAAACACTTTCTGATTTACGGAATATGGATTTATTTTTATTGTGACCTATTGCATCAGGCAGCTGACTGAATCATGGACGCATATATAAAAGAAAGACAGATATTTCTTTCAGCCGGAGATCTTTTTATCCATTTCTCCTAACTGTGTATTCATGCCTTAAAATACAGCGTATCTTACATCAGCTCCAGACAGTTCCTTGTTGTTGGCAAAGAATTTGTAGGTGACATTGGAAGAAATGCCTTCTGCCTGCAGCCAGAACCTCATTCTGCCTCTCTCCAAAATCTTATAGGCCAACTCAGACTTCAGAGGGATGACTAGAGGAGAGAAGAAGTGGACGTAAGGATACAGGTCATAAACATTGTAATAATAACTTAAACAAACTGCTGTTACTTTATTAGGTAGAGGAGAGAAAAGAATGGGAGGCAAAAACAGGTGAGGTGAATAGTGGTTAGGCAGGTGATGCAAAAGCAGGTAAGACCTTTTAGATCAAATAAAAAGAGAAATATGCTCCAAAAGAAGAAATAAATGTGAAAGGTTCAAAGGAAGTCAGAACAAAGAAAAATGAAGGAGTGAAGAGTAGGTGAAACAGATTATACGCAGCAGAGGAAAAGAGAGGACAAAGAGAAGATTATGAGAGATTCAAAGAGGCGGCCAGAGGTACTACCTGGGTGTCTGATTTCATAGCTGAGTGCCAGCATCTTTGTCAACTCTGAAACAAAAAGAGACAGCCTATTCATTTCATGCAACCATGGGCCCAAACAAGCAATTAAAACGCACCTTAAACTTTGTACATAGATTTCATTTGTTCATGCTCTTTGAAGGGTGCTTCAATAACCAAGTTTACTGTTGGAGAAATCACTTCTGTAATTGTGCCTAAAAGGAGAGGCAGAGAAAGGCGCACACACTTACAAACTGAAGCAAACACAGCCACAGGGAGAACAATAAGTCATGGCTATGATTGCGGCTGTTTTTTGGAGACTTCTCAAGTACCTTTGATAGGTGAAAACAATCAATCCTTGTATAACAGGAGTTAGGAAATTGTTTTGAGTTGATTTGAAAAAAAACTGTAGGCCAAATGGGAAGCAATCAGTGCAAGGCACACTGAATAATAAAAGTATAGCCTAGTAGCGTTGTGGTGCAATAGCAGGAGAAATATTGAGAAATTCCCTGGCAGAAAGCCCTTTGTCATGAAGACGTGGTTTCTCACACACACACACACACACACACACACACACACACACACACACACACACACACACACACACACACACACACACACACACACACACACACACACACACACACACACACACACACACACACACACACACACACACACACACCACACACACACACACACACACACACACACACACACACACACACACACACACACACACACACACACACACACACACACACACACACACACACACACACACACACAGCCCCGAGCTTGAGGAAATCAATGTGCTCTGCTGTATTCATCAGATGTGTAATGAAACAGTTTGTTGCCCACATGCCAGTGTGATCGCTTTTAAGCACTGTGTCATTGCTTTCATCTTTATTTCATCCTACACATTGCCTCAGCTCTTAGATAAATAGTGTAGTTCTGATGTGTGGATGTTGCAGCACGGCTCTTCAATGATCAAGGCATGAAATATATCTGCATGCACTTCTTTAACAGCTGGAGGAAACAAATATTGAATGTAAATCTAACGAGATGATGGAAAATATTTAAACAAGAATAAA